>NC_090173.1:14443750-14772500 GCF_024679245.1 Pseudorasbora parva | reverse complement strand
CATTTTCTATTGATATCTATTACGTGTATACCGCGATACATATCGTTATCATTTTATCCCTAATCTTGATTATTCCCCCCTAAGGTAAAGAACATAAATTTTTCTAGAAGCACTTGCTCAGTTTATCTTGTATAGACTCCCTTAGAACGAGCAGGTTTATATACATTTTAATCATGAATGTAACAAAAACTGAGAAAGTATTACAAATGGCTTTCAGATTTCATTCAACAACAGTGGTATCTGGATTGAAACGCAAGCGTCGAATAGACATCGTGGCATTGTAGCTGCTTCTGCTTTCAGGGTTAGAGAGTGGAGAAACAACTTTGCTATTTAAAGACATGGATTTGATGAATCCAACTTTATTTCTCCTTGACTTACGCACTCCACTCTCCCCTCTTGGCCTACTTGCTCCCTCCCTCTCCTCTTTTTGATTAGGGAAGGCAGTATTGAGTTTCCATTTATATCCGTTTATAATGCGGCTGCCATTAGCTTATGACAGGTCGGACTAACCAAAGTCTCTGGTGGCATTATGCCGCTGGTTTTATCCTTTGCCCTATGAAGTAGTTTTATTACCGCTACACAAATGAAATCACAGGACTCAGAGACTGTAGAGTTCCCTAAATTACTCTCTCTGTCTCTCTCTCTCTGGCTATTTTTCACAATACGGGTTTGATAAAAAAAACATAAAAACGAAACATTGAGGCACTGGTCTCTGGAAGGCTTTAGTCTCGAGGTGAGACATTGTTTGGGGTAAATGTATTTTAACACAAGGTTAGTTCGACAAAGCGTGTTGCGTCAGTCATGTTGCGCGATTCGCATCCTATCCTCAACGGGAAACGCGTGGAGCTCTGTGCGGTTGGCCCCTTCTCATTAGTCTCTCGCTCTGACCGAGTCCTAATCTTAATCCTGGCGGTTCCAGTCGTCATTCTCTCTCGGCCTGGCCATGAGGCTGATGGAGTGTGCAGAGACGCTGAGTGTGGGGTGTGATGTGTCGCGCCAGGAGAGGCGTGTGGTGTGATGTGGACACATGGGTGTGTGAGTGAGACGTGGGATGCAGTGCTGGGCTGTAATTGGGTTCGGTGCGGGTGGTTGCGATAGCCGGAGAGCTGGGGACAGAGTGTAGAGAGAGAAAAAGGCGTCGACTGGGGAGGAGAGACATAAAGTGACCTTCAGCCTTTTCTGCTCAAGGTAAAAGTTTTTGTTGTTTGTTTTTAAATCTGTCTTTAAATTCTCGGCTTCTTTCCCTCAGATTCACGGTTTAATATGCATGCATAGGCCTCTGCTTCTGTTTGACTTTCACGTGCTTTTGGCATTTGCTATGTCTATCAGTAGAACAGAAGAGAGGAGACAGTTCACTCGTTTTTTTAAAGTTTTCTGACTGCCATGATTCTAGGATGACAGCCAGTGTGTTGCTTTCTAGCTCCTCCTCTTTACAAAACTTTTTGACGTGTAAGATTATGGTCACGTGATAAGCACTGAGCCAAAGACAAATGTTCTCAACAGTCAGGTTCCGGAAGTAAAAGCTAATTTTCTCTATAGGGACATTTTTTTATGATAACTTATAAACCTTTAAAGACAAACCTACTATAGACAATGAGGTTGTTAATCAACCCCCATCCCCCTCCCCCCGAGTTAGATAAATCCATACATAGAATTTATATTTCTGTGCGTGCCATAACTCTGTCTGACGCACCCACCGCTAGCCTAGCTTAGCACAAAGACTGAAGGTAAATGGCTCCATCTAGCCTACTGCTCATTAAGAGATTAAATAACGCCAACATTTTCCTATTTTACATGTTGTGATGCGTATAGTTACATTGTGTACTAAGACTGACGCAAAATGAAAAGTTGCAATTTTCTAGACCGTTATGGCTGGCGACTACACTTTTGTTCCGGTGCAGTAATCCAGGAACTTTGCTGCCGTACCGTGCGGTGCAGCAGTGCAATGATATTACCCAAATAAAGTTGAAAAAAATCTATGTGTTTCTTTAAAATAATTGTGTTTTGCAGTGGAATTCCTGGTGATTACCAATGATGTTATACAGAAAATTACACCAATCAGAGAGTTGAAAAAAGCAACAGGCCCTAAAACCTCTTGTTAGCTTGAAGCGCTGCGAAATACATAATCGAGTCGATCTCCCTACGCTCTCAAAGTACTGAAATGTTAGTGTATATGTGTATCATTTGATTGTGATGTTTGCAATGATTCATTGGATTGTAGTTAATGAATCCCTCATTGATGATATTAAGTAGACAGTCTTAAACATTAGTATTTTTTCCGCTTTTCAAATACTTTTTTCCCCCTTCAAATAAAAGTTTGTAGTGTTGTGATTCATGTCATTGCTGATTGTCTTGCTTCATGGCTTATGACTCTTTAACCAAGAAAATCCTAATGGGAGAAATTAATGGAAAGCTTAATCTGTCAACATTGAAATATTAAGGTAAAACAGTCTAAAATAACAGTTGCCTCAAAACAAACGAACAAACAAAATAAATATTTTAAACCTACATGTTAAAGGGTAAAATTGTTGTATAAACACTTGTCAAAATAAATGTGCACAAATGCTATCAAATCAACGGCGATGCGTGTTAAAAACATGCTAAGAAAAGTAGTTACATAATAAAGGATAAAGACATGCAGTGGGAGTCGAACTCAATTAAATGAGTCAACCTCAATTTAGATTGACAAACTCGATTAAATGATTTTAATCTGATAAGCTTATGGTCAGTGATATTTAGTGGCACAGTAATAGAATATAATGGAGCAATTATATTTGATTTATGATTCATTGCATATTTTGAATTATGAATCAGTATGTCATAAGTAATTTGTAATTGACTGTCCTAATATCAATGTTTTATTCAAATATAGCTGCTTTTGTTCCAGTGATCGCTGCAGTCTTGGAATAGTTTGTTACCGAATGTTTCATCCGGCCGTTTAAAGAGACTTGCAAGAACTGGACTAATTAGAATTGTTTGGTCGTATACAACTCATTTTCGAGAGGCCAAACTTGCTGACACATGGGCACTGGTCCACTCTCTGAACTCTTCACTGTAGTAGTGTTGGCGTGCCGGCTCTAATGGTGCCGTTTCCAAAGCTTGAGCTGTGTGCTAATGAGCAACTGGGTGATTAAGTGGTGCCTTGAGATGCACTGAAAGAAGAGGAAGAAGCAGATGATGGCATCCACACTCAACCCTGCAGTATCTTTATCCCTCACAACCTGCTTCACAGACCTGCCTCCGTTAGAGCTCCTAATTGCTTAATCAATCATTGCTTCATTAATTGATAGGCAGCTCTGATAATCAGGTATTTTAAGCTCGATTCAATTGATTGACTTGAATATTTTTTAAAGCTTTTGGAGTTCACCGGCAGATGAATTATTTAGTGGCAATCGTTCCTTGTCATAGAGCAAAGCACTGAGGACTCATGTGACGCGTGACAAATGAATGATCTGTGCGGATATGAGCGCTAATGTATCAGAAGACAGTTGTATTGTATCTCTTTCTCATTCTTCTTTGAGATTTTTATGTAAATGTTAAGCTGTTTCTGAACACATTTGTTTTCAATATTAATATATGAATTTATTGAAATATGTTTTTTAAATACATTTTTATTTAAACTTGCAGACTTTTCAGGATCTGAATATGCCGTTCCTACTACATAGTAGGCGAGAAATGGTACATGAAAAGAGTAGCATGCTTGAATTCATATTAAAACAGTAGGACAACATTACCCAGATGACCTACTACTTCCAATGAGATTCTAAAGTATGCATTTAATGGACCCGTTACTATCCCATGAGGCCACAGGAGAGGATATTTAATGGAGGTGAAGTGACACAAATGATGCTGTGGTTGCGGTACGCCTGGATTTTATTCATACTACACACATTCATACTGTGGGAAATACTTTTTTAAATGATCAAAAGTAGTAGCTACTCAGACAGTATGTCATTTATTTGATTTTCTCATGATAACAAATATCACATTATTTTACCTTTTTGGGACATACAAGATTAGATCAGGTTGTAAATGTGGTGGTGTGACTGGCCAAAAATGGTATAATATATATGAATTAGATGTATTATTATTTAAAAATCATTGAATTGAAATCTTTCTTTGGAAATAATATAAAAGATGTTTAAAACCATATTATGTCGGGAGTAACGCATTACAAGTAATGATGTAATCAGATTACTTTTTAAGTAACTCGTAAAGTATCGAGTTACTTTTACATTTACAATAAAATATCTGAGTTACATTTTTAAATAAGTAGCGCAGCGTAAATTGCTTGCCCATCGTTTTACTGACAGCTCCCCTGTCCACATGCCGAAAGAAATCGGGAATAAGTGCAGATGCGTTGTGTGTGAACATGATGGATCAAAACAGTGCAAACTAACGCAAACCTGCAATAATTACATTTTAAATTCAACAAATATACTTTATGTATTTAATCTCACTTTATTAAAGGTGCACTATGTATTATTTTTGCAGTAAAATATCCAAAAACCACTAGGCCGGTGTTATATATTTTGTTCAGTTGAATACCTACAATATCCCAGAAGTTTCCAACTATTTGTAAATTGTGAGAAAATTGTTATTTTAACCAATGAGCCGGGACGTTTCAGCATTGCGTTTGAGGAAGTCGCCTGTCAATTGCGTTATATCTGCGCTACCCTCGGTTTCGGCTTTTATTTGACAGGAGCGCTTTACTCTTAGCAGTGTGAACAAGTGAACGCACGGAGAAACGTCATAACATCATTTTCAACACACTTGAATGTATCTAATATGATAAACAGAACTGCATTACCTCAAAATCATAACCAGAAGAGCGGATCAGTGCAGGCGCCCGGCGACTGTGTCCCGTCCCGTCATAATAAAAGTCCCGGTATTAGCGAGGCGGGTATTTGTTTAACAATCGCTCCAGCAGCTGTGCTCAGGTCCACAACACTCGGTCCTGCTCTGCTTTAGACTACAGTAACGTTAATAACCGCATGCATGAACGTGATTTCTGCCCGAGTCCTATTTTCCACCGGCTGTGATGTGAAGACCACATCTCCCAAGATGCTGCGCTCACAATTCGCGTCATCAAACTACACATTTGTTTTGAATAGGCGCCCTCCAGTGGACGGAAAGTTGCATAGTGCACCTTTAAGCAATGTCTTTGCTGCTGGTGTTCGATGAGCCAATTCAACCATACTTATAAGCCAAAATGACTTCAGTTAGACAAGCAAGCCCAGCCCAGTTGAGAAAAAGTAATGTAACAATTACTTTCCATTAAAAAGTAACTAACCAATGAATTTAGTTAATTTTTTTAGGGAATTACACAATAGTGTAACACATGGCTTTTAAAAGTAACCTTCCTCAGCGCTGCTGAACACAGAGAGTACAATCCTAAGAACTTCTGTTCCTTTATCTTTGACACGGCGTGTGTTTACATGCACGTTCTTAAACTGATTATAATAAGCCGACAACGCACGTTAAACACTTTTCCTTTATCAGCATCATAAACGGCTTAATAATAAACCGATCAACAGAGCTAGATTGTTTTGCCGCTTATCCTGATTTCGCCCAGCATGTAAACTGCGTTCTGTCTGCTTATTGAAGTGTGCATGTGTGATATGTGACAGGAAAGTGTCCTTGTACGGCATATTTAAGCACATCCAGCAACAGCGAGTGTTTTGCAGTATGGGAGGTGAAATATATTGCAGACTTTTTCTTGACCCATGAAATATCTCATGTTCTCATCTCGTGCAAGGACAAGTGGTGCAGTTGTAGAAACTTCAAATATGAGAGAAAATGAGTCTGGGCATTTTTGTCCGCTGACATTTTAATGCTTTATTTAACATCACAACTCACATAATGAATATGGAATACTCTTAGAGAAATACATGGATGCTTTGGTTTTGACGGCACCACCAGGAAATTACATGTTTTGTGTTTTTTTGTATAGTCTTGTGTCATTTCAAGGTTATTGATTTGCATGTAAACTGGTAAATCGGTTATTTCAACAAACTGATTCTCTGTAGTTATCAGCGTATTGGTGCGCTTGTAAATGTAAAGGTCCGGTATGGTTCTCTTTTACTCCTCATTTCTATCGGCTCTTGAGTATATGTGAAGCTCTTGTAATAGTGTCGGAACCCTGTGGACCTTTAATGAGCCAATCAATGGCATATTTGACCATCTACAACACTAGATAAGAGTGCCTCCATTTCTTTTTCCCTGCTGAGTTCATTGCACCCTTCTTTCCAACTGTCTCACCCCATTTGCCTCTTGCCTGTCCTGTCTACCTCCGTCCGTGTCCTTGTCTGTCTGTGTCGGTCAGTGTGCGTGCGTGTGTGTGTGTTCAAGACTGAGGGCACGGCCTCTCTTCTCTGCTCTCTAAACCTCCCCCAGGCTTTAATTACTGCATTTGGATAATGAGTCAAATCCAATCACTCTTCTCCGCCGTTCTGAATTAGTACACAGCTCCTATTATGGCAGCACCAGCCCCAGTTTCTTCACACCAGCTGCCCCGCAGTGACACGTCTTCATTTCTCGCCCCTCTTTCTTTCACTTCACTTAGAGAAAGACGGAGGATGGTGGGAGGAAACAAGAGGGAAAGAAATGGGATGGAAAAATCATTCAAGGGGGGAAATTATGAATATGGAGCGTAAAGACCTGTTGATAGGGAAAATGAAGGTTACACGTAGTATCCTTGCATAGGTGCTTTTTGAATGAAAGATGGTGATATTGAAATGATATTTCCATTTTATGCAGGGCATTATATTTATAAAGTCAGAGCAGTGGTGTACAGGCAATGCTGAGGAAGGGGCTTTAATAGCCTTTCGTACAAGCTGCTCATCTTTTATATTACATAAAGCTACAATTTAATAAGTAATGATAGGCTACAATGAAGAAAAAGAAAAAAATTGCACAAAAAAAAGAAGTGCACTTAATTTAATTGGATGTGTGCTTAAAGGTAAGTTTAAAAAATGTACTTGCATTTTAATATATATATTTTTTGTGCAACTTTCAAGAAGTACTAAAGTTCCTTAAATACATTCCTCGATTAACCATGACGATACTAACGTGCAAATTCACACTGTAAACCCTAATGTTTCAATTTAAACTCAAATTAGTATCAAATTAACTTGTATGAGTATTTAGAGCTTCCCTTTCCTTTTAAAGGATTAGTTCACTTCAAAATCAGGGCTGTCAATTGATTCAAATATTTGATCGCGATTAATCACGTGATTGTCACGAGCTAACTCGCGATTAATCACAACTTAATCGCACGTGTTTATCAGTTGTAAATTAGGGCTGTCAATCGATTAAAATATTTAATCACGATTAATCGCATGATTGTCATGAGTTAACTCGCGATTAATCGCGATTTAATCACACATTTTTAGCAATTGTAAATGTATCCTAAATTAAGTTTAAATTATGTTTTTAATACTCTAATCAACATGGGTATGGACAAATATGCATGCTTTATGCAAATGTACATTTATTATTAGTGAAACCATACTTTTGGTTGAAGCATGAAGACTAGATGCATCAAAGGTCATAGATTGTTCATGTCTCTTAAAGCTAAACGTAAAAATTAAGAATAAGCAGTGATTTCTCTCATTTTAAGAATATAAATAAAGGGAGTTTTTACACTGGCAGTTTAATTCAGAACAAAGCACAGTTTGCATGAAAAATTGGTAATGTGAAAGCTTATGTGGGTGAGTGAAATATCAGGAAATCTTCATTTTGAAGTGAACAAATCCTTTAAGTTCACAAAACGGACACATTTAAGTAATTTGAATTGTTTCATTGTTTTGTGAACTTTATTTAGACAAACTTAAATATAACTGAAACTGGGCTGGGATTTATATTTCCCATCATGCTTTGCCCTTTCATTAGAAAGGGAGAATAAATGCTAAAATTAAGTGTTATATAATGTGTTTGTGTGTGTGTGTGTGTGTGTGTGTGTGTGTGTGTGTGTGTGTGTGTGTGTGTGTGTGTGTGTGTGTGTGTGTGTGTGTGTGTGTAAAATGAATGTTAAGTGGAAGTGTAGTTTAGAGTGTAGTGGGATTTAGTAGTGTTTAATGTGTTGCTATGCTAATTTAGAAGAGTTTCTGTTATGATGTTTTTGGAGGGTTGCCATCATGGTGACGAGTGGAGCATGAGGTTGTTTTGAGAACAGATATATGTTAAATGTTTTTTATTGCCATACTCTTTCAGCAATTGTTATGCTATACCAATCCTATCAAAGCAATTAACCAATTAGCATGTTATCATTTAGTTAGTTATAGCCAAGTTTTCACTACTGAAAATATCTCCAAACCTACTGACATCAACATCCATGCTTGAATCATCATTCCGAATACTGTCCTCCTCGGACTCATTTTCAGCTTCATCATTAGAACATGTAGTGCTTTCCAGGATACTATCCTCCTTGTCACGCAAAGCACCAGAAACAACACAACTATTTGACGAGACTTCTTCGTCTCTACCCTCAGTACTTTCAGACACATTTGCAAACCCCTTTACTCCATCACCAGCTCCATTTTCTCCTTTTGCTTCACCGAAATCTCACCTCTACTCGCACCCAACAATCCTGACGTCCCTGCTTCCTCCTCGACCTGTTTATGAGGGCATGACAATTTCTTGTGGCCGATATCGCCACACTCAAAATAACGCAAATTATCTGTACTCACGTAAACCATGTAAGAACTATCTCCACGTCTATCTCCAACTATCCCCATGTCACGCGAAACGAAACATCCAGTGTTTTACTCAGAGACGTCAAAAACATGAAAACTTGTCGCCTAAAAGACAACACATGCTTAAGTGTAGCAGATTCGCAACCCAACGGAATCGTTTTAAACAGCACTAGCCATCTTTCCAAACCGAGTTAGTTCTCGCACAATCGCATCATCTTTAACAAAAGGGGGAACGGTAGAAATGGTCACTTTTTTAGCTGGAGCATGAAGAGGTGTAACGGGTACAAAGGTTTCCTTTACCCAAATGCCACTTTCAATTATCTTAGTAACTAGTTGTTCACGTTTTACAAAGACCTTGTTCATGCGAAAAGCAGAAATAATATTTTCATGGCCTACCTGTTCTCCCGTCGCTAATAACACATCTTCAATCGCCGTACCTGCCTCAGGAACGCACCTGAAACCATTCCGAAGCGATAGAGATGGCTCTTCCCCCGGGGGTAGACGCCATCCCGCTCAAACAAAACACACAATCCAATATACCAGTGATTTCAGAAAAAATAAATAAATAAATAAATCCTATGGGAAAAAATAAATAAAATCTAAGATAGTTTGGAGAGAGAGAGAGAGAGAGAAAGAGACTGTTGAGGAGAGTGTTTGATTTACCTTAGTTCACTCAGTTATAAAGCTGCCCACACAATATCATTTGACTTTAAAAACCAGTGATGTAGTGTTGTGCCATGCTGAACTGCTACTCTGGAAATAGCTTATGAATGTCTACTTGCTAAAGCACAGTATTTTGGAAATGGCAAAGCAGCTCTCATACTACTGAAAAAAAAAGAAATCTGGTTAAGTAAGTATCGCTACTTGAAGTTACTCTTCATTATTGGTGAGGGATGGTGCTCATGGAGGCAATGCCAGTTTGATTCTGGCTAACCTCATTCCCTTTTTCCTTCCCCATCCAATTCTATCAATTATTTCCAGTTTCCAAGTTTAGTGACTTTATAAAAGTGGCACAGCCCCAAAAAATTTATTCTGTAAGTACACACAGAAAGAGACTGAATGGGAGTCAGGTTTGTAAAAAGACAGTTACAGTCGGTTAGGGTTGCAGGGCTTCAGAGGCAAAGGATCAGTGATTCATCTGTTAAAGCTACATATACTGTACTCATTGATAAAATCACATATCAGACTATGACTATCTGCTCCATTTCGCCCTACAAGGATTGTACTGCGCGGTTCGTTCTAGGACTTGCCGATGTTTGTGTAGTCCAGTCGCACACCACGTGCTTGTTCATCTGCACCGAAGACAGCAGGAGGAAAATTCCTCTGTTCACAAACTGTGTCCCAGGCAACTGAAAACGACTGCGTCATTGAGCAACAAAAACCTGGTCTAAAGTCAATAGCGCAGTATTTTTTTTGCTATTTAAAGGGTGTGTTAGCAAAATGCGCCTATAGGCGGGTACACAACTTGCATAAACTCTGCCTTACACACACAGGGATGTGGAGAAGCACACACACATTTTTAAATATTAAAAATAAAAGGAATCCTCTCTGGAGAAGCATTCAGTCATTCCGCTTGCAAATTCTGCAATGTAAATAGCGAATCCACCATGGTGCAAGCACATCTGGATGTTAAATGGAATTGGAGATGAGACTCTTCAAAACGTATTTATCAAACAAACACAATGATTTATCTCTCATCCACCCGCAAGTGATTAATTTTTGTATTACTTGGCCCGTCCGATCAGTGGATATAAGCGCAAAAAAAGTCAAGAGAGTGAGCAACAGATCAAGAAATGAAAGGTAATTCACTATTTAAGATTCACCGGCCTGCCGACGGGCTTCCGTTTTGGTAGCCATTTGGAAAACACACAGCCCCGGGACGATTGGCTTTGCGAGCCCTGGCTCACACATGTCCAATCTGATCCCGAATCACCAACCAACAAATAAAGGAATCTCAAGCCTGTGATAAAAGGGTGCTAAAATATGTTCTGTTCAACACATACACATAATCAGTACGATCTGTAACAATGCAATACTTTCACATATTTAAAAAAAAAACATGTTTTACTCACATAAGTGTGTTGCACCATTCCTGTCGGATCCAATATAGGAGGCACATTGTGTTTTAATCTCAATATGTCTGCAAATCCAGTGTTGACCTGTGTCTTGTTAACAAACGATTATCTTGCTATCTTCTGCGTGTTTATTGCTCGTTTAGCTCCACGAGTCGGTGGGCGGGGCTACAGAAGCAGGAGTACACATTTATCTGTAGAGGCGGCGGTTCCTCCTTCTAATGTCATTGATTTGAGAGCTCTTGTTTGCTGGGCCTGGTGTCTATACGAACTTTTATTTGACTAACAAGGAAGTTTTCAGCTCCGAAACTTACAGGATATTCTTATATTACCATGACCTTTTATACATCAAAAGCTCAAGGGAACACTGATTTATCAATTCATCACCCCTTTAAATCAAAACAGCTAAAAAATAATCTGTTATTAGTCATTTAGTGTCAGTTTATCGGTTATATTGTATTGCTGTCACTCTAACTTATAGCTTTATTTTTGATGCACTAGAATCAGAGCTTCTCAACTCTGGCCCTCAAGGTCCAGTTTCCTGCAGAGTTTAGCTCCAACCCTAATCAAACACACCTGAACCAGCCAATCAAGGTCTTCAGGATTATTACAAAGTTGCAGGTAGGTGAGTATAATTAAAGTTGGAGGTAAACTTGGCAGGAAAGTGGACCTCCAGGGCCAGATTTGAGAATTTGAGCTGTCATATGCCATTTATCAGGACACTGCAAGCTTTGAATCTCAGCTGTGCCACCCCAGACACCTGATACTACACAGTGTGATATTTACACAGGTAAACACTGATTCATTGACTAGTCAACTGTTTCTGGATCACTGATCAACTACTACAATTAAGTAACTGTAAGCACTAATACCGGTTTGAGAATACAAGCCCTCACACTAGACAAACGTCAATCCAATTAATGAAATAATGCTATGATCCTCAAATATGCCTACTTGGGGTAGCATCCGGAAGTTACCCATGGCATTTTCAAAGTCTACTAGCGTGCACATAATCAGCATGCTAGAGCATGTGCACTATCGGACAGGCCACATTTCGGACCCAAACACATTGTGATTACACATCCCAAAAACAAACCCAGAACAAAGATTTCTTAGATAATTCTCTTGCAGATATTTACTTACCCAAGGTCATTTCCCTAATCATCTGTAGACCTGCTTATATCAAACAAAATGAAAATACAGCCATCCTATCTTTTAAATGGGTTCCATCCATTAGCTCTAGACTTTCGTTTTAATTCGGATTATGAAGATTATTCCCCTCAGTCCAATTTCCCTCTCTGATCAGAGATAATGTCTGTGGGAGCAGAATACACTCATAAATGAGGGAATGAGCCTATTAATCCAGTAGCCGTAGTCAAGTTTGGGAGATAACTGGGTGGTTAGAGTTCGGAGATACAGGCAGATAGAGAGGAGAAATTATCGGGCTGACGCGTTTGGCGTAGCTTGCAGGATGGCAACGTGCAGTGTGGGACGGACAAGCCTGCTGAAACTATATGAACATGTGGGTGGGTGGGTGATTGGTTGGCTGTGTGATTGGCCTCCTGTGGCGAGGCAGTGCAGAGCCCAGAGTAATGGTTTAATCAGTGACCAGCAGTATGGAGCTATGTGTTTGCTCCACGGGAATACTCCGGAAACAAGACTGCATGCTGGCACACTCTAATCCCACTTTGCGTCTTTATATATGTGTGTGTGTGTGTCATGTAGGCACAAGGGAGTGAATGTACACCAGCGCAGCCTTGTATGAAGCATTGTTTACCTACAGCAAATCTCCCAATCATCTGAAAAGGTTTGAACCCACAAACCTACGCATTTTACGGCAAGATTACGCCATCCATCCCAGCAATGACTTGGCGTGATGTCTGACACCTACATGACCGTGTGATGTACGATCCAGTTACGTATGTCCACGTTCCATAAGAGAACAGGACAAGAATTACATTGTGGAAACGGCTTAGAGGGTCACGAGCATCTTCAAGTGTGCTGGGATGAATGGTTGCAGACAACAGAGCACCCTTTGGAACATGTGCAGCTCTACGTAACAGCTGACTTTCACGTTGTCCTTGTGGTGAAAAGGAGTGGCTCAAAACCAGAGGATTTTATGTTTTAGTCATCCGTCTCTTGCACAAAGAATAGGCAGTTTTGTGTCCGAAGATGCATAGATGTACTTATTCCGTTTGTCCGTAGAGCAGAGTCTACACATTACCGTTACTTACAAGAGCATGCATAGAATAAGCAGGTCGGCTTTTTGTGAAAATGTTCCCGATGTTTGATTGCAAAGTCTTTGAAGCTGCAAGAGATGAAGGCGTGTATTTCAGGAGTACTGTGTGCTTCATTGATCAGTTTTTCCTGTGCATGGAGCTCTGTGGGTCAGATCCACCCCCTCATCTTTTAGCACAATGGACCGCTCCACAGGTTCCCCCCTCTCTGTTTGTCAGCACCACGGAGCGCTCCGCTGCCTGGTTTTTGTTCCTCTGTGAGTGGAGGCGGCTGCCGGCCATTTGACGTGGCTGGGATCTTCAAATTCTTTGAAAGCTCTTGTTCAGATAAAGCATGCCACTCTGGGCCACTCTCGGCCCCTCTCAGCCAGCCACAATGATTAACCCTCCAGCACCTGCAGCCCTCTTAACGTCTCTCTCTCGCTCTCTTAAATTGAGTGTAAATGGCAGATGCCACGTGTGGGCAGAAAGGGTCGTGGTGCGTCTGGGGTCGGTTCTCTCCTCTTGGCGCCGGTTCTGCTCAGGTGTTTGGTTTTTGGCTCCCAAAGCGATTAGGACACATGGGAGCTTGTTTTCTATTCTCGAGCCTCACATTAGGGTGGCGGATGGCACCCGGCGGAGAGCTGTGCGAAGGAGTGGGTGGATGTTAACAGAGTGTGTACGTAACTCTCACAGTTTGCTTGAGCGAGAGGGTAAATAGTTTGTTCCTCAAGACTACGAAGGCTGGAAATATGATAACTGGCTTTTTTAAGACCTTAAACATTCTTCTGATTATTTCTCTTCACATTTTTCATTGTCTTTTCAATGTGTGTGTGTGTGGGTCATAACGGTTTGCTGTAATAAACAGTTCCATGTGCTGTTATGCGAGTTATTCTTAATTAACAGGTAACTTCATGTCCTGGTGATAATCCCCAAGTGTTGGGCTAGTTTTAAAATCAACGTGAAGTCAAAGTTGACCCTATATATTTTTTAACACGTTTCTGGTGTTACTCATATTTTGTAAAAATGTCTGTCTCTGCCTCTGAAATAATGTTTCCTCTTACTTTGTAAACCCATCCTTTCTATCTACCTAGAATGTAACGTCTACATTTCACGGTTTGATCATGTCCTGCTCTAAAAGTGTTAGTGTTGACTTGAACGGTTCACACTGAATGTCCGTTTCTCTTTTTTCACGCAGCGTTAAGTCGTTCTTCGATGCCGTTTGGTCTGATGCGGAGGGAGCTGACATGCGAGGGTTACCCCATCGACCTCCGCTGCCCCGGCAGTGACGTCATCATGATCGAGACGGCCAACTACGGTCGCACGGACGACAAGATATGTGACGCCGACCCCTTTCAGATGGAGAATGTACAGTGCTACCTGCCAGACGCCTTCAAGATCATGTCACAAAGGTACATCGGAGCAGTGTTTTCTTCCTGTTTTTGATAAAAAGTCATCATTTATTTTAGTCATTTTATAAACGACAGCAGACAAATATCACATTTTAGCCGATTGTAATGTGCAAAATGACACAAAGCAATTCAGACATTTTGAAAAATGTATACGTTATATTACACCACCATTCAAAAGTTTACACATAAGCTCAAACCAAAAATTATTCAGACTTTATTCAGAATTATTCATTTTTTTAATAGTGGGTGCCGGACACTATAGTTCATTTATGTAAGAAACCCTCTACAATGCGAGTAAAACACTTGCATATGCGAGTAAATGTTCTCTCTGGGTGACTAAATAATATCTGTCATTAGCTGTTAGCTAATAAATTCTTAGATTTTACTCACCTGTGTGTGTATTAGAGGCTAAGAATACGTTTAGCATAGATATATTTTCACTCGTTGAAAATGTGAGAGTTTCTCAGCTCATCTAACGACGTACCGTAAACTAGTGTGAAGGTGCACAACTTGCCGTCTCTTTGCTGAGCACATTTCTCACCAAACACGTGCATGCGAGAGAGTCTTACATACCACGCAGAATATTTTTTGTTGTAATTTCAAAATACCAGAGTTCATTTAGAATTATTCAGCTTTTTAAGAACAAGCAGAAGATATGCAGGGTTTTTTTCTGGTAGTGGGCGGAAATCATGCCGAAACTGCAATCTCATTGGCTGGCGCTCATATTTTCCTGTCCCTGTTTTGATTTCATCAAATCAGTTCAATGAATGCTGTAAATGTAATTAATATTCATGAACACAGCAGCTCATCCGTCCTTAGTGCATTGTATATTGTTATTAGTTGTAGAATTAGTATTATTATCTTATTATTATATTACTATTATCTTTTTTTTTTTTTACAGAAAAGCCAGCAATATTTTAAGCACCACCATAAGTTCATAAGTCATAACTTCATCTAAATGACAAATATGCATTCATACATGGTTACTGCAACAGTTTTAGTTCTTATTACTAAATTCCATCATTAAATAGTGCTTGATTATCATAATAACATAACATAGTCCAATGCTTGATTGACTGATGTTAAGAGTGCACGACATGTATGTTCAGATATTTAAAGAGCTGTTTTTTTCTTTTTTCTTTTTTAAAAAAGCTGTGCCATTTTGCAAAGATATAGATACATTTAATGTAATAAAAAAAACAAAAAACAAATAAATTTTATGTATATACACATTAGGGTTTATATGTATATACACTTATATATAATATAGGTGTAATATAATAAAGTATATTAGTCTAAACTCAAAAAATGTACTAGCCAATGGCGATTCTATTGCCAAGGTGTGCGCAGAGGGTTGGTAAGTGAGTGTAACGAGGTTCGTAGATGGGAAGGAAGGAGGCGGGAACCGGCAAGCGTTCAAAAACTTTAAATTAAAATAAATAAACAAAACGAAAATAAACCGCGGGCAGCCCCTCACGGACGACTGCCCACACACACACACACACACACATAATAAAACGTAGGCAGCCCCTCATGGACGACTGCCCACACACACATAATAAAACGTAAACAAAACTCAACATAAAATCCAGGCCTGGTCCTCTCTCGTCTTTCGCTGCCTTCGCTCCTCCTTTTATGCTCCCGTCACTCGGCCGCGAGACCGGTGTGTCACGCAGCTGGCACTCATTACCACTCGTCACCGGCCCGCTCTCGCGGTCCCTCGCCCCGCTGCTTGCCACAGAGAGGAAAGCAAAACAGAAGTAAACATATTATAAGACATATAATATAAGACATATTATACCTAAGATTCTTCGTACAGTGCACCAGTAAAATTAATATAAATGTGGGACCAAAATGTTGCACACCATGTTTTACTGAAGTGTTTTTTCTTTAACTGCTAATGCGACCTTTCACACCACAGACTGAACAAAACAAAGCATTGCTTGGTCATTGGTTGACCTAAAATGGTTTTATCTAATTGTGTACCTAAATTAAACAGCTGACTGGTTGATTTGTAATCCATTATGTACCTTTCTGTCAAAGTTATATGACATTATCAAGATGCATTTGTTCTGACAGAGGTGTCTGGGCAAATTTTAGTTTGACTGTAAATATTTAAAATGATACTATACTTTTTTTTTCAGCGAGGAAGCAAAAATGGCTTATCCCTTCGCATTTATATCTGCCTGCATTTTACAGGGAACACTGAATACAGTTTATTCAGCAAGGGCAATTGATCCAAAGTGAAAGTAAAGTCATTCATGGTTCAAAAGATTTATGTTTCAAATAAGCACTGTTCTTTAGAAATTTCTATAAAAAATGTATTTGTCACGATTTCCACAAAAATATAAAGAAATATCATTACAATCAGAAATATTTCTTGAGCATCAAATCATCATATCAGAATGATCTCTGAAGGATCATGTGACACTAATGGTGATAAATTCAGCTTTGATCAAAGAGATGAATACAATTTAACAATACCTTAACATAGAAAACAGTTCTTTTAAATTGTACTAATATTTCACAGTCTGACTATAATAATACTCTATTTTAGATATGATAAATGTAGCCTTGAACATAATCAACCCAAATCCTCCCGACCCCTAACTTTCATCACCAGTATATTGTAATTAAAATCATTTCATTATCATTGATGCATATCCAAAGGGTTTTTTGAACATTTCTTGTCAGTAACTTTGTTGATGAGATTGTATAGGAGAGAGAGAGAGAGTGCTATAAATGTTACAAATGACTCTGACTGTTCATGTCACTGTTTTGTTTGCATGTACTGTGTATTCCAGAGTGTATTGATACGGTTGAGTGGTTAAGTGACTGTTTAGCGTGTGTGTTTGAATAATGTGAGCATAGCAGTTTGTGTGTGTGTGTGTGTGTGTGTGTGTGTGTGTGTGTCCCGCCTGCAGTTCCAGTCCCTGTCTGTGCTCAGCATTTGCTTCCTCCCAGACGAGATCAATGATTCCCTATTCTAGCTATCCATCAGCCTTGTAATAGAGAGAGAGAGAGAGAGAGAGAGAGAGAGAGAGAGAGAGAAGGAGCAGAGTATGCATGTGGGAGGGATGAGTAGATTGAAAGAGGGATTGGACTGGGAATGATGCTGCGCTAGTATAGAGAGAGGGATTTGAAAAGAGAAGTGTCTCTGCATCTGTTTGAGCGAGACTAAATCTTACCAAGCTAGATCTGTGTTTGCATTTTATACCGATAACAGCCCTGCATTCATACATTTATCTGCTTTAGTAGCTCTAAGTAGGTTTGAGCTGGAGGAATAGTCGCAGCCTCCGCACCCCTTCGGGCTGACGCTGTCTGTCACATGATCATGCCTAGAGACAGATCATTACCTTGCTTACGACTAGACATTTGAGCAAACCCCTAACCCTAAGAATTACATTTTAACATGCAGATTATGTATGTCACACCCAATCATAAATGACACCTCAAATGGGCATCTTATTGAGACGAGGTGTGATATTACTTTTACAGGCTATCAGACTTGTGAAAGAGACTTTGGTCAGTAAGCTATCACCGAGTAACATGATAAAAACACACTCATAATAACACCTTATATACTAGTGTTCAATCGATATATTATCCTATAATAAAGATTTATTCTACAATCCTTGCAAACTTATGGTTATTAAATCCCTAGAAGATGTGTTCTGTGCATCTTCGGCTTATTAAAGTTGTGTAATGATCAATCTGTGCAAAGAATAGGGGAAAAACGGGAAATGGTCAAGACATTTCTGCTGCGTTTGATCATAATAAATGTTAAAGGTGCACTATGTAGGATTTTTGCAGTAAAATATCCAAAAACCACCAGGCCAGTGTTATATATTTTTTTCAGTTGAGTTCTTCTAATATCCCAAATGTTTCCAACTATTTGTAAATTGTGAGAAAACTGCTATTTTAACCAAGAGGCCTGAGGGAGTCGCCTGTCAATGGCGTCATATCTGCGTTACTCTCGGGTTTCTGGTTTTATTCTGCAGAAGCGCTTTACTCTTAGCAGTGTGAACAAGTGTCACAGCAGCCGCTGAGCGAAAGCACAGAGTAACGTCATAACATCATTTTAAACACACTTAAATGTGTCTAATATGATAAACAGAGCTGCGTTACCTCATACTCATAACCAGATAAGAGGAAATGGTGCCGGCGACTGTGTCCCGTCAAAATACAAGTCCCGCTGCTCGCGAGGCGTGTGTTTGTGTAACAATCGCTCCAGCGGCCTTGCTCAGCTCCTCAACACTCGGTCCTGCTCTGCTTCACACTACAGTAACGTTTACTTTTATAAATAATTGTTTCCCCCCAAAATATATTATTAGATTTTTTTTTTTGTTTTGTTTTTTATGAATTGATTTTTAAATGTTTTGATTGATTGATTTTTAAAATTATAAATATTAAAATAAATGTTAATATAATTGTATTGTTGACTCTCTGTATTTTGTACACTAATGTTTGAGGTCATTGTGATTTATTTTTTAATTATATTCTTTATTATCTCTAATGCTCACCAAGACTATTTGTTTGATAATAAAAAAATACAGTTAAAAAAAATTACTATTGTGAAACATAATTACAATTTAAATGGACCTTTTTCTATGTTAATATATTTAAAAATATATATATTTTTTAAAAATGACGCAGGCCTGAATTTTCTGCATCATTACTCCAGGCTTCAGTGTCACATGATCCTTCAGAAATTATGAAACTGGGACTAATAATATAATATAATATAATATAATATTATATTATATTATATTATATTATATTATATTATATTATATTATATTATATTATATTATATTATAATACAATATTTCAAGTTTGTAATTCAAACGCTGTAAATTGACATTTAATTTTGGTGGTTTTAGTTTCTCTGTAGCAAACAAAAAATGTGTGTGTGTGTGTGTGTGTGTGTGTGTGTGTGTGTGTGTGTGTGTGTGTGTATTTTATATATAAATATATATATTGTAGACCAAATTTTACTAGTCAATATTACTTTGTATTAGTATTCATAATCAGTTATAATTTTGTATTATTAATAATTTTTTTATAATCATTTATAACCATTGTATGCTTGAATATATGTATGTTAGAGAAGGCATGCGAGAGCTAGACACTGTTATGCACATGTGTGTTCGGTTCCATGTGTGAGAGTTGGGGCCGGGGGCATGTACACAGGGGACTTATGGACAGGATGTTTGTGTGTAAGTTTCAGTGCATATGTTGACTTAACAATTCGCTATACGTTCCATTTACTGGAAACCATATGTTCTTTGGGGTGTACAAAACCACAAGCCCTTTGTATGAAGAGCAGAGAATTGACGTTGGAGGACGACAGAGAAGCTGCGTATTACATCACTCCAGAAACGTTCTCTCCTATGTCTGACTAACATATTAAATAAAAGAGATCTCTTGACAAAACCAGACACCAGTTGTTTTGTCAATGGATATGTGTCAGACATAGTAAAAAATAAAACAAAATAATATTTAATTTGATTTGAATTATTTAAGTTGCTCAGATCAGTGGACCTCCAAAAAAAAATATTTGAATGAAGCTGGGGTAAAAGTGGATCTTTGGTAAAGAAGACCATTTAGTCAAACGTTCGGGAGAATAAGCCATAAGGCGATTTAGCAATTAGCTTGAGGTGGTGGAATGTGACTATTGCGCTGGCTGTAGAGTCTAAAATATTTCACACACTGAAGATCCGTGCTGTTACAGACAGGCAGGGAAGGTGTTGAGCTGGGTTTGATTTAAGCGATTTAAAGTGGCGGATCTGGACTTTAAGTAAGTCCTGTAAATACGAATCCTAAAACGTTTAAATACGCTGGAGTAGCTAAAATTGCGGGCATTCTGATTTTGACAATGAAGCTGTTCAATATTTGAGGAGGATAAATAGATCTGAGTTCAACTAAATAAAGAAACTAAACCAAAAGGAAGAAATTGACCTGAGTTAAACTAAAAAAGAATGAAAAACAACTGAAATTATAAGAGAAACTTTTATTTAAATGTGTACCCTCTTTTCTTGTGTTCTTTGAGTCATTAGGAGGGATAGGGAGAGAGCAGGGCAGCCCCCTTCTTCAGAATTCATCCTATAGACACGCACACACATAGCTTAGGGAAAGGAAGAAAAGGGAGAGAGAACCAGGTAGCCCCTCCCTTGGAAATCAGCTCTCACACACACACACAGTACACATAGCTTAGAGAGAGAGAGAGAAGAGTGAAGTAGCCTTCCTTTGAAAATCCACACACACACACACACACACACACACACACACACACACACACACACACACACACACACACACACACACACACACACACACACACACACACACACACACACACACACACACACACACACACACACACACACACAGCCTGCTGTTTTAAGCACAGACAGAATGACCAATAATTTGAAAATGGCAGAAGGCTGTAACAGCAGAATAATTTCTGCATGGTATCTGGAAAAAAAAAACAAGAAGCAAACAAAGTTTTTGAAGAAAGGACTTGATATTAACGCATCTATGGATGAGCAGTTAAGCTGGTTCAAAAAACAAAAAGACTCTATCAAGTTAAAAGTTTTTCCAATAATGGCAGCTAATTGGATTGTGAAACAAGGTGGAGTTTGTTGCAGCATTGATGGTTGTCCAGTTCCACTTGCTGAAGCAATGAAGCCTCAAGTTGAAGCATATAACAAGCTGAGCAAAATCATGTCACACGTTCAGAAAAAGAAACCATCACCAGTGATGATTCATTTGATCTAGTGCTGCAACGACACGTCGACGTCATCGATTATGTCGACTACAAAAATACATCAACGTGCGTGAAATGCGTCCACGCGTCACACTGTTTGTTTACATCTTGCGTAATGGCATACAGGGAATGGAGAAAGTTGCATTCTATCACAAAACAGAGACCACTGTTATCAAAAGTATGGGAATACTTCAAACAGAGGACAAATAAAATGGCCCTTTGTTCCCTTTGCAAAACCGATAAATGGTGTACCACGGCAGCACAACTGCGATGCGCGAGCACCTCAGAGGAAAACATCTCGGCGCACTCCGGTGTTACGGTTTAACTGGTTTCCGTGTGATCTGGTGACTAACTTTCTGGTTCAGGTTTGATATTCTTGCGCTTGTGGCATTCTGAAAAGTTGAGATGTTTTTAACTCGATGCGGTGCGGACGCGCCTGGAATAAACGGGTGCGTCGCTTCCATTATGAGAGCGCTTATCACGCGCCTACATTGGAAATAATGAACTTGAGCGCACAAAAGACGTGATATGTGAACGGCCCTTTAAAAGACCGCACGCCGCGAGACAACAGTCACAAACCACCGAGCTACCCCGAATCAGCTATCATTATAAACGCTATCATAAACTCATATTTACCATAGTAAAATAATTTTCTTTGCTAATTAATTTTCTTTATTATTTTATACTGTAAAAACTACATTGATTGAAACTGAATAAAGGTTGAAATATTATATTAGAAGTTGTACTTATATTTTTTTTTGTAAAGTTATCCAAAGGATTCATTAGCTAATTACAAAAAAGAACATTAGATTAATTATTTTTTGTAATAAAAATAATCGTTAGAATAGTCGACCAATCGAAAAAATAACCGTTAGATTAGTCGACAGAAAAAATAATCGTTAGTTGCAGCTCTAATTTGATCCAGATTGGACAGAGATAATAGCTGAATCTGAAAGAAAATATTCAGAAACATCAGCAAAATCGGCAAAAACCTTAGTGCCGCATCCTTACAAGCCAATTTATCCGACTTTGCCTGAACACTGTACAAGTTTATTCCAAACCTCTGATACAGCCACAAGCTTCAAGCTCAAATAGAGTCTCAGTTGACAAAATGTATATAGCATCTGCACAAGCAGCTCCAATAATTACCAGATCCAAATCAACTCAGCCAAACAGAGACATGCTGCGATGTACACCGACCTATGGATCGGATTGGGGTGATGAGACAAGAGATGACGACATGATCACAATTGATAAAGTCGGTCCTGAATTTTCTCCACTTGCTGTTAAAAAGGAAGAATTACAATCAGAAATGATGGTAAATGGACTGCATTTATATAGCGCTTTCAACAGACCCTATGGCCATCCAAAGCGCTTTACATGTTGCCTCACATTTACCCATCCATACACCGACGGCGGTGTCTGCCATGCAAGGTGCCATCCAGCTCGTCGGGAGCGGTTTGGGGTTAGGTGTCTTGCTCATGGACACCTCGACACTTGGTCAGGTGGAACCGGGGATCGAACCACCAACCTTCCGGTTTGTAGACAACCTACATGAACCACTGAGCCACTGCCGCCCATGATGACCGAAGAGAGACCATTCACACCAGGAGAACATCAAGCCATTCTCACCGCCTTGCCTCCATTGAAGAGACAAGATCCAAACGCAGAGTTTTGGAGAGAATTAGATTCCTTGACTGAGGCACATCAAATGACACTAAGAGACTTACACACCATTGTGAAAGCTAAAATCCCAAGAGACCGATAACATCAGATAAAATGCCAGCGTCGATAACAACAGCCCAATGGATAGACTTGAGGGTGGATGGCCAGGGACGACCCCTGGGTCTTTGGCAAGCCTTAGATGTGTTCCGAAAAGAAATCCAAGAGATCTTGGGCAGTGGTAAAATTCCTTTCACATCGGTGACATTGATTAAACAAAAAGATGATGAATCTCCAGATGAATATGCCTTGCGGAAATGGAATGCTTATGAAAGATGGACACTCTGTGCTAAGAAAGATCCAGACCGAGATGATGTACAGTTTACTGACACACTCGTGGATGGCTTAAGCACAAAATACCAAACTTTGTCACTTGGAGTCAATCCAGGAGAAACATTTGACCAAATTATGCGATGGGCTGGTCGTCTAACAAGCTAATCAAACAAGGATGAAGGAAACAAGTCAAATCGAAGAGGAGCGGCATCACTTCAGTCTTCAAAGTTCACAGTTTGTAGCAATTGTCGAAAGCCTGGACACTTCAGAAAAGACTGTTGGGCTAAAGGAGGAGGAGCAGAAGGAAAAGGTCCGTCATTTAGACAAGCCAATCTGAAAAACAAGGATGAAACAGCTCAAGGAAAGATGTGGACTGAAGAGCATCTGAATTAAGGGAATTATGCGTCTGCAATAGGAATCAGCGGCCGCCTGTATGAACAAGAAAAGTGACAATCGACTTTTCATTCCTGCACTAATAGGGGGCCACCCATGTGACTGTCTCTTAGACACGGGAGCGTCTGTTTCTATTAGTGATCTGAACTTACCAACGACACATGAAACTATGGAAGTTAAAGGAGTTGGGGGAGAAATCACAACATTTCGCAAAAGTATACCAGTTCCTTTGCAAATACATGAAGATGAAGTCTTATGGACATCTTTATGGGTGGGGCCTAATTCACAAGGAAGCCTCATTGGCATGGACATTCTACCAATGTTGAACATGATCATATTCACTGACAGTCGCCAAATGGCTACAACAGCTGGAATAATACCACATGAAGATCGCACATGTAGTATAAGTTCTGTTGGTGTGGCCAATCATCAGAAGCAATGGGATGAAAAACACACCACTACTGACATTCCACACATTCCTGAATTAGGCAGTTTTGTTATGGTCAAACACATTGCTAGGAAAGGTTTAGAGCCTAGATGGGAGGGACCATATGAGATACTCTTAACAACAGATACGAGTGTTTGTCTTAAAGGGAAGGGTGTAGGAACAGATAGATGGTCTCATTGGTCACAAGTTAAACCTTGTTTAGCGAATGAACAAAATGATAGTGAAGGTTTATGGACTGAAATTGAGAAATGTTCATCCATTACCTTTAAAGATTGGGTAACAAAGGGATCATTTACATTTACATTGATTAGAGATGGTTGTAAGTTATTCTCGATGCAACAATGTTATCGTAGCAAATGGAGTAACTAAATTGTTGTCTGAGAAGAAATTATCCCAAATTCCGGGGAATTGATCATGGTCAGAATGGATAGTTCTGATTATGGTTGGAGTTTTTGTACTTCTGTTAGTAATACAACTCATAAAATGTGTTACTAGGAGGAAAAGTAACAAATCTGCTAAACTGGTTATTTCTAACCATAAGGATAACACTGATAATGGGAACTATAGAGAGAAATAGGAGATTTTACACTACACTATTTACAGAACACAACCTCATGAACAATTACACCTGCTTACTGATTCACAACCCGAGGGATAGGACATCTTTAACATCAACTTTTATGTTAGTTTGTTATTTTGGCCAGGAACTGGAGGAATTCAGGGCCCGAATGAGTCCAGGCACTGGTGAAGATTTGTTAGGTTTTACTTTCTTAGAAGATTGGGGTTTCATAGTAAATGCATACACATAGATGTGAATGACACATAGTATGCGGGGACATAACATGGGTTAGGGTTTTGTGTTTTGTTTCTTTGTCTGTATTCTTCTTCCTCACTATCACTTCAATGTGTGGAACGGACGGCCGTAGTTCCAGAATGGGGGAGATGTAGACCAAATTTTACTAGTCAATATTACTTTGTATTAGTATTCATAATCAGTTATCATTTTGAATTTTTTTTTTTTTTTTTAATAATCATTCATAACCATTGTATGCTTGAATATATGTATGTTATAGAAGGCATGAGAGAGCTAGACACTGTATGCACATGTGTGTTCGGTTCCATGTGTGAGAGTTGGGGCCGGGGGCATGTACACAGGGTTATGGACAGGATGTTTGTGTGTAAGTTTCAGTGCATATGTTGACTTAACAATTCGCTATACGTTCCATTTAATGGAAACCATATGTTCTTTGGGGCGCACAAAACCACAAGCCCTTTGTATGAATTGCAGAGAATTGACGTTGGAGGACGACAGAGAAGCTGCGTATTACATCACTCCAGAAACGTTCTCTCCTATGTCTGACTAACATATTAAATAAAAGAGATCTCTTGACAAAACAACTGGTGTCTGGTCCCGTGAATGAAACTATGGGGGAAAGAGACAAAAGTCTAGGTCTACAATATACATACATACATATACATATACATATATATATTATATATATATATATATATATATATATATATATATATATCTCATCACAAACACACACACTATACACACTGTAAAAAAAAGGCACATTTTGAACTTTTGCAGTACCATCGACTAGGATGTTTAAGTTATTTAAACTTAAATTATGTTAAAATGAGTTACATCTTGTATAACTAATAAAAACAAGTTTAACATTTCTTAACTTATTTTGATGAGTTAAAACAATGTAAACACATATGTTGTCATAACTCATTGATCATATAATTTTTTTACAGTGCAGGAAGTATTTAGACCCCCTTAAATTGTTCACTCTGTTATATTGCAGCCATTTGCTTAAATCATTTAAGTTGTTTTTTTTTCTCAATAATGTACACACAGCACCCCATACTGACAGAAAACACAGAATTGTTGACATGTTTGCAAATTTATTAAAAAAGAAACACTGAAATATCACATGGTCCTAAGTATTCAGACAATTTGCTGTGACACTCATATATTTAACTCCGGTGCTGTCCATTTCTTTTGATCTTCTTCATTTGAGTCCAGCTGTGTTTGATTATACTGATTGGACTTAAGGAATTAGGATTATGGAATTAGGAAAGCCACACACCTGTCTATTTAAGACCTTACACCTCACAGTGCATGGCAGAGTAAATGAGAATCATGAGGTCAGAGGAACTGCCTGAAGAGCTCAGAGATGGAATTGTGGCAAGGCACAGATCTGGCCAAGGTTACGAAAACATTTCTGCCACACTTAAGGTTCCTAAGAGCACAGTGACCTCCATAATCCTTAAATGGAAGACGTTTGGGACATCCGGCCGTCCAGCCAAACTGAACTATCGGGGAGAAGAGCCTTGGTGAGAGAGGTAAAGAAGAATCCAAAGTGGATGAGCTCCAGAGATGCAGTTGGGAGATGGGATAAAGTTGTAGAAAGTCAATACAGTCCCAACAGTGAAGCATGGTGGTGGCAGCATCATGCTGTGGGGGTGTTTTTCAGATACAGGGACAGGACGTCTGGTTGCAATCAAGAGAAAGATGAATTTGGGCAAGTACAGTGATATCCTGGACGAAAAAAAGTTTCTCCAGAATGCTCAAGATCTCAGACTGGGCCAAAGGTTCACCTTTCAGCAAGAAAATGACCCTAAACACACAGCTAAAATAACAAAGGAGTGGCTTCACAACAACTCTGTGACTGTTCTTGAATGGCCAAGCCATAGCCCTGACTTAAACTCAATTGAGCATCTCTGGAGAGACCTGAAAATGGCTGTCCAGCAATGTTTACCTTCTAACCTGACAGAACGTGAGAGGGTCTGCAAGGAGGAATGGAAGAGGATCCCCAAATCTAGGTTTGAAAAACTTGTTGCATCTTTCCCAAAATGACTCATGGCTGTATTAGATCAAAAGGGTGCTTCTACTAAATACTGAGCAAAGGATCTGAATACTTAGGACCATGTGATATTTCAGTTTTTCTTTTTTAATACATTTGCAAAATGTCAAAAGGTGCTGTGTGTACATTAATGAGGAAAAAAAAGAACTTAAATGATCTAAGCAAATGCCTGCAATATAATATGTTAACCTACATTTTGTAGAAACAACTATGTAAACATGCCATTGTGTATTTGTAAGAATTGTATAAATATAATGCACATTTAAAGTGTATTCTTTAATCCTTATATATGTCCTTCTATTGACTGAAGGAATGATCCTTGTCTCTCTCTCTCTCTCTCAGGTGTAATAATCGGACTCAGTGTGTGGTGGTGGCTGGGTCTGATGTCTTTCCTGACCCCTGTCCAGGAACCTACAAGTACCTGGAGATCCAGTATGAATGTGTGCCATACAGTGAGTAACCATACGCACACTCCATCCCAACAGTCCCACCCCCTCGCCTCTCCTGTCCCTTCACCTCCCTGACCCCACCCCACCTAAACCCCGCCCCCTCAACCAGCTACTGCCATCCACACACACTCATGCTCAGTCACGCACACACACACTCACGAGTGCGTTCTCTCCTTCACGCACACACACGCTCACGCACTCACATCCTCTCCGGTCTCTCTCTCTTTCTTACACTCACACGCACACACGCTCTCTCTCTCTCTATGTCTCTCTCTCTCTCACACTTTAAACGTTTTTTTTCCATCGACAGTGCGCCGTTCCAGAGGCTGAGGGAGATTTTCACATCGGGGAGGTGCTTCGTCGTACACAAACAAACACACAAACCGGGGCAGATAAGCATTCGATATCCCCGGCGCTGTGCAGACTCAGCCTTTATTGCCGATCATAAGCGCACAAACACACAGCCTCACACAGTAACAAAATGACCCCGAGGGTGCTTTATCTGGCATTAAACACCTTTACCTCCCCTCTGACAGACAATCAAAATGAAAATTGGGCCACGGCGAGGCTGCGAGAGAGAGTCGGGGCGCCGCGTGCGTGCGTTGCACAACGGGAATGTTAACACAAACCTCGAATTTATTTCAGACAGCACAACCCAAAGTCGCACACATGCTAATATTCCCATGGCAACGCTCGGCTTTCCGTGGCGCCGCTTCGCTCAGGAACGAGAGGCAGGTGTGAATTCCGTGTTCAGGAGCTGGACTCATGTGAAAATCTCCCGTCAGACGGTACCCCCCCCCCCTCCTCCCCCTCATGAGCGCTGCCTTTACGTGTGCAGGTGGTCCAGACGGGGCCGTGATTCAGCGGAGGGTGGGTCTGTGGGGCTTTAGGTGTGTAGTTTGGTTTTAGGGGGAAGTTAATGGGTTTTACTGTGAGCGGGAAGGGGGTTATTAACTCTAATCTATAATCCCGGGGTCAGTTTCTCTGCTCTTCCCACAGGAAATAAAGAGGATGGACTACAACCTGCCAGATCGCTCTGCTCACTAATCCTCCTTTCCCTTTTTTTCTCTCTTTCAGCCTTTTGCTTTCTTCGTATGCGCTATTCATTCGAAATCACTCTTCTGACATTTTCATTTCTCATCCAGTCCTTTGTTTAACTCGCTGTTTTGTTTTTTGTTTTTTTTTGTTCTTCGTTTCTCTTTAGATTCACCTGCTGCATTTTCTTTTTGTCTCGTACGCGCACACGCTCTTTAGCCTTCATCTCTTTCGTTTTTTCTTTGACATGCTTTTATTCGATCTCCACCATCACTTTCCCCTTTTCTGTCTCTTTCTCTTTCTTTTGCAGGTTTTGGGAGGCGCCCAGAAGAGTTGAGCGTTTATCTTTTAAAGCTCTCAAACTCTCTCTTCCTCTCGCTCGCTCTCTTTCTCTCACACACATACACACACTTTGACTCTTCAGCCTGCGCTCTTTGGCCACCTCTGCTCAGCGACCATAATCCTCAATCCACTTCTGCACAAACACATCAAAACACAGAGTGCAAATACTCTTCCTCTCTCTCCTCTTTCGGGTGTTCAGCGAGACTCAGGTTTACCTCAGAGGCAGCGGCTAGTCTCTCCCTCTCTCTCAAAAACGACATGTCTTTCTTCGTTATTTCATATTTATTTAAGTACTGGGTAATATTAGTTAGTAACATGTGCTTACTATTAGGTTTGGTTGATGGTTAGTTGTATGCAATTATACATAATTTACTGTGTCTATGGTAGTTTGGCTTTATGTCATTTTGACTGTATTTAGTTTTTGTTCTTTTTGTTACTTCATTATTTTAATTAGTTTTGACTTTTTGTAGTTACTGTATGTTTATTTTCCTTTAGGGCTGTAAAAATCTGCATGTTAACGCAAATTAATTTTAACGCACTAATTTTATTAGCGCGTGATTAACACAGCGCACATTTTCTGTTTGATCCGTGGCTAGCCCATAGTTGGAGAAATGCAGCAGCAAGCAGAAATGGGGAAAGAAAAGGGTTAACATTAAGGGTGGGGTAAGTGCTATCTGGTAACTGTTGTTGATATTTCAAATCACCAAAACAAACACGCCCCTACCCCCAAAAAGGGTCTCCTATTTTGATAGCTCCGCCCCACACATACGTAACCCAGGCAACGACTATGGCAGAATCTCTGTGTAACTAATCCAGGTTGAATATTAAATAAGTCCCCCCTTCCATCACAAAAACACAAACCGTTATCATGAACACGAGCCGACAGTCCAGCTTACGACATATTACAATAATGACAAGATTAGAGTTATAGCCATCACAAAACACAAACAGTTCTCATGAACAACTCGATAACGTTAGTATACAAGCTCGATAGTCCAGCTAACGACATATTACAATTATGACCGGATGGGATATATAGATGAAAAGAGGAAACAAACAAACGGGTCTTTATCATCGCTGAAGTGAGCCACAATACGATTGCAAATAGACAAACAAGCGAACATGACACACAAGCATATTCAAGCAAAAGCAGCATATATTAGTTCTTTCTTTGCTAATGTCCGTCCTGTTTGACTCGTGTGTTTTGAATAGCACTGAGCCTCTCTTCTCACCATAGACACGCCCCTTACCTGCTGATTGGCTACAAGTTTTTATTCCACTCGGCCCAAGTTCTTTTTCTAAAATGGTTTTGAAATAACACTTACCCCACCTTTAATATTACTATTCTGAAACAAGTGCCGTTATAGCCTACATAAGCTACTATTTTTTCTGTTTAACTTTTATTAGACTTCAAGAACTTTTTACACTGAGCACATTCCAATCAATTAATTATAAACAATATAACAAGAACAAAAATAACAATTGGAAATGTTTTTGTAAAAAAGCATGTATCTAGCAGCCCAAGTTATGAAAAGGTGTAAGTATATATACACAACAATAATTGAATCTGAATAAGTGCAATTCACCTTTACTCCTCAATGTGTCAGTGTCTGAAACTCAATGATGAAGTGACGTTTCACTCACAGTCACCGCAGGCAGCAAACAAAAGAATAGGAAGAATCATCAGCAAAACTTGAAATGGCTCAGAGATTTAGATATAGATCCGGGTCGCTAAAGACCCGGATATGTAATAATGCCAAAACATTCATGAATTTAAGAGTTAAGAATATTTTGTTAGTTCATTATGTTCTGCTGTTTTATTTATTTAAATTTGTTTATCCAAATTTTTTCTTTATTTAAAATTTCAGATTTATTGTTTATTTATTGTTGTGTATTTTTTTTATAATAATTTTGTCTTTATTAGATACAATATATAGCATTTTTTTTTGGTTATTCCAAAAGCTTTAATTATTATTATTATTATTAGGGCCCAAGCCCTGAAAGGGCGCAGAGCCCTATTGTTCTTCTAAGGATTATTTTTTGTTATTATTATTTATTATTTTTTTACGCGACTATTTGGGCATTTTTGGGGCCCTTCCCATGCTCGAAAACTCTTGAAACTTTGCACACGCATCAGAATGCGCGGCCATCAGGGCCGGGCTGAGGCTGGGACCCGGGCGTGGCAGGGGGGCTCGACAGCGCCCCCTAAAGTGGGGTCTGAAAACGGGGTCTATAAATCAAACACACTTGCACGTACATATATGAAACTCGGTACACATATAGAGCTCATCGGGCCGAACAACTTTCGTGCTCTAAGTCATGCGTCAGCACAACAGGAAGTGAGCTATTATGGGTTGTTCGGAAAACGCATGCTGTGGAATTTGCGATACTCCTCCTAGACGATTCACCCGATCAGCACCAAACTCGGTCAGCAGGAAGTCAAGACACTGAGGATGCTAAATTGCGAGCAACTTTTTGATATCTCAAACGGTTTGGCCGTGGCGAAGAGACGAATTTATGGCGAGAAAAGGGAAACAGGAAGTGTGTAATAACTTCTGCATACATTAATTCATTTTGATGAAACTTCAGCTGTGTGTTCGTTGTAAGAGGCCGATCACATGGATATGACTTTTGTGAGTCAAAGTTATAGCGCCACCAACTGGCAGCAGGAAGTGTCACTTTTGTCCAAAGAGGAGGGTTAGTTTTATCTACATTCACCAAACTCGGTATATATATAGTACTTTTCGAGCCGGACAACTTTCTAATTTACTGTCATTAGCTCTGACCAACATGAAGTCAGATAATTTGGTTGGAAGATAACACAAAGTGGAAAGCGAGCTCTGAGTTTTTACCTTCTCCTCAAAAGCGATTCATTCAATCTCCTCCAAACTCGGACAACATGAAGTAAATATACAGAAGATGCTAAAATGCAAACGGTTATTGGATATCTCAAACGGTGGTCCCGTAGCAAAAGCCTAAAAAACACAAAATAGGGACACACGTGCCTGGTTCATAAATAAGGCTATACTCCCACCTGCTGGTTATTCTATATATCACACTGGCTGTTTTTCTGTTTTTTTTTCTTCTGTTTTTTCAACACTTATGCTCTCCCTTAAATGACCAGTAGAGGGCAATATTGTATAAGTTTTCAAGCAAAAAACCTTGCCTCTCTGGGTGTGTGAATGGTTTTCTAACCTGGTGGGGACTTAAACCTGAATGCACACAGACTCATTGGGACTTCCCAATGGGTACAAAAGCTTATAAATCAGACAGAATGAGTTCTTTTGAAGAAAGTTTTGTGTGATGGGTAGGTTTAGGGGCAGGGGCAGTGTAGGATGACAGAATATATGGTTTGTACAGCATAAAAACCATTACATCTATGAGTCCCCAGAAAGATAGTGAACCAGACATGAGTATGTGTGAATGTGTGTGTGTTTGTGGGTGGGTGTGTGTGTGTTGTGGATGGGGGATGGTGGATGGGCTTAACTGATAAGAGTTGCCTGCAGCATACTTCAGCATTACTACTGTGTGTGTGTGTTCGTGTGTGCGTGCGTGCGTGCGTGTGTGTGTGTTCTTTTTTCTAGCCTGGTGGGGACTTCAACCTGAATGCACACAGACTCATGGGGACACGTGTCACTGATTTCTACAGTGTGTGTGTGTGTGTGTGTGTGTGTGTGTGTGTGTGTGTGTGTGTGTGTGTGTGTGTGTGTGTGAGCCACTCTTCTGTCTAAAAAGATTACCTCTCAATGCTGTGCTCTGGCCTGCATTCAAGGATAAAAAAATTTATTCTGGGTTTGAATAAAAAAATGAATGTATAAAACCAGTTTATTTGTAGGGCATTGACAATATTGTTTTATATAATTAGTTAAATAATTGTGTTAATACAAATAATTATTAATAAAAAATATAAATATAAAAAAACATTACTAACAAAAGAAAAAAACCATTTAATTGTCTTTAAAAAAAAAAAAAAAAAAGTAGTGTGTGTAACTTAAAAAATGAGAAGATTAATGCCTTTTGTTTAAGGACAAAAATGAGAACCAATGAGCTACCGGCATATAGAATAACCAGAAGTTGGAAGTGTAGCCTTATTTAGTAACCAGGTTGGATATGTCCAAGGGAACACTGTTTTGAAGATTAAACTATTGTTGTTATTGCAACACAGTGTTTTCAGACAGTGAAATAAAAACAATGATCGCTCACTGTTTAGATTTTGTGTCTGTCATTCCCCTCCCCCCTCACTCTCCCTCTCTCAGGATCACTCTATGTGTGTGTGTGGAGGGGGTCTCTCTCCCTCTCTCAGGATCACTCTATGTGTGTGTGTGTGTGTGTGTGGAGGGGGTCTCTCTCACTCTGTGTGTGTCGCCTGGTTTTTTGTTTTTTTTTCATAATTTAACCCTTTCATATCATAGGCTATATCATCAATTTCTATCACTTTATTGTGAAAAATAAGTTTAAAAATGTATTATATATATATATATATATATATATATATATATATATATATATATATATATATATATATATATATATATATATATATAACACTGGTCTTCTGAACTTACAATATTTTGAGCTGCAAAAAATGCATTTGCACATAATTGAAAGTGACCTATTATATCCTAATACTTTTAATTGTTTTCTATCACATGAGCTTTAAAGAAGGTCATGTGCTGTGTTTGCAAAGATCACGTATGTCACCTCTTTACACTAATAATTTATTGATATAATTCAAATGGATTAAAAAAATAATTTCACATGATCTTATAAAAGTGGCTGTTTATAATAAACTTCTATAAATGATATGCACGCATATTACTCTTACCTGACACTGATATTAAAATCATTGTTGCGGTCTCTGTGATTTGGCTTAATTTATTTTTAAGAGAAGTGTAAGGATAATACAACTTCAGCATTTGGACAGTATTCTGCACTCATTTTGAAATTGACATTTGACATCATCTAACATAAAATTAATGAATAAAATGTAATTGATCTCAGAGATGTGAGTGTTGTGGTTCCTGGTCATAGCAGCACCAGTTGCTGCAGTTAATGAGGTGAATTCAAATGACTTTGACATAGTCCCATTATTTATTTTTTCCCATATTAAATGCCTATTGCCTGCTGTGCACAGTTAAGCTGATGCCACCGGGGTGGCGGTGCCACCGGCTTGGGCCCGCCATCGCTGCTCGCAGCTTTAATTATTATTTATTATTGTTTCAGCAATACTACTTATTTTAGCAATGTTTTGCTCTTCATAACAATGCTCCTTCATTATTCTGAAAATATTTATTTTTGTTCTCGCGGTTAATTTCTTTGCAATATTTCTTGATTAATTTGTCTGATTGCTTTCATGCAGGAGCAACAAAAAATGGTTTAGATCTCTCGTGTTTTCTCTCTCTCTCTCTCTCTCTCTCTCTCTCTATTATTAGTTGGTTAGATTGTTTCGATTGTTTCTGGTGGAGTAAGTGTGTAGTGCAGGCTAGTTTGCGGCTGCTAAGTTGGTGCGTTTGCATGACATATGATGTTGGCAAGCGACATGCAGGTGAGTCACAGCTGAAACGCTAGCATGCCTCACCACTCTGCTCACCGCTTCATTTAGCTTGTCACAGTTATTTTCCTCTCTTTTTTTTTTTCTTCCTCCCCAGTTGCCATCTCTAGGATGTTGGTTTGAAATAGCACAGTGTGCAGAGGTGAGAGGAATGCGTGATTAAGTAGCTGCTGACTTGCATTTTAGCTCCTATTTTTAAAAACTTTGTTTATGGTGTTTGAGGAATAGAAAGGTGAGGAAAATTGGGACCTGATTCCTCCATGATGAAAAGTTTCGCTGTCTGAAGTGACAAAGAACAGCCAATTATCGGAATCCTCCGTCAGTCTCGTCTCCCCCGAGAGGCTGTGGGCACGGAAGGGACGTGCTCCGCTTCTCTCCGGCCTCCACATGTTGTTGGTGGAATAAATAGAAGCGTGCCTCAATTATATCCAGACATCACGCCCCTCGAACGCCGAACCAATTCGGCCATTTTTAATTACCGGGGGATGGTGGCATCACGCAGGCCTCTGTGGAGATTTGTCGAGATTAATTGAATTTACTGCGCCTAATTGCTCTGATAATGCCCCATCTTTCACGGCTGCTGGAGAACACGTTCCGCGCCGTTATTGGCGTGTTTACCACTGACATATGTCCATTTGTTTGTTTATTTAATATGGATGGAAGAAGGAATAAGGGCTACTGCGTTTAAGGACATAGCTTGGCTTGCGGTGCTTCTGACAGAATCCATGATAACAGCCACTCGAGACAGAACGGCGACAGATTCAGCCAAACTGTCTTACAGCCTCACACACACACTCTTAAGGGCAGAGTCAGTGTGCCCGCCAACACACACACACACACACACACACAAAGGCTCGCGCACAACCGCGAATGTAGGCAACATGTCAATGTGTGCTGCTGAGTGCCAGCAGGAGTCAAACTTTCTGGCCCTCATATCCACAGAGCTCAATGTCTCAGAGGACATGACAAACGGGCAGCGCCTCATAAAGACAAACAGCAGCGCCTGACTCAGTCAGCGGAGACTCGCACGGACTCCATACAGCCCGAGGCTATGTTGGCCAAGAAGCATTAATGCATCCACGACCTCTGTAATACGTCCTCATTTGCTCTTGTGGCAGAAATCTGTTTAGTCGAGTCGGTTGGCATCTTTCCTCGGTGTCCGGTGTCGTTCTGCATTATATAACAAGACCGCACGCACTTGATACTTTCGCGGATCTGATAAACTTAGCCAGATAAAAAAAAGGCAATTAGATGCATTTAAAGGTACGGTATCTTAAATTAAAGTGTCTTCACATTTAAAATCTGTCCAGGGCATCGATCGGTACTTTAAGAGTAACGTCTTGGTCACGCCAGGCCAGAATGACAGTAATTACATGACAATTATTCTCTGCTGGTCACATCCTTGTAAACAGACATTAATCATTTGCTTGGCGTTGCTATTCATGCCAAAAAAGTGGAGTGGGTGGCTTGTCATCTCTTTTATGCTAAGAGAGTTAACCATATTTAATATCTTTGATTGGATTTTTTTTTTTTGCCTTATAGTTCATTATTATTGTTTGAATTTTAATAATTAAACCCAAACTTGTAGAAATAACTTGTATTAATGTAGTAATTAAATAGTAATACAATTAACAATTATAGTGTTATTTAATAAATGCATTCTGTTTGATTTTCAAGTTTGTGTGTGTATGTGTGTATACCTAAAGGATTATTAGGAACACCATACTAATACTGTGTTTGACCCCCTTTCACCTCCAGAACTGCCTTAATTCTACGTGGCATTGATTCAACAAGGTGCAGAAAGCATTCTTTAGAAATGTTGGCCCATATTGATAGGATAGCATCTTGCAGTTGATGGAGATTTGTGGGATGCACATCCAGGGCACGAAGCTCCCGTTCCACCACATCCCAAAGATGCTCTATTGGGTTGAGATCTGGTGACTGTGGCGGCCATTTTAGTACAGTGATCTCATTGTCATGTTCAAGAAACCAATTTGAAATGATTTGAGCTTTGTGACATGGTGCATTATCCTGCTGGAAGTAGCTATCAGAGGATGGGTACATGGTGGTCATAAAGGGATGAACATGGTCAGAAACAATGCTCAGGTAGGCCGTGGCATTTAACAATCCCCAATTGGCACTAAGGGGCCTAAAGTGTGCCAAGAAAACATCCCCCACACCATTACACCACCACCACCAGCCTGCACAGTGGAAACAAGGCATGATGAATCCATGCTCTCAATCTGTTTATGCCAAATTCTGACTCTACCATCTGAATGTCTCAACAGAAATCGAGACTCATCAGACCAGGCAACATTTTTCCAGTCTTCAACTGTCCAATTTTGGTGAGCTCAGGAAAAAGAGGCTACAATTTGCCTATTTGTAGTGGAGATAAGTGGTACCCGTTGGGGTCTTCTGCTGTTGTAGCCCATCCGCCTCAAGGTTGTGCGTGTTGTGGCTTCACAAATGCTTTGCTGCATACCTCGGTTGTAACGAGTGGTTATTTCAGTCAAAGTTGCTCTTCTATCAGCTTGAATCAGTCGGCCCATTCTCCTCTGACCTCTACCATCATCAAGGCTTTTTCGCCCACAGGACTGCTGCATACTGGATGTTTTTCCCTTTTCACACCATTCTTTGTAAACCCTAGAAATGGTTGTGCGTGAAAATCCCAGTAACTGAGCAGATTGGGAAATACTCAGACCAGCCCGTCTGGCACCAACAACCATGCCACGCTCAAAATTGCATAAATCACCTTTCTTTTCCATTCTGACATTCAGTTTGGAGTTCAGGAGATTGTCTTGACCGGGACCACACCCCTAAATGCATTGAAGCAACTGCCATGTGATTGGTTGATTAGATAATTGCATTAATGAGAAATTGATCAGGTGTTCCTAATAATCCTTTAGGCGAGTGTACATACCATTTGGTTTGAAATGTAATACAGTGACACCCATACATTATAAGCGTGGCTTAAGTATCAAATATTGTTTTGCTCATTGTACTGCACATAATGTAATGCACATAGCCAGCAGCCTGCCATGCCACTATATGATTGCATCCCTTCACCAGAACCTAAGAAAAGAAAATGCAGTTGTTTATATTCACTGCACATCCTGACTGAATTTGCTTGTTTTATTTTGGCCTCATAAATCCTTAGAAGTGATTTTTTTGTTAGGATGTAAATGTGAGCGAAAATGTTTTAGTGGTATTCCAGCCCAAACTCTTCAGGAAGTGTTAAACAGTGGGTGTATATATGAGCGCTAGGTGTTTTGGTGTAATTTGGTCTTTGTGAGAGAGACGGAGAGCTTTGAAACCGCTGCAGCTGAGAGTCATTAATATGTATTAGGCCTACATTATTCCTGAATCTCATGAATGTTCGTGGAGTGACATGCGCAAACTGTTTGCCGCTGGGTTTGTCTCCAACTCCACCTCTTGATGCCAGAGAGAGGTATGAGAAACATTAGCATGGAGACACCCTCTCATGGCGATACGTTCTAGCTGCGCTCTTCAGGTGTGCGTTCATTAGCGCCTCTCATTATCACATGAGTAATCGATAGTGTTGCGGAGACCGCTGGGCTGAGGGGCCTCAAGGGCCACCGTACCTGTTCACAATGACAGCCAAATAAAGCAGGAAGACACTGAAACGATCACAATGAGTCCGCATGCATAAGCTGTCTACATGTTTCTAATGTGCAAGTGTTTATGTTTTTGTGACTGTGTGTTTTTTTTTTCTTTACAGGACGAAACGTGAACCGCTCAAGTAACACTTTCCATTTATCTTTCTTCCCTCATTTTCATCACAGCCCTTTGAGATCTATCTATCTATCTATCTATCTATCTATCTATCTATCTATCTATCTATCTATCTATCTATCTATCTATCTATCTATCTATCTATCTATCTATCTATCTATCTATCTATCTATCTATCTATCTATCTATCTATCTATCTATCTTCTCTGGATCAAGGGGAAAACACTTTTGGTATGGCTCATATCCAGTTCACACAGAGCCATGTCACTTACACCACATCCCCTCAGTGAAGCCTCACGTGAATCAACATCGTTGAGCTTCTGTACAGAAAAGAGAGAGTGCTTGTTCCTTCATGCAAAGACCAGCGCGTAATGTTCTTGTCAGATTTCATCACCCTGTTAAACAAGAGATGAAATCTCACACAGAGAGGGACGCCTCCGTCTGCTTTATAATATATAGAATGAAGCTCGTTGCATTAGTGCTGATGTGTCACCTATTTCACCACAAGGAAATTTCCGTTTCAGTTTTAAATGAAAAATACTAGAATCCACAATATAATAAATGATACAGTTCTGAATCTGTGGCCTAAATTGAATGAACCAGTCAAAATGACTGTGGAGTAATACATGTCGTTATTGTGTGGTTGCTAATATGACAAAGAAGTTTGCCATTTACCTACCATTCAGAAGTTTAGGTAAGATTTAAAATGTATATATTTTTTTATTTTAGATGTTTGAAAGAAGTCTCTTATGCTCACTAAAGCCTTATTCGGACGGTAATTGTTTCCTGTGGGGTCGTAATCATTTACAGCGTCTAGTCAGTGAATTTATCGCCGTCCGAATCCAGAATGTCAGTGTTTTTCTCCCACTACACTTGTAAAAATCACGTCCGAATTACTTACTGTTTTTAGACAAACACCAAGGGTGTGTGGAAATTGCCATCCAAATCCACATGTCTAAGTTTTCAAGAATATATGACACTTTTTATATCCTTTTTGCGTTTTGCAGTTCAATTGGATGCATTTTAAAGATCTAGCCTTAATATTAATGAATAATTATATAATTATTAGAATATTATTTTCCTATTATTACATTAAACATGCATTTATTCTTCTGATACCAAGCATATGACATTTTATTTACAGTGTACATTTATGTTATTGACCATGTGAGCAGCGTTCCCAGGTGCACAGGATCACAAAACTCGCTCCTCCAACATAAATAAATCACCGTCCCAATCCACGAGTTTTATCACTGAGGTGGCATGCATTTATTTCTACGGACGTCCACGTGAGAAACAATTACCGTCTGAATGTCATCTGACTGGAAAAAAGTCATTAATGTAGTACTCAAAGTCTGACAGATTTTGATCACTGAATGAATCATTTTTAATGTGATGGCTCAAAAAATTAACTTGTGAAGAGTTTGACAGTTTCATTGAGAATTAGCTCATCAGTTTTGATATACAAGTCATGTTGCATTTAGTCATTGTGCAAATTGTAGACAATTGTACTAACTATTTTTCACACGTGCCGAAACAAATGCATTTTACTTAAATCAGTAAGATACTCTAATCTGATGTGAAGGAGAATCAAATTGTTCAGAGATCTGAGCTTATCTTTATGATGGAAAAAAATTATAATTTGAGAATTAAGAGAAAGCAATTGAGAAAACAAGTTTTATTATGTGATGCTTAATATTTTTGTGGGAACTAATACATTTTTTCAGGATTCTTTGATGAATAGAAAGTTGACAGAATAGCATTTATTCGCTTTTAATTAGTTAAATGTGTTATATCATGGTACTAACCCCAGACTTTTATTATGTCGTTGGTTTAGTAGTCTTACCTGGTTAAAAACTGCCTTCTTGCTTAGACATCCAAACGGATGTTAAGTAGGATGGCCAGCTGTCTCCCAGTCTGACAGCTAAAAAAAATGCAGAGATAACCTCTTAAACCAGCTTAAGCTTTTTTCCCCTCTTCTCTGCAAGGTTGTTGTTTTGTACCAAACGTACTAAAAGTGCTGCTAATAGAACTATTATGGAACAAGAATGGTTAAAAGGAATCTCTAAGTGACCTAAATTCCAGGTCATTCTTAGTCCCCCTGCCCTTTATCTCAAATGGTGTGAGTGAGTTTGACAGTGACGACTGGCCACTGCCTTTTATACAGACGGTGTAAGTGTGTCTGTATGTGTGAGATCACTTCAAAGACCTCAACTTCAGAACCTTAAACCCTCCCAGGCTCAGAAAAGAGAGTCTCTTCCCATTTTTCTCCTTTTCTTCACTGATCGCCCCCATCCCTCTCTCCCCTGAGATCCCCGTCTTCAGATACTCCAGTTTGTCTTTTAAGAGACACAACGGGTCTCTGGGGGGAATACGCTCAGTTTCACACGCCACTTGCGCGTTGCCGGCTACAGGCAGACGCATGTCGGTAACACGTTAGCGGTTGCCCGAACGCTTACGTGTGTCAGCCACGGGTACAGGCTAACACCGCTAGCACATCCAGATCGGCGAGACAGACAAGCTGTCACTCACTGTCACACGCTGGCTGTCTATCCGTCATACGCACCAATGCTGTTCTCTTCATACACACAAATGATTTGATGTTATTTGTAATTGGTCTTTGATGGTCAGTAGGCGATCTAAACTTGACTAGTGGGGAGGAGGTTAGTATCAAATTGTTTGTCAAAAGTCTGGCTACACAAGAATGTAGGATTAAGTCTGTTTAACTAAATTCATTCTACGGTCTATTACAGTACTGAACTATTTCAGATAAACACATCCCTATTTGGTTGCTTTAAATGTCATTCAGAGAATTTATTCCTGATGCGGTCCATTTACTGTTATGTGAGCGGAATCCAGTAATTTCAATAGGAATCCATGTAATCTGTATTTTGCGTGAGAGAAAAAAAATTCCCTGCACAGATTTTGCAAAGAATTGAAGTTGGTCACACAAGTTAGAGTTCTGTTTCATACACTAATTGTAACTCCTCAGGTCTTACTCGCCCCGCTCTATTTGGGTCTCATACCCGGATCCCCGGTGTGGAAAGCAGTTGCTCTAACAAGGAGGCTAAAGACTGCAGCATTCTAGTGTCAGTCGCTAGAGCTCCTCGAGATCAGGGGAGTGAGGTTTACCTCCACAACTCTCAAAAGCTGGCCTCCATTACATATTGACAGTAGACAATCTGCGTGATCTTTTTGCTTGTAAACATTCACTGAAATGTTCCTAATGTGAGCACACCTTAAGTAGGCGATGCCTGGTTATAATAAGGTGCCAAATGTAGCATAATTTGCGCTAATAGTCAAAAGTCCTGTTAAATGAGACTTGGCTATGGTTAACCTGGCATGTTCATGTCCATGTTTGACAAGTTGATCAGAGTGGAAAAAACATCTTAGCTTAACTAACCTCTTACCAGCGACAAACCTTACAGTATTCCCAAAATCAGACTGACCACCTCAAACCTTTTCTTTTTTCCAGCAGGCAGTGGAAACTAAAGGTTCCTCTGTTGTGCTTCCCTCTCTCTTTCTCAAATCTTTTCTCTCCAACTTCTTCCGTGCCATAATGGCCTCTCTCCTCCTCCCAGCCTGTTTCTGGTTCTCAGAAATGTAGCTCTGCCAAGCCGCATGGTCCCATGGACTGCAATCAGTGATTGGCATCTGGATCTTGATGGATTCAGTGAGTAGAAGCGATAAGTGGTCAAGCTCCATGAGAGAGAAAGAACAGCTCCCTCACCCGATCCCAGCCAAGTCAAATCTAGCCCCTTCCGGTTCAGAGAGAAATCAGCCTATCCACCATTTTCTTCTCTCTCTCTCTCTTTCACTCTCTCTTCGTCATCACTCCATCAACCTGTCTCTTTTCTAACCCTTTTTTCCTCCTTACAGCTGCAGATGACTCCAGTGCACTTCAGACTATGTTCAAAATGGCATTCTAGCATACATCTTACTGCATACTACATACAGGCCTTATACAAGTACAGTATGCACACAGCTTGCAGTATGCAAAAATGATCATTTCAAACCTAAGCACAGTAAATCATTGTCACTACAGACCACTACACAAGTATGAATGCACAAAGTAAGACTGTTAACGGCAAATATTCTCTAATACATACTAGCATTGCTTTATGAATTGCAGCCTGACACATTTTGCAATGCATAACAAATTAAATTTATTTTGCTTAGTGAAAGTGTTTGTGTAACCGGTCCTATTAGACCCGCTATGAAAATGATTCGAGCTCGGTTCTCCAGCGTGGGAGGCAGACGCTAACAAGGACGATAAAGACCGCAGCCTCTAATGTCCCTTTTGAGATCAGGGGAGTGAGGTTTACATGCACAGCTCTTATTGGCCTCCATCCATTACACTCACACCTTTAAACCTCACTCCCATCCGGGTCACGGCACCAAATGGAACCAGTCCTACTCTATGCATTGCGAGTGGGATATAAACTGGCGTCTCCAACGTGGGAGACAGTCGCTAAGAAGGACGCTAATGACTGCAGCCGCTAATGTGCCTTTTGCGATCAGGGGAGTGAGGTTTACATGCACGGCTCTTATTGACCTACATCCATTAGACTCACACCTTTAAACCTCACTCCCATCCGGGTCACGGCACCAAATGTAACCAGTCCTACTCTACACATCGCGAGCAGGATTCGAACTGGGGTCTCCAGCATAGGAGGCGGGCGCTAACAAGGACGCTAAAGACTGCAGCCTCTGTCCCTTTTGAGATCAGGGGAGTGAGGTTTACATGCACAGCTCTTATTGACCTATATCCATTACACTCAGACCTCTAAACCTCACTCCCATCTGGGTCACGGGACCAAATGTAACCAATCCGACACTACGCAGCGTGAGTGGGGTTCGAACTGGGGTCTCCAGCGTGGGAGGCCGGTGCTAACAAGGCCGCTAAAGACGGCAGTTTCTAATGTGCCTTTTGAGATCAGGGGAGTGAGGTTTACATGCACAGCTCTTATTAGCCTACATCCATTACACTCACACTTTAAAACCTCACTCCCATCTGGGTCACGACACCAAATATAACCAGTCCTACTCTACACATTGCGAGCAGGATTCGAACTGGGGTCTCCAGCGTAGGAGGCGGGCGCTAACAAGGCTGCTAAAAACTGCAGTCTCTAATGTGCCTTTTGAGATAAGAGGAGTGAAGTTTACATGCACAGCTCTTATTGGCCTACATCCATTACACTCACACCCCTATACCTCACTCACATCCGGGTCACGGCACCAAATATAACCAGTCCTACCCGACCCGTTCCAAGCGGGATTCGAAGCGCAGCTGTTCACTTAAGTCGCTAGCACTAGCTTGATGCCAGAGGAGTGAGTGTACACGCACAGCTCATACTGGCCAACATTCGTTACATTTGCATTCACATACGTGTTCATTGTAGATTTTGGGCCTAAAAATATTCTTGCTATAACACAGCATGGTAGCAGTGCTAAAAACGTCATTGCGTTATGGACACATTTTGCAATGTGTGAAAAATGAAATGGAACTTGCGTACTGGAAGCATTTGCATTCACATATTTGTTCATTATACTACAAATTCTCGCTATAACACAAACGTGGGGATGTGTTAGGAACTTACGTTGCATTATGAATCGTGGTCTGACACATTTCGCAATGTGTGACAAATGAAGCAGTTGCAGTCAAATACTTGTCTATTGTACATTTTAGGCGTAAAAATGGAAAGTCAAGTCCAGTGCATTGTCTAATGAAATACGGTATATGCGCACACTCTGGCAAATGAACCAGGACATCCAGGTACTTCAAGTGTAAATGTGCATACTGCGCACAGTATAAATACTGAATACTGCAAAGCTAGTATGAGTACTATGCCATTTCGAACATACCTGATGTTCTCTCTCACAGCACCCCAGCGATGCAGATGCGTGGATTAGAGGAATGACAGATGGATGGAGGGGAGAGGGGGTGATGAAGGGGAAGCAAAGGGGGCGGGGTCCGTGTGACTGGGGGAAGTGTACGAGTGTCATGTGAGCGGAAGATTGGAAGGGGTTTCGTGAAACTTTGTGAAAGCATTTGAGGCCATTCTCCCCTCTCATTACTCACTCGAGTCATCCTCTCTGTAAAGAGCCTACATCACACTGACAGAATGACATGATTTGAGAAAGGCTAGCCTTTTATTTAATCTCAATTTTCTCTTTTTTCCTGCACCTGTTTTTTCTTTCATTATCTTCACTCTCTCTCTCTCTCTCTCTTTCGCTCTTTCTTTTGCTCTCTCTGTCTTCTCTCTCTTTTTTTCCGATGCTTGAATAGAAGTGGACCAAAAAGGTAAAGACCACAATGAACATAAAATCCACAGCTCGCCCCGCCCGCCCTCCTTCCTTCTCCCCTTCCTCTTCCGTTTCCTTTCCTTCCCTCATCCCCTTCTCCTAACCCAGCACCTTGTGTAGTGCTCATGTTTGTTGATGTTTATATCCCTCTTTCTTTCTCTCTCTCTCGCTCTCTCTCTCTTGTTTTCTCTCTTTCTTTTCTTTGGCTTATAACCGAACCTCCTTCCAGATTTGGTTCTTGTTTCAGATAACACCGACACGCGCCATCATACGTACGGTCCTGCATACACGCACTAATCCCTGTGCACAGAAGACCTCATGCATGCATATCGAACGTGCACGCACGCAATTCTCACTTGAGGAAACACGGCAGATCTCCACCAGCTGTCCTGCTAAAAGTTCCAATTAAGTCTATTTGAGAAATTAATAACCATCCTTTAATCTGATCACTTCTACCCCAAGGGAAACACGCTCTCCGACTAAATGCGGCCCGTGTACGCGTGCACGCGCTCTATTCTTTCTCTCTCGCACGCACACTCGCACGAGCCACTTTAGGCCGAGCGCTTCTCCGTTCCACTTTTCTGTTGGACAGGAAGTAATTTCTCCCACTAAACCCATATCCTCCGCCGACACGCGCACCCATCTGTGCAGTTCCACCCTCTCTCATGCACCATCATTTATTCATTTTTCTATTGTTTGGGATTAATTTTGTATCTGTCCTTCCAGATCCAAAGTGACTCCTCCATACTGTTTGAGACCTTTTTTTTTCCTTCTCCCAGACCCCCTTTTTGTTTGTTTGTTTATGTCTTCCTTCCTTCCTTCAGGATAAACCCTATGTTTTGTCTGAATGTTATTTTGGATTAAAGTAACGATTTGTAGAGCTGGTAGCTGCCCGACCCCCTGCCAAATGCTCTCTCCCGTTTCCAGGTGCTTCAGTGTCTCTCTTTTACAAGCTTTCTCTTTTTCGCCATGTCACGTCCGCTCTCCTTTTCATCTGTATTCTTTTTCCTCTCCCCTCGGTTGATATCCTTCCAAATTCTCATGTGTTCATCACAAGCAGCCACAGGTTTTCTGAGTCTACCTCCCATTTTATCCTTTCTTCCTCTGGTCCCTCCTCTCTAATTTGTCATCTGCCAGTGGCGTCATTTTTCTTTTTAATCCCTTCTGTTTTGTTGTCTGCTTTTGGACGCTGCTCAGTGGCGTCTGTAGCAGTCGCTCCCTCCCTGCGGTGTGTCTGCACGTGTCCAAAGGGGAGGGTACGGTGACAGTTGGCGTTTCTGTAAGATGGCTGCTTTGTTAGGCAGAGCCGGTTCCACTCACACGGCCTCTCTCTGTGGTGCCAATCAGCTCGCAGCCTGATTCAGTTCAGCCAGCCAATCACGGAATTTCGGGGCTGCCATACTTGATCCTCTTGCCAGTCTCTTGAGTATTCAGTTTCAAACTTTTACAAGACTTGAACTGAGCTTGAACCAGGCATAATTCAGCCTCATCATCTACAGTTGGCTATAAGATTTGAACAATCTGTTCCAAACCCGAGTGAGCTGTTTCATATCTGCTAAGGCTAAGTGACAGTTTTGAATTAGTCGCCACATAGGCATCAACTGTAGTAAAGATGTGGTCATTAAGTGGCTTAAAGAGTGCGGTTTAGTTTTGTGTGTTGACAGATTTCCTGTTGGAAGTTGGGGCAGGGCATATGGAAGGGCTCGCCGCTTTTTAAAATAATCAAAAGCCCTAACATTACATCACAGCCTGTTTCACTTTGTAAGTCAATTGCAGGTGGTATTAGGAGGATATATATCAGGGATTGGCAATGTCGATCCTGGAATGCTGCTGTCCTGCAGAGTTTGGCGCCAACCCTAATTAAACACACCTGAACCAGCTAATCAAAGTCTTTAGAATTACGAAGGCCAAAGCCACTTGAAGACAAGCCTGCAACATAAGCCAAAACAAAAGCATAATTCTGCAGTATGCATGGAAGGAGACAACAGGTCTTTTTTTAAATTGATATCAATGGAGGAAAGCCTTCACTACACTGAATAGTAATTAAATAGAAAATCATTTAATAAATCGAAAGCCCATTGGCTAATCTTCAACATGTTTGCTCATAAACATATGTTTTGGATTTATCTATTTATTTATTTTTTACATTCTGCAATTCTAAATTTATATCAAACAATTCTGAGAAAAAAGTCAGAATTACGAGATGCAAACTCTTTCGGCAACAAGCTTCCATAAAAAATATAACTCGCAATTTTGAGAAATAAAGTCAGAATATTGCAATACAGCAATTCTGACTTTATAATACAAATGTGACTTTACATCTCACAATATTGCCTTTATAACACCCAATTGTGAATTTATATCATATAATTCTGGCTTTATAAATCGCAATCACAACTTTATAACTCGCAATTCAGGCTTTATCAACTACAATTGCAACTTCATATCTTGAAAATTAAGGCTTTATAAATCGCAATCACATCTTTACATCTCCCAATTCTGCCATTATAAATTGCAATTGCAACTTTATATCTTGCAATTCTGGTTTTATAACACACAATTGCGACTCTCTGTTACGCTTGTATGGCTTTATAAATTGCAATCGCAACTTTATATCTCGCAATTCTGCCATTATAACTCGCAACTGCGACTTCTGAAGAATTGCAAGATAGTTATGTTGCAATTGCCTCTTTTATTTTTTGTTCTGTGGTGGAAAAAATCTTCCATAATTTTGGGAGTTTACACCGGAAAAAATAGGGTTTAGAAGAGCAATCATGGACAACTGTGTAACAGGGATGATTCAATTTACAGCACTTTTCACTCAGTATCTGCAAACAGTGACTGACTGTCGCACAACTATGAACAAAATTCAACACCGTCAAGGCTGTAATGTGATTGGTTATCAAGGCACACATGATCCAAGTTAGCCGTTAGCCGTTCTCCATTGGTAGATCCATAGTTCCCTTATATATCCCAAAAAATAAGGGGAATTTTTATCAGTGATATCAGAGCTAAACTCTACAGGACAGCGGCATTGCAGGACATACTTTGGCTATTTGGTATATATTCATTCTAAGTAGGATGTTAGAGGTACCTTACAATAATCCTACCGCCTCTGAACCCAGCAAGCAAATTTGCACAGCCCTGACGTCTAGGCTAAAACAAGGCCAAATTTGGGCAGTCGGTGAAAATTGTCTAACCAAAGCCCAAGAATAGACTAGTCATCTAGAACATGTCATAGAAATGAAACCAAACATATTGTAATCACTGCTGACTTTGCTTACGTGATGGAATATCAAACATAATCTTGCAAGTTATTTTGGCAAAAATTACATGTAACCAAATTCAAGGTTATTTTGGCTAGTTACTCATAGCCGGACTTAGCCTGACAAGCCAGTCCCACATCAAGATGTTTGGTCTGGAAACTCACCATTGACAGCTCAATCCGAGGGGCGGGATAAACGGTTGTCTTTCAAACTCCCTCTGCACGCGATAGGATAGCGCTACAACCAACCAGAGCAACGAAGGTGAAACGGAGCTCGTTGACAGATTAAACATTCGCCGTATCCCATCGGCAAAACTCCGAACTCATCTTCCCTTTTTAAGAATGACTTCAGTGCCGTTCTTTTCTCAGAGAAAAGCTTAACTCCAAGTCTTCCAGAGTCGCGGTCAAAGCTGATTCGAAAGACTGCCGTTTGCCAGTTTCTGTGTTTACTAGAAGCACGCAAGAGCAACTCGGCCGTCATTATGGCCCCGCCCACCGACTCTATACACGATGTGATTGGCCGGGCAAGAGTTTGGCGATTATGGCTCAGAAGGGTATTAAGAGTTGCTAGACGACACTCGCGGGCAGATTAGATTTGCTGCCGCTAGGGTGCGTCTAGATTTCTAGGCTAAGCCGGACTATATTGGGTCTATAGTTAACTGAGATTAGAGCCCTGCACGGGCCTCAAATCTAGGCCCTAGCCCGGCCCGGGCCCGAGACGCTGAGGCCCTAGCCCGGCCCGTGTCCGACAGCTTATCAAAATTCTCGGCCCGAGTCCGACTAGAGCCCGTTTTTTTTTTTTTTTTTTTTTTTTTTTTACATTGTTGCAGCCATTAAAATAGTTCTGTTTTGTTTTTAATGTCAAAGTAGTTATTTTTCGTTTCGTTTCTTTAGTACGTTAATTTAGAAAAATGTTTAGAGCATTTTTTTGTTTGTTAAATTAAAGTTTTAATTTTTTTAAGTGACGACCAAAAGCGGCCAGCAGCCGACAGTGAGTTAACCGCATATTTAATTAATTTAGTCTCTCAAATCAACTCTTGACTTGTCTTGCCTATAATAAAATCCATAAAACACTTCAAGCATCACAATGTTAGTTAATTTCGCCAACTATTACCAACAGTAGCCTAAAAGGCATTTTTGACGAGCTGAGGCAGGCTGATTCTGCTCGCGGCTCTCGCAAACGGAGCTAAACAAATAAAATAAAAAAAGAACATGCAGGTTGTCTTATAGCCTACCTTACACCTACGCAAATGAATATAAATCCCATCTTCAATTCCCGGGGTATATGCTCATTTAACGGAGTTTACAGCAACGGAAGCAAAAGATTAAGATGCATTTTATTCAGCAGCTTATTTCAGATTCAAATACCACATAAGAGAGCGCGACGCACTGGTAAGATAATGATCTCATTCATCTCATTCATTTTTATTGAAGATGATGGTGTTTTTGACTATCTTAGACTTATTTTAAGTTTCATTTACGGCCATTTGCGTTGGCTTGCATTAGTCATTTGCGGCGATGCGTGTTGCAACACCATCATATCTATCTGACTACAACATATAGCCCATAAAACATTGTGACACATAATGACATAATGTTTGAAAGTCTGTAGGTTAACATAAATGCAGATAGGCCTAATTGTAATAATAAAAGACAACATAGCCTAATTATCGATTTTGAAATATTAAACCAGTCAATACAGAACGAATTATTCTGTAGCCTTTTGCCGTCAATACCATGGATATGGCATGGGCCGGCTGCTGCCGAAGTTGTCTTTGCTGTATCAATAGGCAATATATTTATATTTAACATGAAGCATAGGGCTTCCCTGTACATTAATAGCACCAGACGCCCCGCGGATGACACGCAACAGAAACGCCATGCTCACACCACGCTTGCAGTGTGTCTCCGCGCTGAAGAAACGCGCGCTGCTGCTGCTGGCGGGGACTCTGAACCTATGCTCTGAACACTGTGCGAGCCATCTTGACAGTCGCGTTAGCTATTATGGTCTCGTGTTGTTTCCACCAGCGCAGAACTCATTGTTCCTTTTAATTGATAAAATAAATATAAAACGAAGGAGAAGCCTATAAAAAGGCCCGAAGCCCGGCCCGCGTTTTAGGTATGACATGAAAATTGGCCCGAAGCCCGGCCCGAGGGGCGTAAAAAAGTCGGGGCCCGTCGGGCTCGGGCATAAATGCAGGGCTTTAACTGAGATGGTGAAAAGACGGCTTTTGCTTGCTGGGAGTTCAGTAGAAAATCAAAGCTAACAAACATAGACTAAAAGCAAGAAAAATATGTTTTTAAGGAAGCAAAATGAGTTTAAACTCCTCAATGAATACGGCCAACAGGGTGTAATGGCATGCTCTAGGGCTTCTGTTTGATATTATTAATAAATCGCAAATATTACATTCAAAAATCTTCACTTTCACACTACCATTAAACTTTGAAGTTTGTATTCTGTGCATTAAGCCAAAAGGGCAATTTATGACCTCTATTGGTTAAACGCCTTTTTGTTATACGAATTGGCTGATCAGGGTTCACGAAACTTGAACTTTAGTTCGCAGCGAACCTCCTTTGCATTTGATTGCATTCCAACTCACCCACATATGCATGGAGATGAATGGAAATGAAGTCCAGTGTGGTTGCACATTAACATTAGCTCACATATTCAGGACCATGCACATATCACTTGAGACTTTCACAGTCCAAAGTTTACCGTTAGCCATTTTGCTAAGCTAAATACTTTTCAATACAGTAACTGAATATATTACCCAGGTCTCTGGTTTGCTCGACTCTGATTGGTGAATTGTGCTATTCTGTGGTCAACTATTTTTGTGTAATTGTGCTAAACTGAAGAATTGACTTGCTCCAGACAAGTGATCTCCTACATAGCTGTGCTAGACATAGCTATGTCTCTCGTAGCACTTTGCTGTCAATACTTCATGTCCATTTATTGATGTATTTGTTCAGAGTAATAAGCTGAATACTGTAATGTACAGTTATCAGGTCATTATCACAAAATAAACCCTGACAGGACCCTGACACAATTGACATTTCTCTTCTCTCTCAGCTCATTACAATGGATTCTGGTATTTCCTTTTGAAATTTACACGGCCAAACCGATTGAAGTGTCACAAAAACATTTATACAAATGTCGCCTAGATAGGCAGCTCACTTAAGGTTTGGAACAGAGCAAATCTGTTACTTCCTGACAGTTTTTTTCTTTTTTTTCTTGCCCTTTGTGTATTTCCCTGACTGCACCATTCTGAAATACATGTGCGTGTGTGTGCACCCATTTCTGTCTGTGTGGGAATGTCTTGTGGGAATGAGTACTAAACCTGTTCCGAGACCTACACCTCAGTATGAATCTTCCACTCCGCTGACGCTGACATCAGTTTACACATCTTTGATGTCGGCCCTCCATTTTGTTTCCTCCCCATGGTGCTGTTGGCTACTGTTGTGAGAGTTCTGCCCTACATTTCAGAGTGTTTCTTACCTGCAATCATGCCACAGCGGACAGCCGACCCCCCTCCTTTCCACTTTCCCGCCGCTTTATCTGTCTTTCCACTCTGCTGCTAATTATTTTCTCTATCCTCTATCTATTTCATTAACAGTTAACAATTATTTTCATTAACAACATTGTCTTGACCACCCACCCGCCCGGTCTTTGTTTATTAACACTCGTTGGATTAAGGATCGATTAATTGTCTGATTATGGAGTCTTGGGAAGTGCCTTGATGCTGTTGTGCTCAGGGTTTGTCTTTGTTTGACACACACACACACACACACACACACACACACACACACACACACACACACACACACAAACACACATACACTTTTTTTCTCTTCTTGGCTAGTGTTAAAGGGATAGCTCAGCTAAAAATAAAAAAGGAGTTATCTAGCAGAATGTCCAAGCTTCTCTTCTCCATAAGAAACCAAATGGTAACAACAACGTTACATTGGACCCCAGTCACTTTTATTGTACGGAGAGAGAAAAAGCAGCGTGGACATTCTGCTAAACATCTTTTATGTTCCAGGTTTTAGATTTTATTTATTTTTGTTTGATTGTTACTGAACATGAATTTTAATTAGTGCTTTTAATCCATTAAAAACTATTAACTAATACTTCATTTTTTTCTGTAATTAATCATGATAAATCCTAATTAAAAACATCTGAGTTTTCAGTAGTTATAGTGTAATAATTTCACAGTTACTCTAAATTAATGTAGAAACAACTTAGACATTTTAAAGATTTGTTTAATCATCCTTATTTTATAAATGAATGCCAGAATCACTGATATTAATACCGGCACTGATGTCTCGAGGTAATATTTTTTTTTTAATTTTTTTTTACATAAATGATAGACATTCAACTTTAAAGTATAATTTAAAGCTATCAAAGTCAACATTTATTATGCTGCGTTCACACCGCACACGAATAAATCGCACTATTCGCGCGAAGTTGGACGCGTGAACATTTTGAATCCATTCGCTTTATTCGCGTGTTACATTCACTACACAACAGACGCGAATTTGCGTCATGGGAGGTAGTTCTGCTAGTCATTTTGACTGGGTCACTTGACTTCTTTTCTGTAAAAAATACTACTGTTAAGGTGTGACAAAACGTAGTTTGAAGACTTTTTCAGGCGATAATATTGTTGTTTAATGCTCAAATCTGTGGGTTTTTTTATACAAAAAGTGCTCATTCGCGTGTGACATTAACTACACAACAGACGCGAATTCGCATCATGGGAGGGGGTTCTGCCAGGCAGTGGCAGTCGGCAGAAAGACTGTCCGAGTTAAGGCTGTTCTCACCGGGGTTGATGCTCCGGTGATCGCCTGGGTCTCACACCTCCGAAAACACCAGATCAAATTTTCAAATAGGAGCTCTCTTAATAAATAAATCACATATTTGAGCTTTAAACAACTACATTCTCGCCTGAAAAACTATTAAAAGTACATTTTGTGACACAATACAGTAGTATTTTTTAAATTACTCTGGCCTCTGGGTTCCCCTATGGGTTTCCTATCCGGCACTTCACCACGTGACAGCAGTAAGCAGGCTCCTCATTGGTTAACGCGGCGCGAATATCCGCCAAAGTTCAGATTTTTCAACTTGAGCGATTTGCGTGTTTCGCGCGAATCACGCGTCCAAAACGCTCAATTCGCGTGATCATTGCCGCTTCATTCGCGCGAATCGCGCCGCAGAATGCCTATTCGCGTCTCTGCATTGACTTAACATGTAAATCACTTGCGCGAATCGCGTCATTCACGTGCGGTGTGAACGCAGCATTAGGCTTTAAAAAAAAAACAACAACTCTTAATTTAAGTGAAGTTAAAACAATCTTCACATAAGCCCTTTATAATAAATGTCATATTTACCTGTTACCTTCATATATGATCAATATACAGAAGTGCATACATTATAAATTAGATAGGGATTAATCCTTTCAATTTACTCTGTTACGTTTGTTTTTTGATTAACATTAATGCACAGCAACTGGTTTATTAGGCTGCTGTCACTTTAAGATCTGCCGAACGTGACCCGGATCTGACGAGCATCTCATTTTCTCAACTCTTTAAGTTCATTTAAGGCGTCATTTAACTCATTTAAGACTGCTCTAATGAGAATACTCGACAAAACTTGCATTTTTTAATAATTATGAGTTGTTATTTAAGCGTGAGATAACTGAATATTTTAAAAGCATTGGCCTGAATAAGTTAATCAAAAAGAATTATCGCATGCATTAACGCTCCTTTTGAAAGCACTAATTTTAATAGTTTTACTTTTAGTTAAAGATAACCACTGGTTTTGACGTGGTGATTTAATGATTTTGGGTGAGCTATCCCTTTAATACCTGCCAACATATCAAGTGTAATCCATGCACACACACTGTCACACAACCTGGACAGCCGCTCGGCTGGGCAGTAGGAGAGATAGAAGACCGCGTCTGTGCACTTGTGCGTGTGTATTGTTAAAGCTAAAGAGGCAAAGCTACGCAGGTGCTCGCGAATTTCAATGAGGGTGTAATGTGATGTTATTCAGGTACAGATAGACTGTTCTGGACAGACAGTGCTGCTGGGATAGCAGACCCAGGGGACAGAACGCAAACCCTACAGGGTGCCTCTACAAGGACGTCCCAACTGCCCCCGTAATTCAAATTAAAACTATTTATGAAGTTTTCTGTGAGGGTTATATGTTTAAGGGTTTATATAGGGTTATGCGATAGAACACATTTGTTCGGTAAAAAAATGTATTTGTGTGTCCTGGCATTGTGGTGATGATTGTACAGGCATTCAAATTTAAAATTGACATATAGATAGGCTTTTTTACAGTAAGCCTATCTGTGTGTGTGTGTGTGTGTGTACTTTTAGCGTGCATCTGTGTTTGCTTGTACGTGTGCGTGGAATAAACGTAGCACGTTTCTGTCTTGCTGCTAACCTCTTGCTGTCCAGGACACAATCCGGGAGCCCTTCTAGCCTTTATCGAATTAACTCAATCCTAATTCTCATTTCACAGGAATAACCTTCGACCCTTCGCCTTTTTCCATCCCCCTCTCTCTCTGCTTCCAAGCACACAGCAACACTTCTTACAACCTTTAACTGTCTTTCTCTCTCTCGCTCACATTCAGATGCGCAATACGGCAGTGTTTTACACCTACCTCTCTGTCTACATCTGTCTCTCTCTCTCTCTCTCTCTCTCTCTCTCTCTAAAAAACACACACTGATGCTCATCCACATGCTTAACACGTCGTTGATGTAGAATCAGCACACAATAACCCATTCAGCTTTGAAGAGGATGCCCAGTGCCACAGCGCTCTGCCCCCTGTTGGCAGCCCTTTGTACCTGCCAGTAACAGGTGTAGGATTCAATTAAGCAGCATGTTCTCAGCAGTGAGGCCAGACAGTTAGACGGCACGGCGGGACGGCCTGGAGGAGCCCTGACTCTCTCACAGACACACACACACAAGACTACACGCAGTAGTGGATGTAGTACATTTCCCTCCTTCATCGGTAGATTCTGCCTTAGCCGAAGCTGCGGTTCAATTTTAGACTCACTCGTCTATAAAGATAATGAATAATAATTAATGTATCAGAGGCTGGCCGTCCTGCCCAGAGTGCTGAGGAAACTTCTGAGTAATGTGTCAGTAGAATATCAATGCCTCAGATGTTTCTCAGAAGTTAAGAAAGAGCATTTGAGACGATTACGAACACGCAGTAAGAGTTTAGATCTAGAATGTGGAAAGCTCACCTCAGATATTTTAGTCTCGGGAGAATCGGCAGTGTGTTCTCGAAAGAGAATTGTACGGCTCAAAGGTTGCTCTTTCATGTCTCCGGAGGCTTAATTGAGTTCTCGGCATTTGTATTAACATGCCTTGAATTTGTCTTAGCTAAAATTGAAAGTGGAGATACTGAGGAATATTTGAGTTCATATCTGATTGCTATGTCAGATATTGCAGACAGGAAAGTTTTATTTCTGAGAGGCCACTCTTTCATTTGTCTGAAGACATTTCGGGATAGTCCATCCAAAAATGAAACACTCTCGCATCTTAACTTTCTTCTGAGTAACATTAAGGCCCCTATTTTAGCACTCTGAGCGCATGGCGCAGGTGCACTTAATACACTTTTGCTAGTTTAACGACAGAAAAACTGTCTGTGCACCAGACGCATGGTCCAAAAGGGGTTGTACCTATTCTCTCAATGAGCTATGGGTGTGTTTTGGGTGTAAAGTCTCCCAAGGTTTATTTTTCTCCATCTTCATTTTCTGCCCTGATGGAGTTTTGGTTCCTTGCCACTGTCGCCTTTGGCTTGGCTTGCTCAGTTGGGGAAACTAAAATTTTGATCTAAGTTATTCAGCTAAATATCCAAATAAAATGAATTTATTAGGTCTTATTTAATTGTTTAAACTATAATACTAATCTGCTAACATTGTCGCTATATGATTAAAATAAGCTGATAACATCACCATTTTCTCCAGAACAACTGTACAGCTGAATCAAATATTGTTGCAATAATGTCCAGTTTAACACTGAAGCAATCGTCATTGAAAAAGCGCTATATAAATAAATCTGACTTGACTAAAGTCCAGAGTCTCAAAGACAATCATAGTCTCATCTCCCATTCCCTTTAAAAGCCAATTGTGCCCGCGTCATGGCGGATTAGCTATTTACATGGTGGAATTTGCAAGGGGAAAGACTCAGCGCTTCTCCAGAAAGGAATCATTTTATTTTTAATTTAATGTAACACAATTAAACAGTGTTGTGGGGTGCTGCAAGTCCCTGTGTGTGTAACACATGTACGCGTGTAATGCACCCGCCTATAGGCGCATATTACTAACACACCCTTTAAATAACACAAAAAATACTGCGCTATTGACTTTAGACCAGGTTTTTGTTGGTCAATGGCACAGTTGTTTTCAGTTCCTCAAAAAAGCAGCACACCAACGATGCGCCTGAACACTCCTGGTTTTCAGACCAGAGCGTCCATGAGCGAAAAGATGGGCGTGACTGCATTTGCTGTTTAAACAACATGTCATAGGATGTGGAAATGATAACTGCATCGGCCTGAAACTAGCAAAATAACGTCGCACCTGGAGTCGCATTGCGCCGGATGTATGATAGGGCCCTAAGGAAGACACTTCAAGAACAGTCTCAGCCATTTTTTTTATTCAGCTATTTTACAAAAAATACTTATTGAGTTCTGCTAAAAGTCATACACGTTTGGAACAACATGAAGGTGGTGATGATAGAATTTTCTTTTTTGTGTGAGCTATCCTTTTGATGAGGTTTTCAGTTGTGAATGCTTTTTGTTTAGTTTTTCTAGAATAGCAGACATAAATGAGACAATTGTTCATAAACACTATCAGTATAAAGCTAACTAAATGTGGATGATTTTCAGCTATTGGATAAGAAATGTTTTGAATTCATCTTTGCTTTTTTGACTTTGAAATCCAAGCACAGTTTAAGACATTACTGCGATGTCTGAAATGTACACTCAAAAAAATGACCTGTTGAATGTACTTAAAAATGCATCAAGTGGTTGCACACAACTATATTGAGCATTTTTTACAAGCAACAATTTAGTTATATGTACAAAAGAAATTCAAGTAAAGCTGCCAAAATTTCTTTGAGTAAATACAAACAATCTGAATTTGTCACTGTTACATAATATTTATATGTGCAGTTTACTTAATAATTTTATGTTACATTTATAAAAGTTTATTATGCAAGGTGAACACATTCATCAAATTATCATTTAATTTATCTTTAGACCTTTTAAATAACAGAAATCATATTTTTAGAAATAAAATGCAAAAATAACTTATTGGACAAACTCATATTTAATTTAGAGCAGTAATTCCATCCAATGAATTAGTTTAAAAGTGTCCACAGCCTAAACACACACCACTCTTCTGCATAATGCACTCTAAAAAACGCTGGGTTAAAAACAACTCAGGTTGGGTTGAAAATGGGCAAACCCAGAAATTAGGTTGTTTGAACCCACATTGCATGGACCCATTCAAACAACACAATTTCTGGGTTTGTCCATTTTCAACCCAGCCTGAGTTGTTTTTTAACCCAGCATTCTTCAGAGTGTGGTAACAACAAAGTTACAGAAACTCCTCAATGTCCAACATAACTGAACATTAAACACTAACATAAACTAGCAACATCTTTCCCTTTACTGAAAAACACATAAAATGACACTTTAATCCGTAAATTTACTCTCCTGACGAAGACCCTTGCAAAGGAACTACATCCACTGCCAGTTAGTTATATTTCATGTAGTTTTAACACAAATTAATTAAGTAAACTTCAGTTTTAAATATATTAGGTTGATTGAACACAATTATATTAGGTTGTGTCAAAATTAGATATGTTTAAGTAAAGTAAACATAATTTAGATGTGTCTTATCTATGAAGGGCCTGAATATTTTTTTAAGTTGTGAGATTTCTGAGGTCTTTTGTTTAAGTAAAAAGTCAAATCCCTAAACAGATGTCTCCATTTCATCTATTTACTTTCTAGGACAGTGTTTCTCAACTGAGTGTTCAGTCAACGAAACAACAAAGCATATTGTCTAAACTTTGTTCTGATGTGAGACTTTTATTTTGAAAGACGTACGTAAAAGCTGTTGACTCTTCTGTCAGAAGCACTTTAAGTGAAGAGTGCCGGAGAAAAACGCACTGTCCCGATTCAGTATCTGCTGTCAGATGAGATGTTTAAAAGTGTCTGTCATTATTCTAACGTTATTGTCACCTCTGAAAATGAACTTTCTTGCCCTGTCAGTTGTATACTATGCTCTTCAATTGCAATGTCAGTTACATTGTCAATTAGTAAGCCGTTAAATTACTAAAAAGTACCAATTAATAATGTAACGGGCACTTTGTGTGTTAGCTGGGAAGGATTTGCATGCATGATACGCATTCTACTCATCAGGAGCAGCTTCCATATGTTTCATAATCAGTTCATGTTAATAGGGCTCCAAAATCCCGCTTTATTTTAATTTCTTATGTTTTTAAATTAATAGCTCATACCGATTTACTAACTTTATGGTATTAACAAAGTTTGGGACTGCCAGGCTTATTTAATAGCCTTACATTATACTGTTTATTCATCAGTGTTGAATAAAAGCGTCACAGCCTAATGGGAAAATGTTGGTCCTATGGCCAAACCAGTTGAGAGACACTGTTCTAGGAGACACACTTGAGATGATAGAGACATGTCTTTTGTAATGTTTCTTTACTAGGTGTGGGTAAAGGGAACAGTGAAGGTGACTATGAAGCAACTATAATTTTAATAATTATATAAAATAAAAAAAAATCTAGCACTACAAGAAGCCTATAGCAGGAGTTAGTTGGGTCTATTACTATTTCATAGAGACGGAGGTGCTAATTCTCTTCTTACTCAGGGTTTAAAAACAGTAGGGAGTTGGTTTCAGCCCGTTAGTATGACTTACCAGGACAATGTTTTTGCAGCGAACACCTCAAGATATCATGGTGAGAGCAATTTAGTGACCTCAGCCTGGTGTAGATTGACAAGGATAATTGCACACTGTTAGGCTGGTCATTTTTCCAATAGTTTGGTAGGATTGTGTTAAAATTCTTGTTTAAGAAAGAGAGCGAGCCAGAGCCAAGTATACAGTAGGGAACCGGGCTGCCAGAGAGCACAGGTCAGGTTTAATGAATTCTCTCAGGTCACACTGTGTGTGTGTGGGAGTGTGTGTTTCTGTGGACTGAAAAGTCCCACACATGCACACTCATTCCTTTCTCGAAGCCTCTGTAATTATCATATTCACCATAAAAAGCCATTTTGTTACATCCCTAATAAATGAAATAAAGAAGCTCTAGTCTAGAAAGACATTCAGAAAGAGAGAGACGCAGTCTTTATCTTAAATTAGAGCATGCTGAGTTGTTTGTGGACAGCAGTCGCTTCAGCATTGACAACGCAGCAGCTGAGGTCAGTGCAGTGTGTGTATATGCGTGTGTGTGAGTTGCTTGTATCATCGTCCGTGTAGTTGAGCAGACACTTGGACGGGCCTCCGGGAGCTTTTCTTAGTGTAACCTAGATTACAGCCCCTGGCATTAATACTGCATAAAGAAAGCTTTAACCCCGTGACACGACATGGAGTTTTCAACTCGACGTGCGAGGCTCAAATATTACTTCCTCCATAGACTGACTCACGGTCTATATGGGAACGACCCTTCTTAGCCTGTTCTGTTCAGTGAATGTTCGGGGAAAGTGTGTGCGTGTGTGTGTCTGATGGTGTGTTGAATTTGTCCCAATTTCCTTTGAAACTCAGGGTGCTCGTTCTTTGTTTTATGGGTCACCCATATAGAACGGGTCAATATAGTGTGTTGCCGTTCCTCTTAGGAAGGCGCTGCCTCTCTGCTCTTAGATGAGTCTATTAATATAATTTAGTTCTGAGATGCTGATTTGTTTGCGCCTCTTTGTAGTGTTATTGTAGATTGACATTTTTCATTAACAATGGTATTAGTAGTCTAACTGCTGGTGTATGTAAGAGGATTGCCTCTGCATTTGTTGAGAAGTTGTCACACAGAGCTGGTTTAAATTCTACTGTATTTGACCTGTAGAGAAACAGTGGAATTTAAAACGTCTTACTGCCCAACACAAGCTGCTTTAGTGCTGCCGTAGTGTGAGGATATCCATATTGTTTGACAGCAAAACTGGTGTAGCTGGATGACCGTATTTCTAGTCATGTTGACTGAGATTGTTTAAGGTAGTCTGTTGGGATCCCCAAACCATGTCTGAAGGTTGCAGGTGACTTTTGTATATGATTAGCATTATATTAAGCCATGTAGTCTTTAAGATATTAGGTTAAACTTATTTAACTTGCTGTCCAATGATAAGGGGCTCGATGAAGCAGCTTCAACTCAAGCTCCGATACCCCCACAGTGGCTAAATGTAGGATGTAATTACAAAGGGCAAGGTACCTCAGATTTAGGTGGAGTTTGAGGAGGTTCAGGGATGCTGGAACTGCTAAGACTGAAGAGAGGTAAGCAGCTGCTTATATACAGTGCATCCGGAAAGTATTTACTGCGCTTTACTTTTTCCATATTTTTTTTATGTTACAGCCTTATTCTAAAATGGATTCAATTAATTATTTTCCTCAATTCTGCAATCAATACCCCATGATGAGAACGTGAAAGAAGGTTGTTTGAAATCTTTACAAATTTCTTAAAAATAAAAACATGTACATAAGTATTCATAGCCTTTGCTCAATACTTTGTCGAAGCACCTTTGGCACCAATTACAGCCTCAAGTCTTATTGAGTATGATGCTACAAGCTTGGCACACATATTTTTGGGCAGTTTCTCCCATTCTTTTTTGCAGGACCTCTCAAGCTGTCTGAGGTCCCAGTCTGAGGTCCAGAGTACTCTGGAGTAGGTTTTCATCAAAGATGTCTCAATATTTGCTGCATTTATCTTTCACTTGATCTTGGTCTCCCAGTTTCTACCGCTGATGGTATTGGCCAGTTGATGAGCAGTGCCTGGTTTGCTCCAGACATGACGCTTGCCATTTAGGCCAAAAAGTTCAATCTCATCAGACCAGATTTTTTTTTTTTCATAGTCTGAGAGTCCTTAAGGTGCTTTTTGACAAACTCCAGGCAGGCTGTCATGTGCCATCTAATCATTTCAGAGAGGGTTGTTCTTCTGGAAGTTTCTCCTCTCTCCACAGAGAAAGGCTGGAGCTCTGTCAGAGTGACCATCAGGTTCTTGGTCACCTCCCAGACTAAGGCCCTTTTCCCCTGATCACTCAGTTTGGCCTGGTGGCCAGTTCTAGGAAGAGTCCTGGTGGTTCCAAACTTCTTCAATTTACAGATGATGGAAGCCATTGTGCTCATTGGGACTATCAATGCTGCAGAAATGTTTCTGCACCCTTCCCCAGATCTGTGCCTCGATACAATCCTGTCTCGGAGGTCTACTGACAATTCCGTGGACTTCATGGCTTGGTTTGTGCTCTGACTCTGACATCCTCTGTTATACAGACAGGTGTGTGCCTTTCCAAATCATGCCCAATCCACTGAATTTACCACAGCTGGACTAGTCAATCAAGTTGTAAGCGGTGTCCCAAAGTGAAGTGCGCGCACTTCGAAGGCCGCATTTGAAGTGCGATTACGTCATACCTGCACTACGAAGACTGTCCCAATGTGAAGGCTGCACCCTCTGAAGGCCGCATTTGAAGTGCGATTACGTCACAGCGGCACTAGGTAGGCTGTCCCAAAGGGAGAGCTGCACCTCTGAAGGCCGCATTTGAAGTGCGATTGCGTCACAGCGGTGCGACGAAGGCTGCCGCAATTCATGAGCGACTTCAAAATGCGCCCTTCGGTTCTCAGGCAAAGGAAGGGTACAGCAGATGGGACCTTCCCATAACTTCGCAGCCTTCCCTATCCCAGAATTCATAGCACACTGGTGACTACAGGATTTGACTGGTCCGCATTCCCGCGGCACTCGATCAGATTCCAGTTAAAGACGGTAGCGGTCGGTAACTCAAGTGTAGCCTGGGTACTATTGAACACAACAGCGCAAGCGCTTGAAGTAAATACAACGTTCAATGTTAGTGCATTCACACAGTTCCCAGTTCCCTGCCCTGAGCAAGATAAACTTTAATTTCCCAATTTTTAAATGCTATTTATTTCTCAACCATTATCTCAAGAAGAGGAATCAGTCCATTATCACCCTTTTCGCTCTTTCTTTTTTCCCCATACACTTTCTTTAAATAGCCTTCAAAATATAATCTGCGTGGCGCTGTATTTTCGTCCTGCTCCCGCTATTCCGCACCGCACCATTCCGCTCGCGCAAAATTCACTCCGTGCTCACCCGCTATAAATTATTTTATTCCCGACCCGACTGATCCAGCTAAATTTAGATTTTGTTTCCAGAATCTATCTTTTAAATTTCCCTTACAGAAAGAGAGACACTGGATAGGAATTGTCCGTGCAATCATTTATTTTTCTTACAGCCTGCTGTAGCAATGTCAACACCGTAACTAAAACAAATATCACAGAAAAATAGGCTAAATCAAATGTGACATCTGTCACTCAGAATTATAAGAAAAAATACAAACAAACGAAAACTGCTGACTTAGATGCTAAAATAAAGTTTGTTTATATATATATATATATATATATATATATATATATATATATATATATATATATATATATATATATATATGAATGAATGAATGAATGTTCACTGACGACGGTCAACGAAACATCGATCCTCCAAAGGCTGAATGCGTGGCCGACACAGAACAATTTAACTGGCTAGCTTATTATTTGTTATGCAAGTTATTTGTAAATTAAATGAACTGCTGTCTATTGTTCATTTTCGTTAACTTCAAACGTAGGCTAAATTAAAGAGAAGTGGTTTTTCTATAGCCTAGCTATTGTTTATTTTTGAAATGCACGTTATAATTTGTAGCTACATTAAACACATTTATGTTTATACATATATTTTCTTGTCATGTAATTTAAAATGTGTAAATTAAAATAAATTGGTCTATTAGCCTACGTAGGCTTTTTACAACTACAGCCTATTTATAGACCAATAAAATAACTTAAGTTTAACATTAGAAACAACACATTTTTATTATCAGCCAAACCAGAAGAAAACACTTTTCAACACATTTTTATTGCGCTGAGCGGGAGAAGCTGGAGCTGGACCGGGATGGGAATAATGCACAATGGAGACTCTGGTAAGGCCTGAGCCGGACATCATCTTCTGGGATGAGCAGGGCATATTTCCACTGTCCGCAGCTCTGCGGGGCCGAATCGGTCGACGGTGCATGGCATGCCATAAAAAAATGCATCTGATGAGTTGAATAAAAATAAGTAGGCCTACTTAAAAAAAAAAAAAACTTGGACGTATATAGGCTAAATGTTTAAAATATATTGTAACAGTTACATTTAACATAAGAAATAAACTGTTAACTAATATTTGCAATTTGACAATATTTAACCAGCTACAGATTTACATGCTTATGGTCCAGCCCATCGTCGCAGGCTTTGAAGCATGTCAAAACCCAATAGAAAGCTCAAAAAAAGTATATATATATATAAGTAGTAGTATATGCTCCATTTCTCTTTTTAAGATCTCCTCACGAACGTCCGCTGTCAGTTGTCAGAACCTGCTAGTCCATTAACGGCGCTTTGGTTCATTGTTGCCAAGTCTGGAATGGGGCTGCATTTAGGCTACTGTTGCTTTGGGGTGTTTGTAGCCTATAGTCCACAGGTTAAGTTGTCTTTACTTAAGCAATATTTCTACTGCCCGCGCCCCGCATTTTGGGATATTTTGGCCCATTCTGGCTGTGATTCCGATACTTTTGAATAACAATTGGAGGGGTTTTATTATTCAGACCTGGCAACCCTGTCCCTCGGTTCACCCTTCGTGCACTTCGTGCACTTTGAAGGCGTGGCCTGGTCTGGCCTTCGAAGTGCATGGCCTTGGAAGTGCGCACCCTTCACTTTGGGACACAGCTTGCAGAAACATCTAAAGGGTGATCAGTGGAAATAGGATTAACCTGAGCTAAATTTTGAGTGTATTGGCAAAGGCTGTCACGAGACAGCCACAAGACTACATGTGATATATATATATATATATATGAACTTTGAGGAAATTAATAAATTTTGGAATAAGTCTGTAACATAACAAAATTTCGAAAAAATAGTGTTGTGAATACTTTCCAGATGCAGTGTACTCTGACTGCTTATTGAAACATTAGATGGGCTCACTCCTCCATAACCTACATTTAGGAACTTCATATATTTGCCCAGTTTGACAGAACTTTGTCTTCAAGTAAATGTCACACATTAACATAGGAATTCCATGAAAAAAAGAAAAAAAAAGAGGTCATACCATCTTACGGGGGTCAATCAGTTTGTGTTTTGTTTTTTAGAACATGAAACCAACTATCATTCTACTAAAAACAGTTTGAGCACAAGGAAAGACTTTTTTTTCTCTTGACCAATATGGTTTACTAGGGCAAAAGCAGTTTCTCTGACTATTTAAACCAGTGTTTTCCAGCCCTGTTCCTGGAGGCACACCAACAGTTCATGTTTTCTAACTCCACCACACCTGATTCAACTCATCAACTACTTAGAAACTCCAAGACCTGAAATGGATGGGTCAGATTAGACATAATGTGCCAAATGTGTACTGATTATGTGCTTCCAGGAATGGGTTTGGGAAACTACCTCAAATAGCCATGCCGTTTACCAGTTGGTGAGACTATTTGTATATCATGATCTTTCTGGTTAATCTGACTGACCGAAACAGTAACGCTAGTCAAGTTAGTTTAGCACCCAGCAAAATTGCAAAGCTGTATTTGTTTTCTCAGTAGGGAATTTCTAAGAAGAGTTAGTGCTTATTTCTTCTACTTGTACTGCTCCTTCAGGATGAAGGCTGCACTTGATAGGTTCATAACTATAGCTATGATTATAGCTATGATCTCTATAGCTATCGACCAAATTATAACAATTATCTGTAATATGGTGTGCATGGACATATGTCTCTGAGTGCATGTGTTTAATTTACTAATTACAAAAAGCCTTTTAGTTTGGCTTTCTGTTTCTCATTGTGTTTGAGTGTGTAGCAACAGTAGGTACTGGCTGTCTGGGATACAGATAGCCTATGGCAGGAAACCCCACTAGCTTATTTCCCCCCCATGAGATGTCCTCAACATCTGCACATGCTCACAGCTGTCCCTTGTGACGTCACAGTACTGTTGATGTCTGCTTTATTTTTCCATAGACACCCCCAGCTCCCTTTCCCCACACCCCCTAGCAGTAGATATATTCTCTCAGGTCCTATGCCCTCACAGTCTGGGAGAGAGAAACTGCGTCAGCCAGTTAATTCACACCAATCCCAGGTGAACAACCTTCTTCAGAGTACCGAGATACAGATTGGTGTGTGTGAGAGTGTGTGTGTGTCTTGATCATGTACTCCTAGCAGATAAAAGTTGAGTGCTGCAGTTGTTTTTGTAACGTGACTGGCATCCCAAAATTTGTCCTTATTCAACATTAAACACAAAAAACACATTTTGACATTACAGCAGTCCTTTGTGCAAATACCAACTTTACACAGAGGCCCAGTCTCAAATGGCACAATTAATGTGGACTTCTAGTATTGTGGATATCCCTGTGGATTTAAGTTTCAGAAGGGTTACAATGGATGTTCCCTTTGTGGCTGCTGTGCCCTCAGTGCATATTTTTTGCAGAGCCTCCATGCACTGGTGTGGAATTCCCAGTGGAATACTACCCAACAGCCCAAGTGTTCACGTGTATAATTAAAGGAGGACAGCGGGTACCTTTTGGACCACTGTTGAAAGAAAACCCTGTTGGAAATTCAGTGCCATACCAGCTGAAGGTGGTCAGGCTGGTTTGTTGCTGGATTAAGGTGGTCTACTAGGTCTAACTTTCTTGTCTGAGATGGTCTACTGAGTTTAAACCAGGTATATTTGATGAATCTGCTTCCCAACTCTGGTCGTGGGCAATCCCCAACACTGCACATGTTGTATCTCTAGTCCATAACACCTGATTCAACTCATCTTATGGATATGGCATCCAAAATGTGTACTATTGTGGATAATCTGCAAGACTATGGTTGGGAAACAATGTGCTAAACAATCTAGACTAGTTTGGACCAGCTAATGACCTTAAATTATCAACTTTTTCCAGCTTAAACCATTTGAAATCAGTTAGCATCAGAACCTAGTTTTCCCGCTGGTTTGTGGAACAGGGTAACTATCTTGCTGCAGTTCTCTGGTGGTCTACCAGCTCTGGCCAGCTTTATCGTAAGCAAGTCAGAAGTCCAGCTAACAAACTGTCTATGCCAGTTTGGACTAGCTAATGACCACAATTGATTGGTAAGTCGTGATACAATGTAAAATCAGCTACCATCAGAAGCTGGTTATTTTTCAGCAGGGAAGATGAAGTGGGACAGGGTTTAAAAAAAATATTCCCAGCAATAATTGAGCACCAGCAGCCAGGATTGTGTCATCTCCCCTCACCAGCCTTTAGTCCAGTGTGCAGATGCTTGACTAATGAACATTAACACTCTTTCATTAAAAGAATGGTCATTTATCTCATGTCCTCTCTCCCATTTCTCTCTTCCTCTTTCTTGCTGCCTCATTCTCTTTCATATTATCGTCCCTCATGGCCTCACACCAACTCCCCTTATTTCTTTACCCTTCATCTCTCCACTTGTCTTTCCATCAAATTTATCCTCTTTTTAATCCTATCACACCATCATTCTGTGAATTTGTGCCGTCCCTCCTTGTTATTTCATCTCTCCCTTTCTTTCTCCCCCCTTCTCTCTCACTCCTGCTCTTCCACATCTCCAGTCTTTGTATGTCCTGGGACTCTATTAAGGGTGCAGGCAGCAAGTTTGCTGCAGGAGGTGGAGGATCAGGCGGGGGCATGGTGTAAGGATCCCCTGCAGTCTGGTGACCGTCTTTACGTCATGCCCTGGACTCCGTACCGCACAGAGAGGCTGTACGAGTATGCTTCGTGGGAAGACTTCAAGCAGAATAAAGTCACAACCACGTACAAGTGAGTGAAGACCACTGCTCAGGGATGGTAACTGGTTGTAGATACAAGCTCAGTCTATAAAATAATGATTTTTGTAAACCTTCGATTCAGCAAAGTGCTTTTGTTGCATAGAGTTCTTAAGTTCTTAAGAAGGGTTCTTTAGTTTCTTCTTGGCGTTCTTCTTATAAATTGATTACATTTCAGTTTACCTTTTCTTTTCTATGTACCATTCCTTGGCAAGTATAATAATGTAGAATTCTGATATCAGATAATTTTTCTGAAAAGTATCAGAAATTACAGAGTCATAAGTCCTCTCAGATAACGTACTCTTTGCCCACAGGATGCCAAATCGTGTGGATGGAACAGGCTTTGTCGTGTATGATGGTGCTGTTTTTTACAACAAGGAACGCACACGCAATATTGTGAAATATGATTTGCGCACACGTATGAAGAGTGGAGAAGCCATAGTCAATAAAGCCAACTACCATGACGCCTCACCATACCGCTGGGGGGGCAAGTCAGATATTGACCTAGCTGTGGATGAAAATGGTCTATGGGTCATCTATGCTACAGAGGACAACAATGGACGGATGGTGGTCAGCCAGGTCAGTGTCACTGAACAGTGCAGTTTAAAATTTTCGACTTCAGTTGAGATCAGATCAGAATTTCGAGTACATTTTTTCTTATTTTCCATTTTCCAGAACTGTAAACAAATTGCTTTTTTGTATCAAACGAAGAAAACCCTTTCCTTTTCGCTGTCTTTCAGGTTAACCCCTACACCCTGCGCTTTGAAGGAACCTGGGATACCAGCTTTGATAAGCGACTGGCATCCAACGCCTTCATGGCTTGTGGTGTTTTGTATGCTGTGCGCTCTGTTTATCAGGATGACGACAGCGAAGCGGGTGGAGATCTGGTGCTGTACGCGTACAACACCAACCGAGCTCGGGAAGAGTCCGTCCATATTCCCTTCCCCAACCCCTACCAGTATGTGTCCTCTGTGGACTACAACCCAAGAGACAATCAACTTTACGTCTGGAACAATTACAATGTTCTGCGCTACCCCCTAGAGTTCGGCCCACCGGATCCCACCGCTGGTAAGTGACAGAGACGGAGCGAAATCAACGGGAGGCAGAGGCTAACAGACAGTTTGATCTGTTAAGTGTCAACGTTCTGTTAGTGTTCCCCTCTGTGTCTTCAATACATTGTCTTTATGGTTTAATTAGCAGTGGTCATTAGCGTTTTGTGAGATCAGAAAAAGATTTCTAATCAATTATTCATTCTCATCTTCTTGCCATGAACATTCTCTGTCTGTCTTTCTCTCTCCATTTCTCCTCCTGTATTTCACTCTATCCAGTTCTCAGAGGCACTGGGGGAGCATATATTCATGCATTAAAGACTAACAAATGCTCCTGCTGCTTTAGTTATCTTCTTACCAACTTTCTCATTTTCCTTTTGCAATAAACATCAAATGTTTAGGGTTTATTTTCTTCTTGTTTTGTATTTGACTGTTGACAGAGTTTGACTGTTTTGCTATTGCTGGGGATTTTAACATTCACATAGACAATGCTGAATCCAGTACAACAAAAGAGCTCATGACTGTTCTTAATACTTTTGATTTGACACAGCATGTAAATGGACCCACACACAATCGTGGACACACTCTAGATTTACTTATCACTAAGGGTCTAAACATTTCATCAATTGTTATTAAGGATGTGGCACTGTCTGATCATTTCTGTATTTTCTTTGATATATCAATCTCTCCTGCCATTGAAGCTAGATCTGTCTCTGTAAAAAAGAGATGCTTAAATGAGAACACTAATGTGCTGTTTATGAAGGCTTTATCACTAACACCAAGCATTTCTGCAGACTCTGTTGATTTTCTCCTTGACTCCTTTAACTCAAAAGTTAAGAGTGTAATTGATGATATTGCTCCTCTAAAAGTCAGGAAAAAGAGTGGCAAACAAAAGGCACCATGGAGAAACTCAACAGCAGTTGAAATAATGAAAAGCCAATGCAGAAAATCTGAACGAAAGTGGCGGAAGACAAAACTAAGACTAGTCCATTATAAAATCTATAAAGACAGCCTTCATGCTTTCAATGTTGAACAAGGCAAAGCTAGACAGTCCTTCTTTTAAAATATTATAAACAGAAAAATTAACAACCCACGCACTCTTTTTGCTACTGTAGACAGACTAACAACCCCCCCGAGTCACATTCCAAGAGAAATGCTCTCAGACAGCATATGCAGCGAGTTTGCTTCCTTCTTCTCAGAGAAAATCAAAAATATCAGAAAGGTGATCAGCACATCCTTGAGTTGCTCTAGGGTCAGACAGATCAGACCAAAACCTCAGAAAATTACTCTGTCTGATTTCGAAACAATTGACGGTAAAATTGTAGAATACACAGTACAGCACCTTAAAACATCAACCTGCGCCCTTGACCCACTCCCCACTTCTTTTTTTAAAAGTGTGTTTAACTGTTTAGAAGCGGATCTCCTAGAAGTGGTAAACTCCTCACTTCTCTATGGGACTTTTCCAACCGCCCTTAAAACTGCAATAGTTAAGCCTCTTCTGAAAAAGAGAAATCTAGATCACTCCATATTGAGCAACTACAGACCAATCTCAAATCTCAAAATCTCCTTCATTGGCAAGATCATTGAAAAAGTTGGTTTTCAATCAACTAAACAAATTATTAAACTCAAACAGATTCTTTGACAATTTTCAATCTGGTTTCCGACCGCATCACAGCACAGAGACAGCGCTCATAAAGATTATAAATGATATTCGCTTAAATACTGATACAGGCAAAAAATCAATTCTGGTTCTACTCAACCTCAGTGCTGCATTCGATACTGTTGACCACAACATACTTCTAGACAGGCTGGAAAACTGGGTTGGGCTTTCTGGGATGGTCTTCAAATGTTTCAGGTCATACTTAGAAGGGAGAGGGTATTATGTGAGTATAGGAGACCATAAGTCTGAGTGGACATCCATGACATGCGGAGTCCCACAAGGGTCCATTCTTGCACCACTCCTGTTTAACCTGTATATGCTGCCACTGAGCCAAATAATGAAAAAGAACAATATTGCTTACCACAGCTATGCTGACGACACCCAGCTCTACTAAGCACTGTCACCTAATGACTATAGCCCCATTGACTCCCTGCAGGGGCGTAGCACCAAATTTTGGGCCCTGGGTACAAACCATCTTGCTGGGCCCCCGTAGCATGTATGTGTATGTATAGAAAACGGACTTCCCTGCCTCGGGCCCTGGTTACTCAGTACCCTTTATCTCCCCAGTCCCACGCCCCTGACTCCCTGTGCAAATGCATTGATGAAGTTAACAACTGGATGTGCCAAAACTATCTTCAGTTAAACAAAGACAAAACTGAAATCACTACATTTGGAAACAAAGATGAAATTCTCAAGGTGAACGCATATCTTGAGGCTAAAGGTCTGATAACAAAAAATCAAGTCAGGAATCTTGGAGTGATTTTGGAGTCAGACCTGAGTTTTAGTAGTCATGTCAAAGCAATAACTAAATCAGCATACTATCATCTGAAAACTATTGCAAGAATTAGATGCTTTGTTTCCAGGCAAGACAGAAATTGGTTCATGCTTCATGCAGGATTGTGAGCAGAACCAGAAAATATGACCATATCACACCAGTCCTCAGGTCTTTACACTGGCTTCCAGTTACATTTAGGATCGATTTTAAAGTTCTACTACTTGTTTATAAATTTCTCAATGAGCTAGGACCTAAATACATTGCAGATATGCTGATTAAATACAAACCCAACAGATCAATCAGATCAGCAGGATCAAGTCAGTTAGAAATACCAAGAGTTCACTCAAAGCAAGGAGAGTCTGCCTTAAGCTATTATGCCCGCTGCTGTTGTAACCCGCTTCCTGAACAGATCAGATGTGCTCCAACAGTAGCCACATTCAAATCCAGACTCAAAACACATCTGTTTAGCTGTGCATTTACTGAATGAGCACTGTGCCACTGTACGTCCGACTGATAGCACCTTATCTATGCATCATCTTTTTAATTCTTTTTATAACTGTTTTAGTTTACCTTTGTTCTTTTCGTTGGTTATCATCATTTTAATTCTCATTGTATTCTTTTTCTTATGCATTTGTTATCCCTATTTTAATTCCTTTCTATGTAAAGCACTTTGAATTGCGCTATATAAATAAACTTGCCTTGCCTTGCCTTGCCTATTGTTTTTTTCATCTTCATCAAGCAATTGCCAACATTCCCACTGACTCCTTTGGTGTTCAGAATGTGCTTCTCTGACTCTTACGCTCTCGTTGCCTCCTTTTCAATTTTCTTTGCATTCTTGTCTGTCATTCTCTCTTGCTCTCAGGTCCACTCATCACCACCCAGATGAGCAGCAGCACCACCACCACCACCACCGCAGCAAGACCCGTCACTTCCAGCTCCATCCCCTCAACCATGCGACCTCTTCTCCCCACCGCTCACCCAATAGGGGCCATCAACAAGGCACCAGATCTGCGACCTATCACAGCCACCGTACCGGTGACCCGCAGACCCTTGCGCGTCCCACCCCAGGGCCCTGAGCTTCAAGTGTGTGAAGCCAGAGTATCCAGAGGGGTGCAGTGGCCTGCCACCCAGAGGGGGGAGACCGTAGACAGACCGTGCCCTAAAGGATCGTTGGGTAAGTAATAGATGATGGGGTGACCGTTTATTGAGAGATTATAAGTAGATATGCTTTCACAAATGCAGCCCTTTTTATTAAATTAATGACTTTTTCAGTTTGAGGTCATATGTGAACAGGACATATTGGAAAGTACAGGTCCAGGAATTTCTCAGGATGAGAGGTATTAAAATTAAAGTAAACCATTTGACTATGTACAAGGTCCAATCCAAAGCGACATCACTTATCTCTTCTATAGCAATCCTAGAGTCCTTGGTCCTGCCAGTGTGTAGGTCACAACGGTAATAACAAGGACTCAGATTGACATAGAAGAAATACTATTTATTGTTTGACACAAGGGATGAGTTTTGAGCAAAATCCTTAAATTATGAGTAATTTTGTAGTATGGTCAAAGTATATATAATAATATAGTTATTTTTTGCTGGAAATTCTATATACAAATATGTTCCAACCACTAATAGTTGCATTGATATCTACCAGGGTATAAACATTACAGCAGAATGTCTCTGTGCTGTTTGATGTTTTACCGTGTTGTACTTGATTACAATGTGATGTAATGGCAGAGGGAATCACAGCTTTACAGGAAGGAAGGGTGCATGATGTGTATGAAATAAAGGTCACGCAATGTTTGCTGAAACAGCTTGTCATAGAAGTGTTTATTTCAGTTTGGTCTACCTGTATTGTGTATATGTCTTGGTTTATGTACACATCTATGTGTATACGCCCATTTCTTTGTATGCAGAGCTTGCTTCCTTTTCCTCCTCATCTTTATATTCTCTCCAGCTGGCAGGTCTTCTTAGGAGTCACAGATAAAAGGCAGTCTCTTGCAAATGAAGTAGTGATCTTCAAACTCAGCATGGGTTAGCCCTGCGAAACTGCCGAATTAAAAAATGAGCCACTAGACAGAGTACAGATGACAACAACCCCTGCCCCCCTCCTTCTCCGTACAACCACTGCATCAAATGCCTCTTTCTTGTCGTGGGAGAAAACTGTTTCCTCCCTCTGTTAGAATCTCTCTCTCTCCTAGCCACCGACAAAATGCTGTCTTTTTTCCATCACTGAAATGACAGACAAGTTAAATTAGCAGCAGCTTTAATTAGTGAATCCTGGCAGATCCTTCAAAGCCAATCTATAGTGGATGAAGGAGTGGAGAGATGAGAAAAACAGACAGCGGCTGAGAATAAGAGCGAGAGGGAGAGAGAAAGACTTAGAGAAAGAAAACTCCTAGAGTCTCTGATCTTGCTATGGCTGCTTCACTCTAGTGCTGCTTCACTCCTCCCTAGCTTTTCCTCTCTCTCTTTATTCTCTTTCTCCCTCTCTTCTTTGAGCTATTTGTGTTGTGGTTGCTGGAAAGGCCTGCCATTTGTTTGATCCCAGCATGTTGTCCTCTCTGTGAACTCGGCAAACTAAACAGCCCAACTTAACTGAAAATGAGGAGTGGCAGAAGGTGTCTCCCTCGAGGTGTTTTCTCAACATTCAGAGGTGCTGATGGGATGGCCGTGCATGGTGTGTGATCTTACACAAGTGTGTGCAAGAGTGTGCGATGGCGTTCATGTGTCAGCAAACTCATTTCCACAGAAAAAAAAAGTGTTTTTTGTGCAAGCTTTCTCGGTGAAGCTCTGAGCAGCACTCTCGCTTTCTTACTTGTAGTTTCTAACTTTCCACCCTAACACAAGAATTACATTCTATATATTGTATATATTTATACACTATATTGCCGAAAGTATTGGGACACCCAAATCATTGAATTCAGTTGTTCCAATCACTTCCATGGCCACAGGTGTATAAAATCAAGCACCTAGGCATGCAGACGCGTCTACAAACATTTGTGAAAGAATGGGTCGCTCTCAGAAGCTCAGTGAACTCAAGCCTGTTACCGTGCCACCGGTGCAATAAGTTAATACGTAAAATTTCCTCACTACTAAATATTCCACAGTCAATTGTTAGTTGTATTATATCAAGTGGAAGCAACGGGAACAACAGCAACTCACCCACGAAGTGGTAGGCCACGTAAAATCCCAGAGCGGGGTCTGCGCATGCTGAGGTACACAGTGCGCAGAAGTTGCCAATTTTCTGCAGAGTCAATAGCTACAGACCTCTAAATCTCATGAGGCCTTCAGATCAGCTCAAGATCAGTGCGTAGTGTGCTTTATGGAACGGGTTTCCATGGCTGAGCAGCTCATCCAAGCCTTACATCACCAAGTGCAATGCAAAGCGTGGGATGCAGCGGTGTAAAGCAGGCCGCCACTGGACTCTAGAGCAGTGGAGATGTGTTCTCTGGAGCGACAAATAACTGTTCTGTGTCTGCCAATCTGATGGACGAGTCTGGGTTTGGTGGTTGCCAGGAGAACCAGAAAAAAAATCCTAAACTTTGTGGAAAGCCTTCCCAGAAGAGTTGAAGCAGTTTTAGATGCAAAGGGTGGGCCAACTCCATATTAAACCCTATGGATTAAGAATGGCATGTGATTAAAGAGTTGTGCATGCAAAGGCAGGCGTCCCAAAAACTTTTTGGCATTATAGTGTCTGCTTGCACCAACACGAACCCTCTTTTGTTGTTAAAAACTACCGTCACGTGCAGAACTTTCTACTCCCATCAGTGCTTTTATGGGATTATGCTCTCACGCTAATATGCCCTGTTTACTAAATCTGGCCCAGAGTCTTTTTTTCTTCTTTTTTTAAACCATGTTGTTAACCATTACTAAATAAAAAGGTTATCTCTCTCTCTCTCCTAACATCTGATATTGTTTTTTCAGGCATCGCCTCCTTTCAGTGTCTATCCTCTCCTGTGCTGTGGAACCCTCGCGGCCCTGACCTAAGTAACTGCACCTCACCATGGGTCAACCAGGTGGCCCAGAAGGTGAGAACACTAAAAAGTTAAAGCTTGCTCTGACCCCCCAATCCCTGTTCTGCTCTGTCAGCTACCTCAGCTATTATCATTCCGGCCTCAGCTCACATTACCACACACAGGTCATTCTTTTGACATGATTTGGAACAAAATCTCTCTATTTTATCTAGTTCTAAAAGAGAGTTTAAAAGCATCTCAGGTGAAAGTCACACATAGTACACGTAGACATCAAGGACTATTTGTTCTGCTTTTCACATTTTACAAAACTTGCAGGTTTTTTTAAAGGCATCATATAACATTTTTGGCATCTTTTCATTGTTGCACCAAAAACAATTAAAATTTAGTTGTTTTTTTTTGGTCAATCTTTCTTTGATCCAATGCCAATTGAATTTTATATGTATTTCAGTCAGTGTTTCGATGGCAGAAAGACATCAATAAAACAGAACAATGTCACATAGCATTACATTTACCTCAGGAAGGTCATTCAGTGTCCACAGTTTGTAAGCTAGAGGAATGATCTCTTTTCTAAATATATTCACCATATCACCCTATATATTCTTGTCTGACTATCAACAGACCAAGCTCAATTTAAGATTGAACATTGGTCTGGGGAGTCTGCTCTGTATTTCTACTTCACAAGAGGCGTGATCAAGGAGCATTATTTAAATGACTCTGTATGTAATTTGATAGTTCTTCAACCAATCAGACCACAAGAGGCGTGATCAACAGGCATCGATCCATCGCTTCTCTATCTGCCATCATGTTAAATAGCACCAATAGCGTGACAGGTGGATAAGCCAGTCTGTGATTGGTCTCGCAAAAGTGTAACAGAAGCAGTGGAAATCTATGTACGGGTTTCCAGAGTTGCCGGGCAAAATCAAAACGCCGGCAGATCAGACTGGGTTTACCCAGTCTATATATATTCATTATCATATCCAAAAATTTAAATTACCCAATGATTTACTCAACCTCAAGCTATCATAGGTGTATATGCCATTCTTCTTTCAGACAAATTAAATCAGAGTTATATTTTAAAAAATGTCCTGGCTTATCCAAGCTTTATAATGGAAGTGAATGACATCCCAAAATTTGAAAACAAAAAAAGTGCATCCAGCCATTATAACAGTGCTCCACGAATTAAATAAATGCGCCTATTGAAGCAAAGCGATCCATTTTTTGTAAGAAAAATAGGTACGCTTTTTTCATAAGCTAAATCTCGAAGGCGTTTTGCCGGAATCTAAATATTTTACTTTATAAATGTGTTAAATATGGATATTTTTCTTACAAAAACCAATTTACACAGAAATCATGGGGTCATTTTCATTTTCGGGTGAACTATCCCTTTCAAAACATAATGGTATATGTTATTTTTCTTTTACTAAACGTTGTGACACATTTACAATTACATGCATATGTTTCTCCTTTCAAAGCAAGTAATTTGATCCCATTTCACGCTTTCCTTTTTCCCTTTGTGTTTTTTTGTTGTAATAGCTTGATTTAGAGCATCATTAAAGATTTGCTGTCTTTTGTCTGTGCGTTCAGCAGAATAAACCCAGAAACCCCCAGCTCACACCCCCACAGCGCACAGCAGGGGTTTGAGCTTTAGAGACCAGACTGTGTATGTGTGTTCACTGTGTAGATAAAAAGCGGAGAGAATGCTGCAAACATCGCTGCTGAGCTGGTGAACCACACGCAGGGCCGCATTCACGCCGGTGATGTCAGTTCCTCTGTCAGACTCATCGAGCAGCTATTGGATATATTAGACGCACAGCTGCAAGCACTCAGACCCGGGAATAAGGAATCGGCAGCCAGGAACTATAATAAGGTGACAAATGCACACTCGTACTCACACACACACATTTGCCCTTTAAACACAAACCCTTCATGTTCTGTTTGCTGCCACATCAGTGTGCACAGGAATACACTCTCAACTCAGAGCCTTGACATGAATGGAGGCTCGGCGTACACCTATTTCTGCCTCACTTCTTTCCCCATTTTTAATGCTTCAATAGCTAATTTTCAATTGAAAAATAAATTGAAAAAAGCTATTAGGGATGCTAATTATTTTGATAACTGAATAATCTGTCGATTTATTTTGTATCGATTCATCGGATCCAATCAATACATTAAAAAATATATATTTTAATCCATAATTTTAAACAATGTTATTCCACATCTTGCTCAAACATGTAATATAAAGCCTATAAAACATTACTTTCTAAATCCAAAAACAACTGATTGCTTGCTATTTAAAAGCAGAAACGTATAATAAAGTGTAAAATATTTTATCAAAATGTTAATTTTAGTCAGAATGATTGCGCTTCGTCTGTTTGACGTGCCTACGCCACCAGCGCTCGTACACTGAAGTCTGTGAAGTTTAACAGAATGTGCAAAATGGACATACTCTCTGGACTTTCTTACATTTACATACACGGATATAACCATACATTGTAAGTTATGTGCAAAGGAAAATATGTGTCAGAGATATTAAACACAAAGAGCACACACATTTGTCAAAGCATGACAGAGCAAGATGCAGTAAACGCTTATGCTTATAAATACACAAAGCATTCTCATGTTTTGGACAACTTGGATCATGTATATTTTTTTTTCTGCAGCTGTGTCCTCCTCAGTTTTCAATACACATTTCTTTTTGGATTCACTATTGTGAAGTGATGTGATTGATTGATTGATTCTGAGCACTGTGTGCAGACACGACTGATTGATAATTAAATTCATTGTCAATTCTTTTTTATTATTGATAAGTTGCTGTAGCCCTAGTTATCATATAAATTATGTAAGGAATCATTGAAAATTTGCAACCCCTCTGGCCATCCAAGACCTGCATTCATGGGGGAGTCCTGAAGTCTAAAAAAATGCTTGCTGGACTCATAATTAAATAACAAAATCTGACACGATCTGTCATGTAAATGTGGTTTATTTTGTGTGAATAGCTTTACAGAAATGCTTATTTTTAGGCTAGACCAGGCATTTTGCAGTCCTAAGCACATCTCAAAACACTGAATGTTTCTATTGCAACAGGAGCTCTAATTGGCAGCTTTAGTGACACGACGGCTTCAACAATCAGTGATTGGCTCTTTTATTCAGAAGGCAGGACTTATTCCACCTTATTGTGTGTTGCACTCTCTTCCATTCATAAGTTACTCTTTCCCCACCAGTGTTTTTTTTAAAAAGTTGCCAGCCACCACCAGGAGTTTTTGACAATTTTCACCAAAATTAAATAGCCCATAGAATATTTAGTTTTATGAATATCTGAGCATGTAGATATCAAAAGAAAGAGCTCACCCTCTCCTTTAAACAAACAAACACAAAACGTGTTATTCTGGCTTCTTGAATTCCTTTTTTATCAACACTTGAATATGGGTAAGTTTCATAAAAAAAGCTACATTTTAAACAAAAAGCTGAGAAAATCACGTTTTTGTGAAAGACTGTTTCCAGATCAGATTCAGAGATGATCAAACACAGATGGCGGAGATCGAGACCATCAACACTCCTAATGCTTACACAGTCCTAGAGCTCGTCTTGGGTCCACATTTCCTTCACTAGCATTTTGATTTATATGCTGTTTAATGTTGATGATCACGTTATTTTTCACATGCATATGATTAAATGCGATCGCTTGTTTTACGTCGTCTTACTCGCGTGTGTTTTGATCAGGAGATTCAAAACTCATTCAAAAGATGCGTAATAGCGCCCACTCGCGTCTAACAGTGAAAACCCCAATGAAACTCAAATTCCGTTTTTGTCCTGGAAGCGTTTTCTCACAAGCAACGGAAAAGTCTGTGGCGGGGAAAGAGGTAATATCAGTGCACCGTCTTTGTATCTAAAGTCTGTAATTGTACTCAACCGTGGATGAGTGCAGATGGACGTGTTCTATACATGTCTAGTATACACCAATCAGGCATAGCATTATGACCACTGACAGGTGAAGTGAATGACATTGATTATCTCTTCATCGCAGCACCTGTTAGTGGGTGGGATATATTAGGCAGCAAGTGAACGTTTTGTACTCAAAGTTGATGTGTTAGAAGCTAGAAAAATTGTGATGGCTAGATGACTGGGTCAGGGCATCTCCAAAACTGCAGCTCTTGTGGGGTGTTCCCGGACTGCAGTGGTCAGTGTCTATCAAAAGTGGTCAAATTAATGAATGTGGTGAACCGGCGACAGGGTCATGGGCGGCCAAGGCTCATTGATGCACGTCGGGAGCGAAGGCTGGACCCCAGAGCAATGGAAGAAGGTGGCCTGGTCTGATGAATCACATTTTCTTTTACATCACATTGATGATCGGGGGCATGAGCTTCGCTTACCTTGGGGACACATGGCCCCAGGATGCACTATGGGAAGAAGGCAAGCCAGCAGAGGCAGGGTGATGCTTTGGGCAATGTTCTGCTGGGAAACCTTTGGTCCTGCCATCCATGTGGATGTTACTTTGACACGTACCACCTACCTAAGTATTGTTGCACACCATGTACACCCTTTCATGGAAAAGGTATTGCTGTGGCCTCTTTCAGCAGGATAATGCGCAGGAAGCCAGGAAGCAAAAAAGGTTCAGGAATGGTTTGAGCACAAGAATGAGTTTGAGGTGTTGACTTGGCCTCCAAATTCCCTGGATCTTAATCCAATCGAGCATCTGTTGGATGTGCTGAACAAACAAGTCCGAACCATGGAGGCCCCACCTCACAACTTACAGGACTTAAAGGATCTGCTGCTAACATATTGGTGCCAGATACCACAGCAGACCTTCAGGAGTCTAGTAGAGTCCATGCCCTGATAGGTCAAGGCTGTTTTGGCAGCAAAAGAGCCAAGACAATATTAGGAAGGTGGTCATAATGTTGTGCCTGATCGGTGTACTTGCTTTTTATACTCTACAAGAAGGCAGAGGGCAGGACTGAGACTCATTTACAGGACATTTTCTCCGAGGGATAGAGGGGAAAAAAGTAACTGATCCACCATTGCAGGCAAAGTTTAGAACAAGAAAACTGTTTATTGTTCTTGGAACAGCATGTTTTTTATGCTCTTCTACTACTGCATAATACATCACAACTGCATATGTCCACCTAGTGGTATCTACTGTCTAAACATTCACCTTCTGCATGCACTGTTGTATGCGTATAATCTGCATAGACATAAAAATTGGGCTGCATGTGGACAGTGCACCTTATTTTTTAAATAATTGATGTGCCCAGAGTCAATTATCGCACGTATAGTATGGTAACCGTACCTAAAGGCATTTGTCAGGTTTTTGTACTTAAAATGGTCGTGTGCAGGAGCTAGTTACAAAAGCTTGAGTCACTGATATGTTGATTAATGCATTTATTACAGAGAGAGTGAGAATAAGCATGCGTGAATCACCTGCATCTCTCGAGCAGCGTCTCTACTAATAGCAAAGCTGTATGTTTAACTGCTTCAAGAACAGTACGATACAGAAAGATGTGTAGCTTTGGCTAAATAAATAAATAACTTAGCAGGACAGTGCTGACAACAACAGAAGAGTGTTGTGTGTGCGTGTGTGTGTGTGTGTGTGTGTGTGTGTGTGTGTGTGTGTGTGTAGGAGAGATAGCATGCTTTCCAAAGCTAACTAAATGTAATTTCATGGGGAAAATATGGAAATACTTGTATCACATTGTTTGTTATATCTATTTTCATGGTTGGTGTGTATGTGGGATTTGGTTCTTCTGCTGTTGTAGGCTGTAAGGACCCACCTGATATAAAATGCTGTTGTAGGTTGTAAAGACCTGACTATGTTATTTTTCAACCAAAATCAAATCTGAACTTGAAAGCTACTGATCATTATGCATTTTTAGTTGTGTAAAAAAGAGCTAGATGATTTCTGCAATATTTAAAAAACCAACAAATTAATAATCACAGAAGCAAATGATGGATTTTATTGGCTGTATTATAAAACCAAAATCAGATGATGGACATGTCTCTTTGACATAGACATGACTGTGCGTAACCGAGAGCTGTTTTATTGTGTCTTGCAGTGGCAGAAGCGAGAGAGGACCTGCCGGGCTTATGTTCAGGTATTGTGCAGCGTTATCTGTATGATTTCACAGACACACTTCACCTCTCGTACCTCTTCTTATCCTCCGTTTCGCCGTGCACATGCTCGACTCCTATCCCGCGCTTTACTGTGAGCAACACTTTCTATGAAGCCTTTATATAAAATGCAAAGATATTAAGATACAGTCAAATATAACTTGTGTATCTGGGCTCTTATTACACATCTTTACTGGTCAGATGCAGTCCTGAAGGGCTACTGTACTAAAATGAATAGGATAGTAGTAATACTTTTGTTTTACACATAAACATTTACAAACCCTGATTAGCTGTGCTGGTTAGTTACAGGTGGTGGTATTTATCATTCCTATTCAAAACACTAAAAATATATACTTGTAGTCAATAACAATAGAATGTATTATTACTTAGCTATACAGTGTACAATATACTTTGAATTACATAATGTCACACAATACAGTATTTTAAATGTGCCACTACATTTTAATGAATAACTTACTAACTAATTTATGAGAGAATTTGATTGGACAAAAATATGTGGTGCCACAGTCTTTTTTATTAATTTCTTTAATATTTTTTAAGAGGCTGTACATTTTAAATGCACATACAACTCTGTTCATATAATTCTAGGATATATATATCCTGTTTTCATGAAAACATTGAGCAGCATAACTGTTCTCAACATTTATTAAAAAAAAGACAGAAAACATGATAATTAAATAATTAAGACTTGAGCAAATAAATAATTCTTGAGCATCAAATCATCATATTTGAATGATTTCTGAAGGATCATCTGACACTGAAGACTGGAGTAATGTTGTTAAAAATGCAGCTTTAATCACGGGAATAAATACATTTTAAAATATATCCAATTTTTTAAATAAAAAAAATAGCTCTGCGCATAAGAGACTTTCAAAAACATAATACAAAAAAAATGAATGGCAGGGTATCTGTTTAAGAGTGAAGTTGCATATAGAGCAAAATGCTTGCTTTGATTGCTTTTACCATGGTATCATGAAATATTATAATATATTATATTGGTGGTTACTTTTAATGAAAAGATATAATCCATTACAATGTGGCATTATGGCTGCATTCATAATGCATAACATATACAGGCTTCATAGAAAGTGCCATCCATATCTTTAATTGCATATGCCTACCTCAGATGAATTTTAACTGCAGCTGGTTTGTTTTCACGTGTGTGTGTGTGTGTGTGTGTGTGTGTGTGTGTGTGTGTGTGTGTGTGTGTGTGTGTGTGTGTGTGTGTGTGTGTGTGTGTGTGTGTGTGTGTGAGAGAGAGCAAGAAAGAGAGAGAGACTTCTAGCAATGATAATAGTGTATGTCTTGCCCAAGGCTTTCTTTAAGCGCTCATGTCATTTATAATAGCCTATAAGATGTTGCTCCTTAGAAGAAATACATTTCAGCCGTTACATAAGATTCAGAGAGAGCCACGTTTTGTGATATTTGATGTCAAATGTAATTATAATGAAGTGTTAACTGCATGTTTGTTTGTGTATGTGTGCGCAGGCGGTTGTGCAGACTGTGGATAATCTCTTGCGGGCTGAGGCTTTAGAGTCATGGCAGGACATGAACAGTACGGAGCAGGCGCACACCGCCACCATGCTACTGGACGTCATGGAGAAAGGCGCCTTCCTGTTGGCCAATAACATGTACAATAATCACTTCTCAGACCACGCTGCCAACGTCGGTGAGTTTCTGTCGTGGTGTAACTAAATTAAAATACTGAGGCACTTTCAAAAACATGACATGTTCATTCGTGTCATGCCTGCAGCTGTTGTTGAGTCCTGGAATGTTGTCTCCCCTTCAGGAGGCATTGGGAAGGCAGATTCATTAGAGGAAATTATTCATTTTAATTGATTATAAACATTATATATATATATATATATATATATATATATATATATATATATATATATATATATATATATATATATATATATATATATATATATATATATATATATATATATATATATATATATAAATATACACACACACACTTTAGTTGTTTAGTTTGACTTTGTTCAAGACTTTTGTCAGGTTGGTATGATTGTTTAATGTTTTTGAAAGAAGTCTCTTATGTTCACCAAGGCATTTATTTCATCAGACATACAGTAAAAAATTACTACAATTTAAATAAAATATTTAGTTAATATTCTTAAAAATGAAATGTATTCCTGTGGTGTCAATGCTCAATTTTCAGCATCATTACTCCAGTGCCACATGTGTATGTGATTTTTTTTTTTTTTTTGTGTAAACCCGGGTCGTTTCTTTCTTTCAGGATTCTTTCTATCAAGAAATTTTGAGTATAAAAGATGTCTTATAGCCTTCCAAACACAGCCCCGACGTCTAGGCTAAAACAAGGCTGTCAGTGAAAATTGAATAGACGTCCAACTATATCAACTATAGCTCAAGAATAGACTAGTACATGAACATGTCAAAGAAGTGAAACCAAACACCTTGTAATCACTGTTGACTATGCTTACATGATGGAACATCAAATCTCGCAAGTTATTTTTTGCGAAAATGATGTAAATTCAAAATTCAGGGTTATTTTGGCTAGAAGTGGGTTACACACAGCCGGACTATATCAGGTCTATAGTTAATCGAAACAGTGAAACGATGGCTATCATTTCTGGATTTGGAAATTCTTCCTGGATTTGGGCCTGTTTACACCTGATCACTTGTGCGTTTTCTCTACTCGGATATCTATCTGGTTGTGAAAAGACCAAGTGTAAATTCCCCCTGAAAAGCTTTCAAGAAAGATTTACTGTAAATCTGAGCTCTCAAACCACTTCAGGAGGCGAGACACATTCCAGACTGAACTTGACAATTGTAAATGGATTTTATTCCTCCCAAAATGCAAAACAATTAACATGTCAGAGCGTGTCATAGGCTATAAGTCGTTATTATAAGCCAGATATGACAGTGATACTGCAACAAGCATAGCCACAGATAAGTGGCCGAATATCTCTTCAGAAATCCAACACGCAAACTGAATGTAAGTTGCAAATGCTCAACACGCAATCATCCTTATTAAAAGTAGTTAGACTGAAGGCCAGAGTTACTAAATAGAGCAATTTTGCATGAGAGCACAATTCCACAAAAGCACTGAGGGGAGAGGTCTGCGCGGGATTCACTGATATACTGCAAATTAAAGAACACAGATGCAGCCATATTTCCATAATGACCAACGCAATCTACTAAGAGCGGCGCAAATTAGCGTCTAGTTTAAGACTCTTTCTCCTATTGCAGTCTTTGACCTTGAAATCATCTGATGATAAAAAAAAAATTGTAGCTCCTATCTGTTGCTTTTGTTGACGTGAAGTCAAAGTGAACGTTAAATTTGCATATAGTTCTGGATTTATATACGTTTTGCGGAGACACATGTATGCGGCCATAACTGTCCGATCAGAAGTAATATCTGATTATCTCTGTTTGTGGACCATCAACATAAAAAAGAGCCCTATCATACACCAGGCACAAAGTGACTAAAGTCAATGGTGCAGTATTTTTTGTTATTTAACACTAGAACTATCCAGGTGGCCATTTTGAATTAAATTAAATTTTGCGAAACTTTGTTGAAATTAAACCCATCTAGTACCCTGACTTTTCCTAAATGTGTGTATATTTTGTTCTAATATTGTAATTTTAGTACAATTTCAAAAGACAAAAGCATATTTCTAATGGTCAAATTGGCCGTGCACATTACAGACAGCGGAATTTGCAAATTATTTCAGTGTTTGCTAGTTTTCCCCGCTGGTGAAGATGCACGTTACAGACGCCTAGCATCTTTCTAGTTGTTTTTATATGCTATTGCTAAGATAAAACGTAGCTTTAGCTTTGAAATGTCAGGAAGAAAGAGATAGAGGTTTTAGCCTTGCTTCAGATCCTTGATGATGCTGGTGGCTGCCGTTTTTTTCCCTCAAAAGTGGATTCGGGCACACCCTTAGCGCACCTTAACCATGAGTTTCAGACCATGTGCTGAGATCACTAAAACTGGGCCTAAAGTGTTAGCAGATAATAAGCAGACATTCTGCTAATACTCTAATGACAGGTAGTTGACTTGTAGGCCTAGATGCAAAGTTACTTATAGTTAGTAGTATCATGTCTAAAGACAATGTGTTCCAAATTATTATGCAAGTGATATATCAATGGGATTTCAGTACAACAAACATTTTAGCTTTTCAAAATGTGTTTTGTTTTATTTATAATATATTTTTAGATAACTGGTGTCAATCTCAGACAGCTTTGTTGAGTAGTTCGGCAGGTCTTCTTAACCCGCGTAAAGAAGTTGCTCCAAATTTAAGCAAGTCATAGTTCTCATGAAATATGTGGAGGAAGAATGATCTTTCTAAATATATGAAAATCATGAAATGGTGCAATGTCTTACAAAAGGCATGACTAGTAAACAACCAAAAATACTTTGTGAAAACTGAATGGAGATTATCGAACTACAGAAAGATGTGCGAGTGATTTAGATCACAGAAGAACTCGGTTAGATAAAGGCTTATTAGGGCAAGTTTCTGTCAAAACAATCATTGAAATAAAAGGGCAGCTATAAAAAGAGCCACTGTTGAGCAGCAGACAGGTATTTGAAGCTTCTGGAGTCTCAAGAACCTCTCCATACAGGCTGGCAATTGTGAAGTTACATTTCAGCCACTTCTAACCAAAGCTCACAAAGAGAAATGTTTATAGTGGGTGTAGAAATGCATTTAAACAGTTGTATTGCTGTGGTGTATTTTGCAGCATGGGATCGTGCAATGTCCGGATTGAAAATCCCTTTATTTCGAGCAAATTCCTTCTTTTTATACTGTACATGGCAACTGACCATTTACAGTATAAAAAGAAGGAATTGGCTCGAAATAAAGGGATTTTCAATCCGGACAATGCACGATGATTGCACATATCTTGCAGAAATCATTTCTACACCCACTGGAAACGTTTCTCTTTGTGAGCTTTGGTATTATATTGCATGAGACTTGCTTAACGAGACCATGTCAACTAGTCTTTCCCCTGTGAAGGTCTCCTTTCCTTCTCCACTGTACAGATAAAAACACATATGCACACATACGTATTCAAATGCACTTGCCTATAGGCTGAACCTGTAATGCTTGCGTACATGCCGTCACAGTTTTCGCAGATTCGCCATGTTTGGGGTTTGCTTGGGAACTATTTCAAAACCTATTTCATGGTTTGCGTTCTCTGGCCTCCAGATTCTGTTGCATTGGGGGTCTTCTTAGTCAAGGATGGTTTTGTTTAACTGGCACCAAATTAACTAATCAGTGTTTATGTAACGGAGGTAAGCTAGTAGTCGCTGTGCAAGTAAACCTCACTCCTCTTACCTCAAGAGACAGTCTAGCGACTGACGCTAGGGATTGCAGCCTCCTTGTTAGAGGATCTGACTCTCATGCCGGCAGACCCGGGTTCGAGTCCCGCTTGGAGTGGGCGGTTTGAACAGGAGGGGTTACATTGGTGCCGTGACCCGGATGGGAGTGAGGTTTAAGGAGTGAGTGTAACAAAGGCCAGCTCATAGTCACTTTGCAAGTAAACCTCATTCTTCTGAGCTCAAGAGATGTTTTAGTGACTGATGCTAGGGTTTTCAGCCTTTAGTCTCCTTGTTAGAGCATCCGCCTCCCATGCCAGCAGACCCAAGTTCGAGTCCCGCTTGGAGTGGGTGGTTAGTACAGGAGGGATTGGTGCCGTGACCCGGATGGGAGTGAAGTTTAAGGGGGTGAGTGTAACGGAGTCCAGCTAGTAGTCGCTGTGCGAGTAAACCTCACGCCTCTGACCTCAAGAGACGCTTTAGCCACTGATGCTAAAGGTTGCAGCCTTTAGCCTCCTTGTTAGAGCGTACGACTCATGCCGATAGACCCGGGTTCGAGTCCCGCTTGGAGCGGGCGGTTCAAATTATGAACCGAATTCGGATCTGGCAAATTATTTAAAAATCCTGTCTGAGATTGACACCAGTTATCTAAAAAGATATGAACAAATAAAACAAACAGACACTTTCTTTGAAAAACTCAAATCTGAATGTTTATTGTACTGAAATCTTGCTGATATGTCACTTGCATAATAATTTGGAACACAGTGCAGTTTTACCAACACAAGTAATTTTTTTATATTTTTAATTTTTTTAAGTGTTTTAAATCTTACTGACCCCAAACTTCTGAACAGTAGTGTAATGTATCATACAAAAATGTATTAAATTGATGGGGTCCTGTTAAGTAGTTTCAGTTAGCTACTCTTTTTATGCTTTACTTTTTCAAATGAGTAGCTTTATTGTAACCTTTCAAGGTTTTTTGCCTGTTGTTACAGTTCAATCTCTCAAAGTGTGTTTTTGTGTCTTTAGATTTAGAGGTGCGCGTGTTGAACACAGAGACGGATTCTCAGGATTTGTCGTTCCCTCAGAACGGTCCCAGTGACAGCAGTATCCAGCTCTCGGCTTCCACCTTCAAACAGTACAGCCGCAACGGTCAGTCACGGGGCGTCTCTCTCTTTCTGTCCCCATTTCATCACCATCCCGTGCAGTTTCACTGAAGCCTAGCGAAATTTCCACTTTGGTTTACACGGTTATTGGTTGATAATAATAAACCTAATCAGATTAACAAAGCGCTGAGACTATTTCTTCCCTGATGGTTTCTTAACGGCGCTCTTAATCGAACAGCCCGAGAGACGACTAGATTACTATCATTTTCAGGCTGACAGAGCAATCTTGGCTCTTTTCTCCTGCTTCTCTCCTTCCGGTCCCCTCCATCTCTTAACCATTTTATCCCGCCATCATCTCTCCCACTCTTCGCCTTTTCCGCCACTGCTGTGTTTTGCCTCATTTTGAAGGTGCGCCTTCTCGGCGGAGGCAGGTTGGGCGGGGGAAGTGAGATTAGTATGATTGAAACAAACGCACATGAAATATTCATACGGAAGAAACGGAGTGAGTGAGCGCTGAAGAGATGAATGTTACGTTGCCCTCCATATTAAAATTCCTTCATCCCCTGATCACCCGCTCACCCCCTCCCAGTCAAAATCATTTTAACCTTCGCTCATCTCGCTCCACCGCTCCCTTTTTCCTCTAAGTTGTTATTCATATTCTCCTGCCACTCAATAACTCTCTCTTTTTCTTTTGTGTAACGTGTTTCTCCGTACAGGCCAGGTTAAAGTTGTTTTCGTGCTCTATAAGAATCTGGGCCTGTTCCTCTCCACGGAAAACGCCACTGTGAAGATGGAAATGGAGGCGGGGCCTGGTGGGCAGGGCCTGGCTGTCAATTCACACGTCATCGCCGCATCAATCAATAAAGAGTCCAGTCGAGTGTTTCTGACCGAACCTGTAGTGTTCACTCTTAGACATTTACAGGTACAGGTACATTAAACTCGCACAAGCAATACACTATCATTAGCTTCTCTCAAACATTAGGATGAGGGGTCTCATTCATGAAACATCAGCAGAACGAGTTTGTGGAAACTCTTTTTATGCTTTTAACTTGATTATTATTATTTGATTATCACTATCCCTAAAACCACCTGTCCTCAGACCATAGTACCTCTTATACACCATTCAGAATTATATATTTATATATATATATATATATATATATATATATATATTTTATTTTTTTACAAAATAGTTCCATTTAATCTGTTTGTGAATTGTCAAATACTGTACGGGTATATTGTCAACACTTGTAAGCTGAAACCACCATCCTGTAGTCTCGATTCATTCAACAGTGTAACATAGTGTCTACATATTTATAATGAATATTTGCTGTGACAGAACAACACACAATTGTAAGAAAATGAACGCAGTAGGAAATTGCTCCTGCCCCTTAAACATGAATTCTTCGGAACATGCCGAACAGATGAATCTAAACATAATAACGTTTGTCAGTTCTGTAACGTGTCTCACTACTCGAGAATTATTGAGAGATTTATTGTTTATAATTCAGTCTAGTTGTGCTGCCTTTGTTTCAGACAATACAGTGAGAATCTGTTTGTAAGAGCTATATACATGGTTCCTGACTATAGGGACCCATACCTAACCCTCACACATGACCATGGCCCCCACTGTAGGCACAATATGGCCTTGAGGTATGGGCCCTAAATGATTTGTCCATGGATTCCATGTTGGCCCTATCTGAATTAACCCCAGTAGGGACTCTAAATGGGCTTGGACATGGGTTTCATAGCAGCCCTTTCTGAATTAACCACAGTATGTTGCCCTACATGTGTTTTTCCACCAGTTTCATGTTGACCCTACCACCAGCTTAGGCCCTAAATGGGATTTGTCCATGGGTTTCATGTGAGCCCTATCTGAATCAACCCGAGCATGGATTTGCCCATGGGTTTCAGTCGGCTCTATCTGAAATAGTGTCAGTTTGGGCCCTCAATGGGGTTTTCATGTCAGCCATATCTGATGTGTGGGCCCTAATTGGGTTCATTCATGGGTTCCATGTCTGAATTACCCCCAGTATGGGCCCTACATAGGTTTGCCCATGGTTTCTAGTCAGCCATATCTAAATTAGCCCCAGCATGTGGCTTTTATGTCAGCCCAATCAGAATTAACCCCAGTATGGGCCCTGAATGGGTTTAGCCAAGGGTTCAATGTCAACCCTATCTAAATTAACCCCAGTATTGGCCCTAAAAGGTTTCTCCAATGCTTCTATGTCTACCCTATCTGAATTAGCCCAGGTTGAGCCCTAATGGTTTAGTCCATTGATTTCAGTTTTTTTTTTTTTAAATCAGTTGTTTTTTTAGTTAATTGGTTTGTTCAATGGGTTCTGTTTTGGCTCTATCTGAATTATCCCAGGTTGAGCCCTAATGGGTTTTTCCATAGGTTCTATGTTGGCCCTTTCTGAATTAGCCCCTGTATGGGCCTTAATTGGTTTGTCTAAGGGTTTTGTGTCAGCCCCATCTAAATTAGCCCCAGTATGGGCTCTAAATGGGTTTGACCATGGGTTACAATCAGCCATATCGGAATTTGCCCTAGCATGGGCCTTAATTGGTTAGTCCAATGGTTCTATATAGTCCCTGTCTGAATTAGTCCAAGTATGGGCCATAATGGGTTTGTCAGAAGGTTCTATGTCGGCCCTATCTTAATTAGCCTGTTAGCTTACATATGGGCCCTACATGGGATTGTCCATGGGTTCTATATTGGTCCTAAATGTATGGGCTAATTACATAGAAGCCAAGGACAAACCATTTTAGGGCCTATACCTCAAGCCCATGTCTAGAAACATTATGCGTGAAAGCCACTGATATTAAGTATTTTCCCATCTCTCTGTTGTTTTGTCTTGTCCCTACATCTTTGCAGTTGGATAATCATTTCAGCCCAAACTGTTCATTCTGGAACTACTCAGAGCGTTCAATGACGGGCCAGTGGTCATCTCAGGGCTGCAGGCTGATGGAAACCAACAGCACACACACAACCTGCTCTTGTAGTCATCTAACCAACTTTGCTGTGCTGATGGTACACCATGAACCGGATGTAAGCACGCACACACACACATATTTTCCTTTACATTCATCACAGGCTGATAAACAAATCTGAATATAGCTCTCAGACACATAAACAACTTTTTCGCTTGCAAGCAGTCTATAAGACAAACACACACACGCACAAACACACCGCAATTTCAGTTTGACATTTACTGGATTTTCATAAGTCACTCTCCCTCAGGCAGCCTATCCGTTTATACCATTTACCTTATCCATCTCTCGCTCTCTCAGTATCCAGGAAGGATGCATGAGTTGATCCTCTTTGTGATCACGTGGGTGGGTATCGTCATTTCGCTGGTGTGTCTCGCCATCTGCATCTCCACCTTCTGCTTCCTGCGAGGCCTCCAGACGGACCGCAACACCATCCACAAGAACCTCTGCATCAACCTCTTCATTGCCGAGCTCCTCTTCCTCATCGGCATCGACAAGACACAGTACCACGTAAGCAGTCTAATGATTTATATTAAGAGGAGAATGCATTGAGAATGAATTTCACATGCTTATTGGGACGTTTATGTGCACCCACTGAAAGTACGTGCTATCTGCATTGTTTCTGCATTTGACTCACTGAAGGACTTCAATGCAAACTGCACTAAGTATAGGTCATTTGAAACCATTTGCATGCCACAATTCCCCATCTTTCAGATGAGTGCTTGCTCAGAGTGCTCGGTTGTTAAGGATGTAGCAGACTATCACAATCTGACATACTTTACTGGGACTGGTTTTCCATTCCTCTTGTTCTTGCTCACTCATGTATATATACCAATGCACTTCTGTGAAAAATTTGGGTCCAGTAAGATTTATTTTATTCTGAAAATTCATCAAAAGCCCAGTCTGTTTGATGTGTCTACTCTGTTCTGATTGGTCGGATGGCCCAGTCTTGTGATTGGTCTACTCAGCTCTGATTGGTCAGATATCCCAGTCTGTTGTCTTTTGTGATTGGTCAACTCTGCTTTGATTGGTCAGATGCCAAGTCTGTTGTGATTGGTCGACTGCTTACAGTGTGTGTGTGTCAGAAACGAAACGCCCATGACCATATATCTGAACGCTTCCTTGGCACTTGATACTCAGTGATAAGAACAGTAATGATGGCGTAGATGGTACTCATCCTTTGGAAGTGCATGCAATGTGAATTTGCTTTCGCAAAGCAGAAAACAGCATCTTCTCAAACCAAACTTCAGTCTCTGCTACAGCTCCAGTGTTTGAGGGTCAAAGTAGACTTTGTCAGTGGGCAGCCAATGATGACCATTCTAGGCATTATGCGAATTTGACTGACGACTTGTTTCAGGCAGTTCACAACTAAACTTTTAAACCGTTGTGTAAATTTAACAATACTTTTTAGAAACACAAACATTATTCTTTTAGCTTTTATTATGCACATGATGGAATAGTCTTGGAGCTATAGAAAACACTTTCACTCGAACTTAAAAAAAAAAATGGCCTCAGGCAATATTATGCAACTCTGCTTTTACTCAGCTCTGCTTACACACTCCAGAAAGCTGTATTATATGTTGATTGTGCTTTTTTTGTGCCTTTAACCAGCTGCTCCTGCATTTGGTGATTCTGTGGGGTGTAATTTTCACTTTGAACCAAGCTAAATTAATTAGGTTGGTTTTAAGGTTACCGTTTCTGCTGTATTCTGTACTCCTGCTCTACTGAAGTGTCATGTCTTGACAGGGACAATGTCTTAATTCTTTGGTTGGCCAATTAAAACAGTACCCAGTGTGATTCTTCCAGCGTGGGAAAGAGTTTAACATTGTCCACTGGAAGTATATCTAATGACAGTTGATGTTGATGAGGCTTATGTTTTAGTCAGCCAACCAAAACTGAAAACACTAGTGAAACAACACTTCAGCAGAACAGAACAACTGATTAAAACATTAAACACTGCGGAGTTCAGATCGAAAACTATAGCTTTGTGCCAAAGTGAAGGGTCTGCACTTCGAAGGCCATGCCAGCCCACGCCTTCAGAGTGCATGAAGGGCGAACCGAGAGACCAGGTCTGACAGCTAAATCCCAGCAAATTGATAAGAAAAAGTAGCAGAATCACGGCCAAAATGGACCAAATTATGCCAAAACGCAGGGCATGGGCGGTAGATATATTGCTAAAGTAAAGACAACTTATCCTGTGGACTATAGGCTACAAACACCCCAAAGCAAAAGTAAAAGCAGCCCAATTCTGGACTTTATGTTGCATTTTGACAATGCCAGCCGTCGAACGATTCAGCCCCGCAAAACTCCGGACAGTGGGAATATGCACTTATCCCAGAAAAAGACCTCCCGCTGGCACAGGCCTTACCAGGGTCTCTATTGTGCATTATTCCCCATCCCGGTCCAGCTCCACTAGCTTCTCCCGCTCAGCTCAATGAAAGTGTAGAAAAGTGTTTTAAATTTAAATTTCTGTTGTTTCTGATGTTAAACTTTAGTTATATTGTAGGCCTATAAATAGTTTTAAAAAAGTAGGCTACTTTAATTAATGTATAGACCAATTTATTTTCATTTACACATTTTAATTCACATGACAAGAAAATAGATTTATGAACAGATTAATTAGTTTAATGTACAAATTATATCTTGCATTACAAAAATAAACAATGTAGCCTACAGAACAACCACTTCTCTTTAATTTAGCTTACACATTTCAAATTAACAAAAATGAACAATGGACAGCAATTACTTTGTTTGATTTACAAATAATAATATAGAGAAATTGTTCTGTGCATCCTGGCCACAGCTTTACATTCAGCCTTTGGAGGAGACTTTCGGTAATGGACCGTCGTCAGTGAGCAACATTCATTCATATAAAAGACTTCATTTTGCAGTACAGCTAGTAAAGGCAGCAGTTTTCTTTTATTTACGTTTTGTCTTATTATTTTGTGTGACAGATGTCACAATTGATTTAGCCTATTTTTGTCTGTGACATTTTTGAGCTACGGTGTTGACAGCATGATGAGAAGAATAAATAAATAAATGATCAACATAGCCTATCCCCAGTTTCTCTCTTTCTGTAACGGAAATTTAAGAGAGATTCTAGGAACTAAATCTAAATTTAGCTGGATCAGTCAGGTCGGGAATAAAATAATTTATAACGGGTGAATTTTAAGCATGAACGGGACGGTGCAGTGCGGAATAGATCCTTCTACAGCGGGACGAAAATATAATTTGTATTTAAAGAAAGTGCAGAAAAAAGAATCACACAGTGAAAAAGGGAGAGAATGGACTGATTTCTCTTCTTGAGCGAATGGTTGAAAAATAAATAACATTTAAGCAAGTTAAAATTGGGAAATTTTAGTGCATCTTGCTAGGTTGCTCAGGGCAGTGAACTGGAAACTGTGCAAATGCTTTACTTCAAGTTCAAGCGCTTGCGCTGTTGTGTTCAATAGTATCCAGACTACACTTGAGTTGCCAACCGCTACCGTCTTTCACTGGGAAATTTAATCCCCCGCTGCAAGAAATCTGATTGAGTGCCGCGGGAATGCTGACCAGTCAAAACCTGTAGTCAAGAGTGTGCTATGAATTCTGGGATGGGGTAAGCTGCATAGTTGTGCGAAGGTTCCCTCTGCTGTACCCTACCTTTGCCTGAGAAACGGAGGGTGCATTTTGAAGTCACTTTCGAATTATGGCAACCTTCGTTGCGACGTAATCGCACTTCAAATGCGGCCTTCAGAGGATGCAGCCTTCACGTAAAGACCGCCTTCGTAGTGCCGCTATGACGCAGTTGCACTTCAAATACGGCCTTCGAAGTGGGACACAGCTTATGTGTCAGCTCTTAAGTATCAACTCTTCTGTTTTTGGACTCATGAGCAGCTGATTAAATGCATAATCAACGTTTCATAAGACTCTTTTTAGAAATGAAAGACTGTTGTTTTATGATCATACAAATTGTGATACCCTTCACATCAGTGGATTGACACCAAAAGTTTCCTGCGGTGGTTCAATACGTTTCCCAGAGTTCAGGTTGCATCAGTATGTCGGGAATCAAAATCATTTGACAAGATACCAAGGTTGCTTTGATGAGCTGTTCAGAAGAAGAAATGGATAATATTTGCAAGCTTTATGGCATTGATAAGAGTTTTGTTTGAAACACTTAAGTAAATGATAAATCCCTGAACAAATCTATATCTTCTGTTTTGCAGGGGCGTACAAACAATATGTAAAATGTGTGGGGTGCATTATGAATCTCATCAGCCTCTCCTTGCAAATATGGTCGTTTAAATACCTAGTTGCCATGGATACACTGGCATTATTTGAAAGCTTAAAAAAAAACTAACTTTCCAGATGCATCAGTCACTCTACAGTACACATTCATAAATGCTGTAACATGGTGTGGTATAGCTGTGCAGCACTGGTAAAAATGACGCTACCCTCTCATTCACTGACTCACTCCCCGCTATCTGCTCACATGCTCTGATAATAATAGCTTTTGTAGGACTATACATTTAGATAATTGGTCTAATACACACATATATACGCACACACATATGTACATTTCTTTTTTTTTGTCCAGTTGCTTTGCTCCATCTCAGGTGTGATACCCAGCAATATTCATGATGGTTCACGTGTCTTCGCATACAGCCTTTATAAAGAAAAAGTGTCTTACAAAACTTAAATCATTATATTGTTTTATGTGAGTTAGCAGGCTCAATGATTCTCACATCAGTTTGAAGCAAAAACTCTAGGCAACCACATCCGTTAGTCGAAAGTCTTGTGGACGCATATACTGTATATATTGGGTTTTGAGGAATTCATTTAGTTTTAATTTTAACACTCTAAAAACACTCATAAACATTATTCTGTCAAAAATACAAGGATGTACATGCATGTTTCTAACATATTATGGTATTCCATTTTTTTTTTTTTTGCTGAATACAGTGTAATGACACTTTAATCATTAATGTGTTTATAAGCAACTGAAAAAGCATGTCAAAACTTCTAAAGGGCCCCAAAACAGCTCAGACTCCAGTGGGTTAAACTGCCCAATTTTCTTCAGAAACATCTTCCAGGTCCCAAAAACCCGTTTTCCGTTTTCCAGCATTTTTGCACATTTAAACCCTCTCCAGCAGTGACTGTATGATTTTGAGATCCCTTTTTACTCTCGGACAGTTAAAGGACTCAAACATAACTATTAAAAAAAGCTTCAAACATTCATTGATACTCCAGAGTGGGGGGTGGAAACTTTTTGAATTTATAGATCCAGGTAAATTGCACTTAATTTGTCTCCTGGGAAACATGTAAGTATCTTCTGTTGCTTCCCAAGGACAGTATTAAATGATAAAATAATATATAAATAAAAAGAATACAAAAAATTATAAAATTTATATCTAATTAATTAGAGGCTTTGTAATTAATGAATCGAAATGAATCGCATTTAAATATTTGACCCGAGAACAGTGAGTATCTGAGTAGTTTTAGTATACCATTGAATAATGACTGAATACATAAGCTTAATCAACAAAATATTGTTTATTTATTTCAGTCCAGCAGTGCAATGTTTGCCATTAAGTGTAGCAAAAGCATATTTGTGATATTTGAGGCTCGATGTGCTGCAGTGATGCGCAAATTCCTTGTTGTATAGCTTGCACACAACCATGCTCTTGTCGACGCTTCTATCCTTTCGTTTTTTTTAAACAAAATTTCCCATCCACGGGGCCAAGCAAAGCGGTCTCATCAGCTTCTTCGTTCATGTTCACTATTAGAGGTGGGCAGATCGATACTAATATCGATAATATCAATACCAACGTTGGTATCGGTATTGATCGATACCAACGTGAAAATATCGATACTTAAGTTTCAGTTTCTCTCGTTTTGCGACCTAGCCGTGTTTGTCAAAATGCTGCTGCTGTCACAGAGCAGAGGAAGCTCTCAAGAGAGTGTGCTGCTCGTGCTCGACACTGCTCTCCTCCCCCTCTCCTGTTTTGTACCGTCACGTGACTCACCATTTTAATTTTCAGCATTATATCGTATTACAAGGAGAATTTGTTTTACATTTTTTATATTTATTGAGAAGTAAAACTTTGTGACTTTGTTTATTTAAGAAAAAAATCCTGAAAAGAAGTGCACTAAAGAGGAGAAACATTTTTTGTTAACATGCTACTTGAAAAGAGAATTTGTTTTTACATTTTTTATATTTGTGAAGTAATCATTTTGTAACTTTGTTTATTTAAATAAAGCAGAAGTAACCAAAAGTTGTTTCTGAATAAAAGCTTTTGTAGCACTGATTAATAACTCAAAATGCAAATCACAAAAACAAATTAAAAGTCATAAATTCATTTTGATTTAGGTTGAAGACGCATCCATCCACCTTAATTATTAAAAAGTATCGGCGATACTGGCCCTGTATTTACTTGTTATCGGATCGATACCAAATCTAGCGGTATCGCACACCTCTATTCACTATGGTTTGTTGTTGTCGTGACTCCGGAGCGCTAGTTGGTGTTCCAGTATAATCGGTCCGTCGAAACTCATTCACTGAAAAACGTTCCGCGGTGCAAAAATAAGTGCAGTTAAAATTATGTTATTTTTTGCATATATATTATATTATATTATATTATATATATATTATATATCCAAGAAGAAAATTGACATGTTCAAGTTTTCACCTCCTCATTTAATTTATTAATGTGATTAATTATTAAACACATTGTGTAATTATTAGATATTATATATATATACTTATCTACTACATATCTACTTTTCTTCATGTCTTCTCTCCTCAGAAATGTACTTCCTGTCAGGTTTAGTGCACAAATTGTGCCAAGCACAATTTGAGTCATGAATATTTATATAGTTGAGACATTTTGCAATAAGTGATTTGCTGAAAGGTAGATGTTTTTAGGTGAGTGCACTTGAAATAGTGGGATCACCGTTTACCGCCTGCGCATTCATCCAGCCAATCGATTGGCTGATGCATCTTCTTAGAGTCGTTTTATGCAGCGGCTACATTTTGCCTTCCCACTGCAGCTCAGCAAAGTAAAACACTTTCAAATGTGATTGTCATCCTGAAAGTCAGGTGGATGAATTTGTGTTTTTAAAGCATTGGAGGACAGAGTTTTATCTGAAGTCTCATATAAAAGCAAACTGTAGTTTACATGTCAGTCAGAGGGTCTCCTCCTGTCTAAGTACTTTGGGCGTTTCTGAGCCTAAACAAAGTGCAGTGTGGGGAAACACTTTATTTTGATGATCCACTACTACGTATAAGTAACTTTGCTACTACATGTTAACTAACTCTCATTAGAGTATGAGTAGACTGTCTGCTTAATATCTGCCAGCACTTTATATCGAGTTCTGGACATCACATGACCCATTCTGTTTACAACGCCATGTTGGCAGGCAGGAACAGCCAAGAGCGAATATGAAATGATTGATGCCAGCATGAGTTTCAAGGCAACAGAGTTCACTGCGCACTTTCATTCAAAAGACATAGACCTGTACACTAGACTGGGTAAACTCAGCCTGATCTGCCAGAGATTTGATTTCGCCCGGCAACTCGGTCTGGAAACCTGTACATTTATTTCTACTGCTTCTGATGCACTTTTGCGGGAACCAATCACAGACTGGCTTATCCACCTGGCGCGCTATTGGTGGGTTTAACATGATGGATAGAGAAGTGATATGTTTTTATGATGCTCCCCAACAGACATTCACTGATTTGAAGTAACTTTGCAAATACATGTCAACTTATTCTACTAACCCTAAACCAACAGTCTAATACTCTACTAGCCCTCTAATAAGAGTTATTTGATTTGTAGTTGCATGTTATTTATAATAAGTAGGTAAGTAGACTGTCTAAACTGGATCTAAAAGTGTAACCCAATGTGGACCAGATTTCAAAAGACGGTTCACCCAGAAATGAACATTATTTCATAATTGTCTCACCCTTCATGCCTTTCCAAACCTGTGTGACTTTCTTTCTTCCATGGAACACAAAAGATTTTGAAGAATGTTATTTTGGCATATTTGTTTCGATTATGTTTTTTTTTTTGTTCATACAATGAAAGTCAATGGGAAACGAAAATGTTTGGTTATCAACGTTCTTCAAAGTATCTTCTTTTGTGTTCCGGAAAAGAAAGAAAGTCATACAGGTTTGGTTTCTGGGTGAACTGTCCCTTTCAAAGTCACTAAGCGAGCATCATCAAATTTACTTCTGATACGTTTCTCGCTAACCCCATCTTCCCTCTCTTTGTCCGAACGCAGATTGCATGCCCTATTTTTGCGGGCCTGCTGCATTTCTTCTTCCTGGCTGCGTTCTCCTGGATGTGTCTGGAGGGAATCCAGCTGTATCTGATGCTGGTGGAGGTCTTCGAGAGCGAGTACTCACGGAAGAAATACTACTACCTGTGCGGATACTGCTTTCCCGCCCTGGTGGTGGGCATCTCGGCAGCCATTGACTATCGCAGCTACGGGACTAAAAAAGCGTACGTGTGAAGCAGTCTATTTGCACTCGTCCGTACAAGGGCCGTGGGTTTTTGAGCAGGGGACACGACCCCTCTTTAAACCATTTGTTTCATTTAAATGGATTCCAGCAAAACGTCTCTCAGGGAGTTTAAATTCCAATCGCAGAATCATCTTTCACCAGGAAACGTATACTGCTATTATGTAGTTTGGAGTTCAATTGGAGATTGGTTGCTGTCATGTGATCCTGGCCTAACCAAGGTCATCATGTGAATTATAAATGAAGCCAGTTAAAGGTGTTGCAAGCACTTTTGTTGGGAATAGCATGCATAAATCTGACAGATCTTGTTCTGATAAATTAATTTAAAAGAACACTTCTCAAGGGAGCATCCCACTGTTCTTCAGCAATCAGAAAACTAGCCAATTGGAGAACACTCTGGGAAAACCTGGAAGGGAGTTTTAAAATCATTATCAGGCCTGTAAAAAATATAGATCTATATATTATACATTAATCTATACATTACAGTATAACTGAAAGCTATAATTTTCAACATTTAGTAGGCTTAATAAAAATAACAAGTGAACTTGAAAACAATCTTTACATAAACCCATTCTTATGTCATATTATTTACCTGGGGCCATCTGTCTAACAGGAAGGAAATATACAGAAATTGAATACATTTGTACAGTCTGCATATATTATAAATTAAATATAGATTAATTAATCCGTATTAAAGCTACAAATGTCTCTGTTATCTTTGTAGTTTGATTAACATTGATGCCAGACATCACAGCAACTGGTTTATTAGGCTGCTGTCACTTTAAGATCTGGCGAACATGACCCGGATCTGACGAGCATCTTATTTTCTCACAACTCTTTAAGTTCATTTAAGACATTACTTGACTAATTTTAGACTTCTCTTATGAGAATACTGAACAAAACAGGCATTTTGGCAAGATTAAACGTAATTATGTGTAAAACACGTCTTAACAGCTTGCCTCCGTTACACTCACCCCCCTAAACACATCCGGGTCACGGCACCAAACGTAACCAATCATCTGTCTAATTTATTGTCTAGCAGAACTTAGCAATGTCGCTTGCAGCACCCTTAACTGAGCTGATTACTGCATGTGCGAGTGTGTGTCGCTCTGCGTGTTCGTGTGCATGCGAGTGTGTGTTGGTCTGTGTTTGTGTGTGTGCGAGTGTGGAAAAATAGCACAGCTGCAGACTTTTGAATGTTGACTACAGTGCAGAAAATGAGACGCTGACTCAGTGTGCTAATGATTAAAAACTGAGCTTAACCTTCAACTAGACTTTTATTGCTCTTTTATTAGCTTGTTTTCATGCCAAAAAAAATCACATGTGACAGAAATAATATTTTAAGATAGTTTGCTATTATTTCAGTGCATTCCATGATCAATAATTAGCTACTTCATAAAGCACATATGCGATTTGCCTGTAATGAAGTGATCGTTTTGAACAGTGAAATGTTACCAATAAAGTTATTGTGTGTGTGTGTGTGTGTCTTGTATGTAGGTGCTGGTTGAGGGTGGATAACTACTTCATCTGGAGTTTTATCGGCCCTGTGTCCTTCATTATCATGGTATTGTTCTCTCCAAACATTCAACGCTCTCTCTGCTTTTCTCACAGAGTTTGTTCCTTTTTTTCTCTCTCTCTGAAAGTGCTGCGCTAGTCATATCAAACAAAGCACTTTTGTTCACCTATGGATCTGTTGCTGCTGACGACTATGTTTTGGCTGTAATATGCTTTATATGAGTGTGGAGTTTAGATTAGGTTTAGATACGGGAACTTGCTGACATTTTCGTAATTACAATATATTTTACTAATGCGCTAGCGCTGTTTTTGTTGTTATTAGTTTGTGAGTAAAAAAGTGTGGTTTTTTTTCTAAAGTAGTTTTCTTTCTTTCATTAGGTCTCTTATCTAACACGAACAGAGCGGACTTCTGTGTAAATGTTCATATTGCCATTCTCATGTAAATCGTTGCATTTAATTGCAGCAATTTAAGCTGGAATGGTTTCACGAGCAATTTACACAGAAATTCTGCTTGTGTTTTATGGATGAGCTCCATTGTTAGCAAGAAACCAGGGGTTTAAATTGTATTTCCTGTGTAGACATTTTCTAAAGGGATTTCTGTCCCGATTTAAGACGTTGTTGTCTTTATGGAGTCTTTAAGTTACATTTCCAACACGTTTTCCCCCCCTTTCTCTTACCTTTTAGTTAAACCTTGTGTTCCTTATGATAACACTTCACAAGATGATCCGTAACTCATCCGCTCTCAAACCCGACTCCAGCCGCCTGGACAACATCAAGTGAGTGTTTTTCATTGCAAAAATACATATCATTCATGTCTCTTTTTTTGCTGTATGTTTATGTATTTGTGAATGTGTGCATGTTCTCATTCAGGTCCTGGGCTCTGGGGGCTATCGCACTGCTCTTCCTTTTGGGCCTGACCTGGGCCTTCGGCCTCCTCTTCATCAATGAGAACACCGTCATCATGGCGTACCTTTTCACCACCTTCAATGCCTTCCAGGGCATGTTCATCTTTATCTTCCACTGTGCTCTGCAGAAAAAGGTCAGTCCCATTAATGTTTCATACCCAGATAGTACTTTGGGGACACATTTGCTGCTAAATTTCCTCAGAAGTTAGCTAAATATGGAAAAAGAAAAATGAAAGAACATGGTGGTGTCATTACAGGAGAAAGTCAAGTGGTCCTGAAAAAAAAAGTTTAAAATGATTTTCTTTGAATAGGGGAAATCTTTGGATTCACCTGTATCATGATAATTATCATTATTATAAAGATAATTTGTATAATTGGCTTTATTTAAAGGTGTAGGGTGTAATGTCTGCTCAATTATCATACTAAAAATGTAAATCCTGACTGTTTTCATCTGCCATTGTTCAGCCAAATATAGCAGAAACACACGGCAAACTCAAGCCTGGTGTTGGGGAAGCATTTATGAAACTATTTTCCCAAGTGACTTACTGTATGATTTAAAATAGTTATAACTGTTAGTTTCTCCATTTTACAAAGACAATAGACTGTAATTATGACCACTCCAAAAAAAAAAAAAATATGCCAAGTGGTTGCACACAACTATAGAGCAATTTTTACAAATAATTTAGTTTATATGGACAAAAGAAATTCAAGTAAAGCTGACAAAATTTCTATGAGTAAAAACAAACCATTTGAATTTGTCACTGGCACTGTGCAGTTTACTTAACCCTCTAGGCGCCGCTGGGTATGTTAGGCGAGGTCGAAGTATTCATAGGACAGTTTGGGGGCAATGTGGAGGCATGGTGGGGAGTCAAAATGACAGTGACAGTGGTCGTGGCTGTGCACACTCGGCGGCGCGTGCGCAAGGCAGATCTGGCCGGGCTGCTCGTAGCAAGAGCAGAGGCTATTATGCATAATATATGTGCCCCATATATGGAATCAGAGTGCCTACTGTATGTAGTAAATGGCAAATCTCTACAGCAAAAGGCAAACCGCTACATACATTTGGTTTGTTTTTACCATTTATGGTAGTTTCTTTACTATTTACCTGAACATTCAGTATTGTGCAATATAGCACACAGAAGGTGAGGGACATTTGGGGGGGAAAGAAGTGCTGCATTTTATAATTTAAAAATGGGGCTTTTCATGAAAATTCTATAATCCAAGATTGCCACCACTTTATGACGTCATAATATGCAAATTAGATGGGACAATGTAATCCCTACATAAACTTTGGGTCATCCTTAATATTTCTCTAATTTACAGAAAGTTTCTATCATTTATCACTTTTAAGATATAGCCTTTTGAAATGAAGATGTCAAAATCGAACGTTTTAGGAAAAAAAACCTCTGGCGCCTAAAGGCTGGGATACTTCACCGCTTTTTCATATTAAACTATGTTATTCCCTTAACTTAAACGAGTTGATACATACCTCTCTCGTCTCAGTGCGTGCACTTAATCTCTCTGACGCGCAGTGACGATCTGATAGCATTTAGCTTAGCTCCTTAAGCCCGGTTCATTCTCTATGGAACCAAACAGAGATCAAGTTAGAAGTACCAAACACCTCCACGTTTCCCCTATTTAAATACAGTTACATTTGTATTTAATTGCGCGTTTCTAATCGGATTAAAAAGGAGAACTATAATGTATGGCGGAATAGCACTTCTGAGAGTACTTCGGCTCGGCGCAGTAAAAAGTCCCAGCCGAAACATCTTCCTATTGACAGAAATGAGAGAGTGAGGGGGAGGTGTGAGGAAAGGAATGTTTTGGCCGGGACTTTTTACTGCGCCGAGCCGAAGTACTCTCAGAAATGCTATTCCGCCATACATTATAGTTCTCCTTTTTAATCCAATTAGAGAAGTACCACGTTTTATTTTGTCACCATACTTGATCGTTCAACTACTCGTGTAACTGTATTTAAATAGGGGAAACGTGGAGGTGTTTGGTACTTCTAACTTGATCTCTGTTTGGTACCATAGTGAATGAACTGGGCTTAGTGGGCTAAGCTAAATGCTATCAGATCATCACCGCGCGTCGGAGAGATTAAGAGCACGCACTGAGACGAGAGAGGTATGTATCAACTCGTTTTAGTTAAGGGAATAACATAGTTTAATATGAAAAAGCCGTGAAGTAACCCTTTAAGTAAAGTGGACAGAATTTAAACGTGTCATATTTATGAAGGGCCTGAATCCTTTTTTTCAGTGTACTTAAGTGGGTCAAAAAAACTCTAAAAACCATGAATGACAAACATGAATTTCACATCTGCAAAACACACACTTTGCACGAGGTAAACATGGTTTTAAAACAACTTACATGTGAAATCCATGTGATCCAACGTGAAAAACATGGGAAATCCATGCTTTTTCAGTAAGTGTAAAGTTAAAATAATTGCATTTATAATGAATTTAAAATATAATTATTGTTAATTGCCATTATCATGCAATGAACTGCCTGTAAACATTACCTTCAGTTCGCACTTAAGTATAGTCTTTAAAAAGTATGCTACAGATGACTTTTTTCACAAGGGACACCTCACTTTAATAAACAACACGTGTCTATAATACAATTTAAATTAGCTGCATTACTGCATCAGTGTGTAAGTGCCAATGCTATGCGTTTCAGGTGCATAAGGAGTACAGCAAGTGCCTGCGCCATTCGTACTGCTGCAGTCGGACCTCTACTACGAGCTCTCACGGATCGCTGAAGAACTCTGCCCTGCGTGCCAACAACCGCTACTACACCGGCAGCCAGGCACGTCATGCAGCGGTGCACCGACAGGTGACACACATGCACAGCGACAGCATTACTATTTATAGACTGCTGTTCTATTCCATTTAACTATTCCGTCACCTCATTCACCGGTTTCAGAGCCGAATTCGACGTATGTGGAACGACACGGTGCGAAAGCAGACAGAGTCATCCTTCATGGCCGGAGACATCAACAGCACTCCTACCCTCAACCGCGGTAAGAGACACTCTTTCAGCCAGAGAATTTCCCAGCATGCACCTCTCTACATATGAGTCTGTGCTTAAAGGGGTCATCTTTTTTTTTTCTGATTTCGCTTTCAAAGAAAAGTCAGTTCAATCAGCAGCCACATTTGCAATGCCTCTTTTGCAGGCAACTCTTGTCTACTTGAATGGGAAATACTGAAATATAAGAAAGTGATGGCCAAACTCACATTTAAATGATATATTTAAAATCAGTAACAAACTTTGACATGAAATGTCTCTTATGACTATGCTATCAATTGGCGAATGGATCTTTTATTTAGCAGGCGGGCTCATTCCGCCATATTGCATGTTGTACTTTTCCCCATTCATGGTAATACGAGTGAACCATCTTACAGTCTTTAGATGCACATATAATATTAGTAAAGTTTTTATTTGCAGCATAACTGCCAGAATTTAGTTTTTCACGACCATTTTCTTCCCTCTCTTTGGCTCTTAGAATGAAACTGACAATTTGTTATATGTGAAATGAGAAACAGCACTTTTACATTGCTCCAAAACAGGCTGTTGATTTTGCTGTCATGGTCATTTAAAGTTGTTGCTGCCATTTTTCCATAAATAGCTTTGAAATTATAGTACACCGAGACATATTTACCAGCTGAGATGTGTCACACAGAATGACTGGAATGTTTAGTTACTTCAGCGGCACTTTTCCAATGTTAGGATCCAAGATGTGGACGATTTTCCCATAGTTGAATTAGTTAGATATGGTGTTTAATAACAATGGTACTTCCTAATTACGTCACTGTGGTTATAGACCAGCATTACTGTAGAATTGTTTATATACTATTATAGTATTTATTCATTATTTGAATTAGCTTGCATTTTCATGTTTTCAATTAAAATTTAGTTTTAGTATTTCGACTATAGCCCTATTCGGACGGTAATTTTCTCTCATCTGGAGGTCTGTAAAAAAAAAAAAAAATGCATGCCACCTCATTGAGAAAACTCGTGCATTCGGATGGTGATTTATTCATGATGGACGAGCGAGTTTTGTGATCATGCGCACCTGGGAACGCTGCTCACGTGGTCAGTCGAATGATTGTTTGTCTGCTGTAAAAATGTCATATGCTTGGAATGATAATAAAATTATTTTTAATTTAATGATAGAAAATTATTATTTATTTAAATCTCATGTTTAAAAAAGGAAGTTGTAATTTTAAAAATTTGAAAATGAGGGGAAATAAGTTAATACAATGCTGCAAATTGAACTTGTATAACATGAATTACTGCCATAATAACAGCTCTTTTTTTCCCTTCACTTTTGAGTGGTGATGAAAGCTTATTCTTGTAAACACTTTTCAGCATTTCAGTAATAATAGTGTAGGCTAGATCTTTAAAATGCATCCAAGTTACAGGGAAATGCAACCGTATGTGGCTCCGCAGGGGTCAAAAAGGATATAAACAGTTAATTTTGAAGCAATCTTTTCTTGAAAACTCAGAGATGTAGCCTAGAAATCTAGACGCACCCTAGCAGCAAATCTAATCTGCCCACGAGTGTCGTCTAGCAACTCTCAATACACTTCTGAACTGTAAAAGCCAAACTCTGGTCGGGCCAATCACATCGTGTATAGAGTCGGTGGGCGGGGCTTAACATAATTACAACGGCCGAGTTGCTTACGCGCTTCTAGTAAACACAGAAGCTGGCAAACGGCGGTCTTTCGAATCAGGTTTGACCGCGACTCTGGAAGACTTGGAGTTAAGCTTTTCTCTGAGAAAAGAACAAAGATTGACACTGAAGTCATTCTGAAGAAGGGAAGATGTGTTCAGAGTTTTGCCCGACCGGATGCGGTTGAAAGTTTAATCTATCAACGAGCTCCGCTTCACCTTCGTTGCTCTGGTTGGTGTAGCTCTATCCTATCGCGTGCAGAGGGAGTTTGAAAGACAACCGTTTATCCCGCCCCTCGGATTGAGCTGTCAATGGTGAGCTTCCAGACCAAACATCTTGATGTGGGTCTGGCTTGTCAGGCTATCAGAGATATGGATTCAGACGGCAATTAAATCACCACACGAGCTTGGTGTTTGTCTAAAAACAGAAGGTAATTCGGCCAGGGATTTTTATGCGGGTGGTGGGAGAAAAACACTGACATTCTGGATTCGGACAGCAATAAAATCAAAGACTAGCCGCTGTAAATTATGAAAATACCTTACGACCCCACGAGAAACAATTACCGTCCGAATAGGGCTTTAGGCAACATTTCAAAGTTACGCGACCAGACAGCCAAACTATGAGAGCCACCACCAGTGTTGGGGAAAGTTACTTTTAAAATGTATTATGTTGAGTTACTCCCTAAAAAATAACTCATTCCGTAATAAACTTTTTATGGAAAGTAATGCGTTACATTCATTTTGCATTACGTTCTCTCGCCTCTGCTAGGCTTGCTTGTTTTGGTTTTTTTAAAAGCAACAAAAGAAGTTATATTTTTGGCAAATGTAAAGGCCCTTTCACACCAAAAGTGAAATGAATAAGCCTCAGGCTGAAGGAAATGCAAATTCAAGCATTTAGAGGGGCGCAGCTCAAGCAAACCTTTCAGCTGTGCTGCCATTTTGGACCGGAGAATAAGAAACAGGAGAAGAAAGTTCAACACTAGTGCTAGGTTTAACTAAAGTCATTTTAGATGTTTGCATATTAGTATGGTTAAAGTGGATCATTGAAGGTCAGCAGCAAAGACATTGATTAATAAAGTGAGATTAAATACATAAAGCATATGTATAATTTATTATATTTAATTACTGCAGGTTTGCATAATATTCTGAGATGGCAAGTGGCCTCTTTGCAGTCGATTTGCGCCCTTAATGCGCACTTTTGCTGAGCCCTCACCAGCGCAAGCTCCACAGCAGACTACTTCCCGACAGTGAAAACTGCATTATGTCACGAAAGTGTGGATTCGTAAGAAGACCAAGTGTTTATGGTGCCATTTGGGACTAGGCCATAGGGAGAGCTGTCAGTCAATAAAATAAAAAATCCAAGTTATTTGAAAGAGTAACTTTGATATGTTGTTGTAAATTTAAAAGTAATGCATTACTTTACTAGTTACTTGGAAAAGAAATGCATTAGCCGCAACAACTGGCCGCCACACCCAAATGACGGCCATGCGCTATCATCAGATGCTTTCTTAACTGCTGTTCTCTCACCGCTGTCATTTTTGTTGTGCGTTTATTTTATTTAAAGGAAAGTATGTTCACTAGCAGTATATCACTGCTCACATAAACTTCTTTTTACCCCAAAGCGAAGAGCAAATATAAGTTTGCCGTAATTTTATCGGGTCATTGAATAATAGTGAACAGAAAGAGAGCATCTGAAAGGCATACTATTTCCAGCACCGGATCTGGATTGTGGCGTCACCACCATTGTGATCATCCCAGGGATCAGTGTTTGTTGGAGGAGAGGGGGGGGGGTGATGACAGAGAAGCTGCAGCTAAATCAACCGCCACTCTTTATGCTAATTCTATCCATTTTGTTTTTAATGAAGTGATTAGCCGCCGAATGAACGGGGGGTAATTACTCTAATTGAGGAGAATGACAGTAGCGTTCTCACTGCAGTGTGCCGATTGTTGCTTTCCGGGGACTTTAATCAAGGCGCGAGAGAGAGAGACAGGGAATGTACGAGACAGAAAGGCGGATACAAACCATATAGCGGCAAAAAAAAAGAGAAGAAGAATAGATTCTGGGGAGAGGAAACGGCAGGGTTTTGTGCCGCGGGAGAAAAGTTTTTAGATGTTACTAGAGTGAATGGCAGTCAGAAGTAGAGATGGAGGGTAATGAAAGGGCGTGTGTGTGTACACTGCTGTTTTTATCAGAGTGATCTCCTATCGCTCTCATTTCCCACTTCACCGCCGTGTGAAGTCTATTCTGTGCTTCCAAGAGCCTCCGTCGTACCTCCACCTCCCTCCCGCTGGCCTAGATTTCCCCTCAAGTTTAAACACTCCTGTGAGATGTTTACAGGAATTAAAGGAGTGTTCCGGGTTTAATGCAAGTGAAGCTTATTGACAGGATTTGTGGCATAATGTAGATTAAATCCTCGAGACTGCTGGTAGGACCTGTTGGAACCAGCAGTATCAAGGTCTTAACAGCGGCATTTACATTCATTCAGGGAAACCAATCTCTTTCAGGTGGGGCTATACTATAAAAACAGGTTATGTGTTACCAACATATTTTGGGTGGGTGGAGTTAATGTCAAGTAAGCAGACCATTCTCCGTATCGCCTACTATATGATGTAAACAGGTTTTCTCAAGTCAAATCAAATTTAGTGAATCATTTGTACAGCTTAAATAGGATTGTGAGCTTTAGTGATGACAGATTGAATAGGTCACACTAGTCTCATGTTTAAGGATTGTGTGTATGATTAACATTGTGTTTACTACATTGTACAATTCTGTCTGTTTTTAGTAGAGAATTCTAAGTCGAAATCCCTTTTCTGTGATAATCAATTGTATGCCACAAATGCTGGTGGCACAGCTTTACTTTTATTCAACTTGGAACATTCCTGAAAGAGGTAAGAAACGTGCGTGAGCGAGCGCACGTCTAAAATTAATTCTTGAGGCGGTCCTCTCTGATAGATGATAGTGCGAGAGCGCAGGGTTGCACTTTGCCTCAGTCCACTCGATGTCATACTGGCCTCTTTTTAATTTCATGGCATTTCTGTCTGAAAGCCCCGGGCTGCAGCTCTGCGCCTGCATTATGGGCCATACTGAATGTTCCATTTCTCTGAGTCACATTTGTCTACTGCAAGCGTTCACATTTCACTGGGAAATGAACCCACATTTCAGTGGCTGCTCTGTGAAACTACATAATGGCAAATATTACCATTTCCCTCCCAATGACTCCATCTGACAGTGAGGCATGGAATTACGCTGCACAACTACTCTTCAAATACATTTCGGCTTCACTACAAATATAAACACTTCATCAAATCAGCCGTTAACATCACACGCCGACATTAAGGCTTTTCTTTTTGGTGAAATGTCAAACACAAACATACTGTAGAGTGGCTTCTGCTTAACCTTAATGTGAAGTGCAAACAGCTATTCCATAATGTTCATATTATGCATTATTCCTCTTAAAACTGATAGTTTCTGCATCCTGGATGCTCACGGTTAATGCAGCGTTTCAGCACAATATAATGACAGGGTTGAGGCGATTATATCACTACAAAAGAAAAGGCCAACTGTTAGCCTAAGGCTAACAAAGCAAAGGCTGAGACGGACATTGATTTAATTGACATGCCCACGAATGTATATTTTTAAGCAGACAGATACCACTTAGTATTTTAAAGGTGCACTGTGTTGAATTTTTGCAGTAAAATATCCAAAAACCACCAGGCCAGTGTTATATATTTTGTTCCGCTGAGCTCTAACAATATCCCAAATGCTTCCAACTATTTGTATATTGTGAGAAAATTGCTATTCTGAACAATGAACCGGGACGTCTGAGGGAGTCGCCTTTCAATGGCGTCAGATCTGCATTACTCTCGGTTTCCGGTTTTATTCTGCAGAAATGCTTTACTCTTAGCAGTGTGAACAAGTGTCCCAGCAGCCGTGTAACGTCATATCATCATTAATAACTATATATTATAATTAATACACTCAGATGTATCTAATATGATAAACAGAGCTGCATTACCTCATACTCATGACCGGAAAAGCGGAAATGTCGCCGGCGACTGTGTCCCGTCATAATAAAAGTCCCGCTGCTCGCGAGGCGTGTGTTTGCGTAACAGTCTCTCCAGCGGCCTTGCTCAGCTCCTCAACACTCGGTCCTGCTCTGCTTCACACTACAGTAACGTTAATAATCACATTCATGAACATCCTGATTCTTCTCCACCGGCTGTGAGGTAGATTTTACTATGCATGTCCCAAGATTCTGCGCTCAAACTTGGCGTCATCAAACTACGGCTTTGTTTTGAATAGACGCCCTCTAGCGGACAGAAATTACATGGTGCAGTTTTAAGCAAAATTAACATTTTAACAAACATTTTGTGTAAAAGAAAAAACAGGGATGAAACAAATATGAAGTAACATTAACCCTAAGAACAATAAGACACTCCCCTAACTAGTAATAACAACTATCTTAGGGGGTGATTTCATATGAATGTGAATCATATGAAAACATTTATAGTGTGTCCTTCAGTGCCTTAATTTCGAAATGAAACCGAAATTTAGTTTCTTCCCTGTTGTAATGCATATATGAGTGAAATAGTTTCTCAAACAAGAAAAAAAAATTGGGTTGGACTTAATTTTGTCTATGGGTAATAAATTGGGTGGTTGGATAGATAAATATATATATTTTTTAAAATACTGCAATATTCCATTAGAAAAAAATACCATTTTGATTTTATGGTCTCTTCAAATAATGATTATAAAATTATGTTTGTGTTTAGAAGTTTCTTTTTTTCCCTTTTTAGGCACAATGGGGAACCATCTTCTGACTAACCCTGTGCTTCAAACTCGAACAGGAAGCTCTCCCTACAACACGCTGCTGGCTGAGACGTTTACCCCGCCCTCGCCTGGCGTCTTCAACTCTACCGGTAAGTGTGTGTAGATTTTACTATGCGCCTACTAAAAAGAAAAGAACCCTTTATTATCTAAATAGTTTCAGAAGAGCTCTAAAGTGTTGTCTCAAACTTTGCTCCAAATTTCCCAAAATTCCACCCAGATTTGATTGATAAAAGTCACATAGCTTAAGAGACTACGGGCCAGATTTACTAAACAGGGTGCATTAGCATGAGAGCGCAATTCCATAAAGCACTGATGGGTGTGGAAAGTTCTGTGCATGATTACTGACGACACGCAAACTAAAGAACACAGACGCAGCCGGATCATTTCCATAATGACCAACGCAATTATCAAGAGCAGCGCAAATACCAGTAAGTTGACAAGCGCAAACCTTAGTAAATCACCTTATCAACATTCATTAAATACTCTCCTCACATAAATTTTGCATTTGAAAGGGCAGCCGCAAAAATAACTGTCCACTCCTTTTTCTGTGCTAATGTATCACCGTCTTTAGTAAATCCTGACAGTGGTTTTTTTAACACCAAAAAGGTTTAGCTGTTAGTAAGTCTGGCCCTAAATGCAGTTTCTTTTATGCATATTGAAGTAAAAACTAAAGCACTATTCGCACGGGATTAGTATTATCTAGGGACCTCTGTGATTTAGAAATGACTCCTCCACATCTGAGTTTTGCATGGCTCATTCGCACGGGATAAGCAAAGCCTGTGTGATTTTACTTGAATTTACTGACTTATCTCCCGGATATGACGTCAAGACTTTTGTTATAGAAATAGTCATATATCGATATTGTTTTGATTGTTTTATAGTAATACAAATAATTTCGTTCAGTTAGAGAACAGATGCTACAATTAAAAACTAAACTGAGCCCAGACCAGATGCAGACGTCAGATTTCATTCATTCACCAATGAGAAGCTCACAATATATGGTGGAAGATTCAGTTTCAAAGCTAAATGTAAAAGCGCCCATTTAAGTGAGCTTGTCATTGAACTGTTCTGTTATGGTTTTCATTAAGAATAGTCTTGATATTAATATTAAACACACCATTCAAGAAATTTGCTCCCAAGTTTGTACTCATTCTAAAGGGAAAGTTATCCGTACGGCCGCACAGGAATTCATAACGGTGCGCATTATGAATGCAGCCTCCATTCTTCGTGAAAGATAAAGATAGAAATACACACAGGAAACAAAACCCTTGCAAAAATGATATACGATCTACCTAATCCTGGCCGAACACAGATATTATCACAACCTCGGTGTTCGGCGAAATATGGTAGGTAATTTGCGGGGGAATTTTTACTTTACAAATTACAGACATGGCCGATTCGCACGGGATTAAGATCACAGACAGTCTCTGCAATTATTACAAATCACCAGAGGTCCCCAGATAATACTAGTCCCGTGCGAATAGAGCTTAAGATGTGTGACCCATGCTGGCAAAATGATTTCTAATGTGTATGAGCTAATTTTGTGACAAGTATCGATTTAAAGGTTTTCAAAAAAATATATATCATTAAGCTCTTGCACTGTGAAAAATTATATGTTCAATAAGTTATGAAAACATATGTTTTTACATTGTTTTAAATCATCAAAATAAGTTAAGAAACGTTAAACTTGTTTTTATTAGTTATACAAGATGTAACTCATTTTTTAAAGTCAGTTTAACATAATTTAAGTTGAAATAACTTAAACATCTAAGTCGATTGTACTGCAAAAGTTCAAAATGTGCCTTTTTTTACAGTGTGTCTAGCAATCCCAATGCTCTAAATACAAATTAAACATCAAAACGTAATTATTTGTTCGTTTTCTGGGAGGAGTACTGTTCTTTTGTCCATGAAAAACAATCCAAAGTGCACAAACAAGCCTCTCACAGCGCACGATCCCGACATACACAGAATAACAGTACCGTCTTAGCGAGTATTCACGCAATCATTATCTGTTATGCCCTAAGTGAACGATTGGTTAACTGTTGGGGAAAACATCTGATGTGTAACATTATAAAATAATATATAGTCTTAATATATAGACCGTTTCATTAATGTTAATCAAACAATTGTGGTATCATGGGGGGGTTATATATTATAGATATTTGGTGTTGACTTGATGCGTGTCAAATTTGCTGTTATTACCGGGGAGTTAAAGGTATAGTTGATTGGTTACTTTGATTTGGAACCTATAACTCATTTTTGAAAATGTGTTCATTGTGACTCATTTTGCCAGCATGGTTCACAAATAGTAAAATATCACAATTTTAAAATAACTATTTTATGTTAATATATTTTTAAAAAAAAATTCTTCATGTGATTCCAAAGCTGACTTTTCAGCATCAATTACTCTAGTCTTCAGTGCCACATGATCCTTCAGAAATCATTCAAATATACAGAGAAATGTTTATTATTATTATCATCAATGCTAAAAAACGGTTGTGCTTAATAATCCCGTGGAATCCATTATACATTTTATTCCAGGAGTCTTTGATGAATAAAAAGATTAAAAGAACAGCATTTGTTTGAAATGTCTTTGTCACTTTTGGTCAATTCAATGCATATTTTCTCAATCAAAGTATTAAAATGGCATGTATGCTGTATTTAATTGCTGAGATGTATCATTCAGAAAGCTTAATCACATAAGAGAATCCCAATTGTTTCTCAAAGACAGCAATGCGACTTAATTTCTCCTAGTCAATATCAAAAGAAACATCTGAAAACAAAGTAGATTATGCAAAAGAAACTAACCTGAACATGCATCCGCTGAGCAATATAAAATTCCTACGGGTTGTTTTATTATTATTATTACTATAATTATTATTATTATTGTCTATGCTGTTTTTGCCACAGTGTATGTTAGTGTCACTAATGGTATTTCATGTGCTGTGATCGGTGCACATATGCTGTGTGTGTATGGCTCTGTGCGTCTCCCTCCGCGTGTGCATTTACACCCTGTCGGTCTGTCAGTGTGATTCAGAGGGGTGGACAGGGCCTGACCATCTGGCCAGCGTTTTTATCCCTCCTTCTGGAAAGACAGACCAGAGCATCGATTAAAGCTAGGGCTGAAGTTGAGTGACTGACAACTGAGCGAGAGAGGAGAGCATTCCCTGGAGATTCACCGCTGAGTATCGGCGTGGCTCTGCCTGTGCCACACACACATATGGCCGGGCTAGTGTGTAGGCTTCACACTCTTGCCATACCGTTCGCCTCCATGTGCCGATTGAGAGGCAGCGAGAGAGAAAGATAGCTGCGGTTTCCGTGTCAGTGGGATGAAATTTAAGACAGTGTCTCTGTTGAATATTTTAAACGTTCGCTCTCTGTGTAATGTGTCAGGCTGACGGTGCGCCGCTCAGTTTGGCTTGGCTGAGAGGACATTTTTAGAATGCTTATGGAGAGGAAGTAGGAGGAGGGCCTCATTAGAATGTCTAATTACTCTCTCTCTGCACAGAGGAGCGTTGATTAAAATCATACCGGGCATTAATATTTAAACCCCTGCACGCCTTGGCCTGCGCCGCCACACGCATCTCCTGCGTTCAATGCACGCCGTCGAATTAAAAGAATATCACAACATCTCTGCCGTGTGAAAGGGCACATGAAATAAACATTGTCTTGACTTTATGAGGGTTGAAGTATGAATAACGTCTCGCCGAATAATGATCAGGCCAAAACCAAACAGTAAGGCTTCGACTGATTTTCTGGTCTTAAACTCCTCCTGGCCAAACACTACACAACTCATTTGTCTAAGCTGAGGGAATAATCAAACTAAAGTGTATGAACATTAGAAGTGAGCGCTTTCTATCTTTTGTGTCTCTTTTTTTAGCATTGGAAACAAAATCGGTCATATTTAATATAAATTAATCTCGTTCTTAAGCGTTTATCCCGCATAGTAGCAGGGTTCGCTTTTCTGGATCGCCGGCTCCATTGGATGTGATCATCGGCTTGATGACGATGCAATCTGGTAAGCTTGAGGTCGTTGTGCAGCATGGCGAGCCACCACTGCTTTGGTCGCCCCTTCGGTCGCTTTCGGATGACTTCCATTTTGGCGAGCGATGTATGGTCAGCACGCAACATGGCCATACCACGGAAGCTTGGCTTCACGTAGCTTGTCAGATATCAAGGCAACACCATGCCGTTTCCGAATTTAAAACACAAATCACACAATTTTCTTTTATATATTTCGAATTAAGTTTAGTCTGTAGCATGCAATCTGCAGTTTCAAAGTAGCTTACCCACCCCTCTAAATAAGGCACTACTCTTAAAATGTAAAAAAGAGACTGCTATGTGTTTTGTTTTTTGTATTGATGTCCATTGTTGTCTCTGTGTGGCTTTTAGAGTAATTCAAGAAGAGACATGTGTGTGATATTTTGCTGAAATTAATTTTGTGGGAATTACAAGAAAAGGAAGGCAGTTCCATGTGAAGCTCAATGTAGAAATATATAATTGATCACTTCTGTCTTTCTTTTGTCTAACTTTGCCCTCCATTGGCCTGACCATGGATCCACAGGAACTTTCCGTGACCCAAGTAAGACTCTTTTCACTTTCAGGCTTATGGTTATTTTCAGTGTTTTATAGGCTAATTTTGCAGAATGATAACCTCTTCATGTGTGCAGTGAAGCCTGTGCTTCTATGTACACAATTTACGTCCCTGGTAATAACTTGCCTCTGTCCATAAGCCTATTAATCTTGTGATGGAAGTTGCTTTCTCCATTATTGATTTAATCCAAATTCTGTTGCTGTGAATCCCCATCTTGATTAAAATAGGTAATGAAGTGCTCACTTCTCCCTCTCCTTTTTCATTTGCTTACCTCCTCTCATTTGCTCCCCCAACAGAGAGCACACTGTCTAAGAACCGAGACCATGGAGGCATGGAGACACTACCTCTGAATGGGAACTTCAACAACAGTTATTCTTTGCGCAGCGTCGGGGGTTCGGGTGCTCCCGGGGGGAGCTGCGACTTCCTGGGAAGCGGAGGTGGAGATAGCCCCCCTCCCCTTCTCAACCCCCGTGGTTCAGAAACTCTTGGCGGCATACGGAGAAACCTCTCGGATGCTGCAGCATTCGAGAAGATGATCATATCGGAACTCGTGCATAATAATCTACGAGGCGGTGGAGTGGCTGGGGGCGGCGACAGAACATGTGGCAGCCTTGTCAGAGGACACGGACACATGGGCATGGGGCGTGGTGGAGGCGGGCCCGAGCCGGCGATAGGCATGGAGGACGACGAAGACTTTTGTTCGAGAGAAGCACGTCAGCGCACACCGCAAGACGTGGAACTGCTGTACAAAGCTCTAGAAGAGCCCTTGCTGCTTCAGCGCGGCAAGTCTGTGCTCTACCAGAGTGACCCCGAAGAGTCCGAAAGCTACACGCCTGACCTGACCGAGAGTTTGGGCCACAGCGGTCACAGCGGCCAAAGTGCAGCAGGTCATGGGCATAGTGGAGCTCCCGATTCGCCTGCACGGGACTCCCTCTACACCAGCATAACCAACCTACGAGATTCACCCTACCCTGACAGCAGCCCAGAGCCACTAGAAGTAGTCCCGCGCTCAGCCCAGCCACCGGAGGAGCTGTACTACAGTTCGGGTCGGCCTGCCATAGGCTCCCGCGGAGCCCCCATGCAGACCTTCTACCAGGCTCCACCTAGGAGACCGAGCACTGAAGCCCACCCCGTCCCTGAGCCCCCTCACAGCGAGGGAGATGGACAGATGCAGTTGGTCACAAGCCTGTGACTACAAGGGAGAGGTGGAGGAGTAAGAGCACCACAGGGTCTGATGCACAGTGCCGATGCCGACGATGGACTCCTCTCCTGTCTCTGATGCCCTCCTTATGTCTGGTTGCCTTTTAGCTCTTTCATTTGTTTTGAAGTAAGAGGTAAGGAAAGCCTAAACAGGGAGAGTGACAGAGAGGTTTGTCTCCATGGCAGCAGGCTCTCTGAAGTGCTGTGTAACCACTCTGCTTTCTCATCAGCATCATTTTCTCCTCCCTCCTCTCTCACACACACACACATATACATACAGAAACAGCAAGTCTAACTATCTGTCTTCTCTCAATGGACGCCACCGCCTTCAGCTCTCTCTGCTCTAAGAATACCATCAAGAAACATACCAGGCTTCTATTTCTGTCTTTTATTTCATGTCATATCGTTAAAATGTTACTTTGGCGCAACTCCTTACCTTAACTTTCCTTTCTCTGTCTTTCTTCATCATTATTTGATGAGAGCTGTTACGTGAGGAAATGGGGGTATGCCATTATACTGCAAGTGACAAAAATCTCTCTGAAAGCTCTTTGGTGTTGCCAAAAATAACTGTTTTTGAGCCAGGACACAAACTGGAATCTACACACACTCACAGAAGTGCTTGTTACTGAACATAAAGAGTGTGAACATATGCTCACGAAAAAGGAAAACAAGGACTAATGTTCAGACACAGGTAGCGGGAAGCTGCCTCAGTGGAGTTGCCTTTATTTCTCTTTCTGAACTGACTCTTCTGTACAGAACAACCACAGAGACTGGGAACTGGGGGAGGGGTGGGGGGAGATTAGGACACAACCTATCGTCAGCTGGGTCGTTTGAATCAGCTCGACCATGGGATCTATCATGAATGAAACTCTGTAGGGTTTCGTCTCAGATCCTCAATTGGGGGGAGATTAAGGAGTGAAGTTTCTCTCCGAATCGCTGATGGATGTTGTAGGTGGACGTGCTGTATCACCTGTGTTGTTGTGGCTAGAGGAATTTTTTTGCTACTGCTCCAGCCATTCTTCGAGTCCGACCTCTGTACATACGAACCACACAAAAGCGAAAGCAAGTCTTATTCTACTCGTCTCCTGTATATAGATGAACAAAAGCAACAAAAAATTATCAAATACTATGAAACAGTTCTTGTACTACAACAGAAATGGAAAAGAGTCGAAAATAAAGATGTTTTGAAGTTTTGTGACCTGAACACTAAACAAATCTCTCCCTCTTTCTTTCTTTCGCTCTCTCCGGCCCTTGTTTGGTCCTGCCCTGGAGCACCGTGGTGCCAGGAAATCTAATTGTCTACCAAGAGACAGCGAGAGAGAGACAGAGAGACAGAAAGAGAAGGATTTTGCATACAAACAAGATAAATCCTGGCACAATTTTTGTGTAATATAACCCATTACATTGTTGGTAATGTTTGACCTTCAACATTCCCAGACATGAAGTGCTTGACATGAATGAAAGGGGAATACACTGTGCCTCAGGGGTGCACTGGTGGATTGTTGGTTGATTGACAGCAGCCATGTATTGCTGGTTATATTTTATCTGGAGGATGTAATAGATATCAGATGATTAGATGAATAGAATATAAGATATTTAGGTGAACAAAAAAAATAATTGGGGGCATATTCGGAAAAGTTTCAGTCGCAAACCCTAGATTGTATTTGACTGTTTTTACATACCGATATCAGCAGTTGTTTCTGAACCTGGTGTGACAGTTGATTTACAGTTTGTATGTGTATGTCTGAACGTGAACATTTGGATGCCTGCGAACCAGAGTGTGTGCGCGCGTGTCTCAGAGGCTATTTTTACTGGGTTACATGGACCCTCATTAGAAGGACAGGAAGCAGAGTAAATCTATATCTATATAAAAGCTCAGTATAAGCTTCCAGCTAAAAGACTTTGTTAAAGGTATTTTAAATGTTATTTTGCCAGTCAGGTGGGTCCCAGTGAGATTTAAAACAAAACATAATTGCATTAATTGAGCGAAAGGAACATCTGACCAATGATACAGCCTCTGGGGTTTAAAATCCCTATATGCAAATTAGCTGCATAGCCTATTGAACAAAAGAGAGGTATTCATGAGTGCTCCACCCCTCTGAAGTCTGCTCAATCTTCAATTCTTTCATGTCTGATGTTTTATGTATTAATATTTATTTGTCTGTTTCGATTATTTATGCACATATTCATTTATTCAGTGAGCTTTTCATTCGGTGTACAGAGCATATGTGAGGGTAACCAAAGTGTGCTATTATTTTGAAGAGCATACTAACATACTACTCTTACTACTGCTGCAGTATATACTGTATATTCTGTGCAAAATATGCAGGTTTTCTCCCAAATGACCTTGTACATTTGGCAGAATGAGTGGTAAACTACAGAGGCTGAATTCAGAATGGCATAGCACTCTTACTATTTCTGCAATCATAAGATAGAAGAAATATCACGAGTAAAATCTGCCCATTTACTGCAAAGAATTCTGTGTCCCCTAGTGCAATGTGGTTTACTTGAACTTTAATTTCTTGAGCGATGGATGAGCTGAAAATGTCTCATAATTATTTGATTGGGCTGCCAAAAATCAAGACCTTATTTTGCCAAAAAACTTATTTTATTCCCAATGTTATTTAGACATCAGGACATGAGGTTATGTGAAAACAGTGCGCTTGTTTGAAATGTTTATCATCTAACATTTGTCTACTGTTTCACTTGCTGCTGTTTTAAAACACAGTGTATACTATGCAGTAAGTAGTAAGCTAGTATGCATTACAAACATAGCCATGGAGAGAAAGTGAGAGAGCAGGGCTGAGTATCCATGTTTAATGAAAGAGGTGATGTCAAACCTAATGTACATGAGTGTGCAGCTGGTTTAGAGAAGGTCTGCTACACTCGCTGTCAGAGGTGGCGAACGGTGTGCATCTTGAATGTATGTCCTATCTGCGCTCTCTCTTTCTCTGTCTCTTACTATAGTAAGTCTTCTAAAGGGACGTGTGTGCAATCCATTGCATGGGAACTTGTTCTGTTTGACACAGGGTCAGTATGTTCACCGGTGTGCTGGCCAGAAGGCGGTTAGTACACCCGGTCCTATATTTAGCCCGAGGCATGTATGATCAGCTTTTATTTAAGCAATGACCTGAAAGTTGTTTGTTTTTTCCTTGCTTTTCTTGCAAAAATGTTCCATGTTAATAAGTAGGACCAGCTTCAACTGGTCAGCAGGTTTGACCGTTTGAATGTATTGTCATACACCATTGGGATCTGGCTCTCTTTGAGCTTAGGATGCTCTCTAAGGAGATCTGCTTCTGACTCATGGCCCTTTGCCCACCTGGCACCACACCGCTGCTGTTTTACCCTCTTACCCTGCTGCGCTGGCCCGTGGGAGAGGCTGTTTACCTCTCCCCCTCCATCCCTGGAGACATCCGATGTGCGTCACGTTTTGTGCATCTCTCCGTTTTCTGCCCTTGCTTGCTATTATTCCCGTCGACCCTTCTTCCGCATTCCCCCTACCTACACAACTCTCTCCCTTCCTGCTTAGCGTACCAAATTATTTTACATGGCTTTCCTAGCTGAGCGTTAATGTGTGAAGATTTGTTATGTTAGTCAAAGGTTTTGTTTACATGGGACTGAAGGGATAATATAGTACAGTGTTGAATATGGTGATAATGACAGTGATTATGCACTGTAGTAAACTGTTAGACTAAAGCCCGCTCCGAGGGACTGCCACCACCCCCAAAATCCCCACACAACCCCTGATTATCATAATAATACTAAGAGCTATAATCTAGTGAAGTCAACCCACCATGTTCCCGCTCTTTGGGTTTTTCCCTTTGTCTTTCCCCCCTCTCGCTCTTTGAGAGCACTTGTCTTCGCTGTTCTGTAGATATGAAAGGAATCACCCGGATCCACTCTCCATATCAGCCTCGTTTTCATGTCTTCACATTCAAATGTAGAGGCAACGAGTGCATGAGTGATATACTGGATAAGTAGGCCCAGATGGGATTTGCTGCAGTTTTATGCGGAATGAGTTTAAAACGATAAAATGATTGGCTTAGTATTGGCTGAAATTTGCCAAACATAAAAAGAACTCCTGAAATGTTATAAATCTAGTCCTTTAGTTTACCTCACTCATAATCAGGGGAGAAATATTCAGATTCTGGAGCAATTGATTGGACAAAAATGTACACGCCCATGAGTGCAAGATGAATCATCAATATATTTGGTCTGTTTTCCCAGTAGAGGAAGTACATATAGAATAAAAAAAACCCATGCGTTTAATTGTCCAATGGGCAAATAATAACCCAAAGGGACCGTAGGGTGGGTGCGGATCACTTTTCTCAGTTATATAATTCACCATCTGACCTTTTGTGATTACTTCGCTTCTGCTGACCGCTGCCTTGATTTCCCCAGATAGCGCCCATCCGGACGCACGTAGGGGCGACCGACCAAGGGCTAACTCGATAAATGTCAACTGTAACCAGTTCTTCACACAGGTAAAAGGGGTAAGTCGCTCCCGGATGACTACTAAACGTCCGATTTCCTGTTAACGAATTGACCACAGCCCGCCGGTCCGTTATTCGTCCATTTGACTATTTGTTTGGTGGAACGGTCAGCGTCCTGCCAACCTGTTAATCGTCAGATTATCTACTATTTTTCCATTGGTCTAATCCCTGGGTGGGTGGGAGCAGTCATGCCCCCATCCCACGGACCTGTTATTCGTCCGATTACCCGCAACATTTCTGATTCGCCCCATTCGGTCACAAAAGGTCACAGCACGGAAGTCCCGGGGCCCCCCGACTCAGACCCCCGAAGCGCGGGGCTCTGCGACGTGGCAACATTTCTAATGTTTATCTTCTAAGAGTTAAATTCATCAGTGTTTAGGAGTATAAAACTACTTAAATCTCAATGGTGTTTAATAATGAAACTGTCATGGGAAAAGGTCACTGGGGTTTTAATAACGAAACTCAAGTAGGGGGAGTTGATTAGAACTTAGCATTCCAATTGTGCTTAAAAACCTAGAGCATAGATTTCATGTGGGCCTGAGAGACAGAGAGGACATATAAAGGTCCTCTTTCCAGTCTCTTGTCCCTCGCCTGCACTCCTGTGATATGACAGTCTCTCACCCTGCTGTCATCCCAGTCCTCAGCTGGGGCCTGGCACCAGAGAGCCAGAGTCATGATCTCTGATCACAAGCCGCCCTCTTTGCTTTCAGAGCCACGTTGACTTGATGTCCAGATAGTAGGATAGATATAATAATAGAGAGAGTGATGACCAAGTCATTCACTGCTGTCAAAACAACACGAAGCATCAGCCCTGGGCAAAGCACCCCACCTGCTCGGCCGCACCATGCCTGACAGGCAAAGAGAACCCCTGGAGTTATCTGACATGTTTTATTGGGATCCCTCCGTCACTGAGCGATCAACACTTTCCCATAGCATGGCCGCATTTTAACACCCCCACTGCCACGAAAGGAGAGACCATTCCAACAGATCTCACTTACCCCTTTTTCCATCGAAATGATGATTGAGGAATGCATGAACCTCTCTCACAACTGGCCCACGTTTTCAATGATTTGGGAGCTGAACGATGATGTGGCTGACATTTTGCTTTTTATCCTGTCTACGAACAAACTGTGCTTTTCTTTTCTTTTAAGGTGCAGTCACATTTGCCAAATTCAGTCATTTTAATGCACTCTGTCATTGGGGTGGTATCCTTTCAAAAGGTACATATTAGTACCTCAATGGTACATATAAGGACCTTTCTAAAGTGACAGCTTTTGTACCTTTTTTTTCTGAGAGTATAGGAATCAGTGCGATTGGGTTTTTCGCGCAAGGGCAAAACTTTTCCCCTTGCGTATTTCACACAAATTTGCTTTGACCGACTGATTCTTGATTCGATAGTTTTTTCATTATTTTGCTAGCAGACTTTTTTCCACACACGGCCCCCAGCTAACAAAAATATGTTCTAAGAATGTTTTTCTAACGGTCTCATTAAGTTATAAAAACGTTACTTTGGAATTTTATTTGAAGATTAATGTTTCCTCTCCGTGGATATATGAATGAGAAGAGAAAATTAAATTGTATCATTCAGCAATCATTATGGGAATGATACTTTTAAACAAGTTGCAAAATAAAAAACTGAGACTAACATCCAACTAAACGTTTCAGGTAAAAACTTAAAATACACTTTATTTTAAGGTGACGTAGTTACATTGTGCTTACTCCAATAAGTAATGAATAATATTAATAAACTGCATGTACTTACTATAGAGTCCCAGTTAGGGTTTGGATCAGGAGTTACTTGTAATTATGCATAATTTACTGTTATTACTACAGAAAGTACATGTAGTAACTATGTCACCCAAAAATACTTTTTGAGAACACTATTAAAGATCATATAGCTTTGAATGTTTCATTAATATTACTGGAAGAGCATTTTTGCATAATTTTGAGAACCTTGCTCAAAACAAATTTGGATGTACAGGAAATTTCAGACCAAAATGTAATTAATGCAACCACACCTTTAGTCTGAGAACCAATCCAAAAGTATTTTGAATTTATCATCTTTATCTCAAGCTGGATTTAATGTAATGGAAATTTATTTTAAATAAATCTATTATAAATATTACATTCATATTAAATACATATGTACAATGTGTAAATGAGAGCAATAAGCCACAAGAGACCGAGCATCACATGAGGCAGAGTGCTTAAAACTCCAATAACCACAGTAAAATAAGTGTAAAGCACAGGTTTGAGTGCTTATTGATGAACAACAAGTTTAAAGATAAACATAAATAGTTGTTTATTAATATAATCGATGTTAATAATAGTGTTTCAGGAGTATCAGCATTTTACAACAAAGAAAATTTTCAGATTTACAGGGAAATTACATTTATTATATAGGCTGCTACGTGTGGCAATAATGCCATTAGTGGTTTTAAGGATTTAAGGGGCCGTTGTGGAGCGCAGAACCACCTTTTTTTCTTCAAATGAAATGTGGGGCCAGATTGGGTTTTGCCCAGCACTGTGTCGATGGAAAATGGGGTAACTGTCACAAACATGAAGAGAGAACAGGCAAGCGGTAGTTTTAATCTGACGTCTACACTCTAATAATGTAGTATTATTTGTATCATTGGTCTCTTGAAGTGTGTCTGTGCTAGAAACAGCACCTGTACGTGGCTTTGAGACTGACATAAGCTCGCTGGGGAGGTGCGAGCCAGTAACCGTTAACCAGCTGTCCGTCAGTCTTCAACAAGCGGGGTGACGCCAGAACACAGAGCTCTGGGTAATACAGACTCCCAAAACAGTGTTTCTACCGTGATCACCAAACACCAACACGTGGGCTGTATAAAAGGGTATACGTTTTATTTTTATTTTTTTTACATTTTTAAATTGAGTCAATCTGAAGCGTTTTATAGGTTTTTTTAGGCATGCCTTTGACTGTATGTTTGCATATTAACTGTACGTTTGACCCAGAGGGGCTTTGTGGGCCAGCACTCAGGAGATAGGTGGGTGTAGAAATGGTCTTCTAGGAGAACCACCGCCTTATCATACGGCAAGTTTCTTTAAGAAACACCCAGTCTTTTTTTGTTCAGCATTGTGTTCATTTCCTGTCAGGGTTTGAGAAAGAGGGCAGGGGACAGAATCACCCTAGAATGTATTAGGCCTTCTTGAGTTGGACTATCATATAAATAAGTACAATGTTATGTGACTGAGCAGTATTAAACATTGTATAAAAACAAGAGCGGGAGGGAGGGAGTTATCAACGTCCAGGGTAATGATCCTGTCATTGAGGTTCTGTATCTTTCTTTCTTTTTTTCTGAACTCATTGTTTCATTTGAACAACTTTTCGATTAAACTATGATGCTTGGGTCCCGTGTAACAGGAGGGTTAATGTGATTTTTACTAAAGAATGATATGTGTTTTATTTCTCACCGTCATTGCTTTGACAGCTGTTTGGGCCAAAGGGGATGGTTTTATGTAAGCGTTTGCGTTATTGCAGGTCAGTACGACCCTGTATCAGCACATATTAATAAAAAATTACTAAAACCGAACACTGCTTATGTCATATCTGTGGTGAATCAAAAAGCATGCAATCACTGGACAAATTAACGTTCCGGTGTTATCTTTCTCCAACCAATATTTCCTGGCTGTGCAAATGACTTGAAATGAGGGGATCGTATTCTGAACCATTATTTATTTTTGTTTTTCTTTGCCCTGAGATCTACTTATTATGGCAGTCAAGGTTTCTTGCACAAAAACAGATGTAATTACATTTTACCTGACTCTTTTCCAACCTCTGTGACTTTTAGAATTACACAGGCAGTTTCAACGCTGTCACTCAGGGACTTATACACTGTTACCTGGTTGCCTTAAAATTGAGAGTTCACTGAAATTAAAAATTTGTGTTAATACAATGAACATTTTTGAGAATTGACAACCTTTATTCAGATATTATTAAAAGATTTTGATTGTGTTTTATTTGTGAAGACGCAGTAAAACATCTCAAATTTTGCTACTTTCATGATTTATAAAAATGTTTTTATGTGGTTTCTATTTTTTAAACCAATTTCCTTCATTGTATCAACTCAAATTTTTAATTTCAATAAACTCAAAATTGAGGCAACCAGGTTACTTACTTTTTTTAAGTTAAACTAACAATATTTTTTTACAGTAGGAGTCTGTTTTTTACCACTTTTTACATGCGCAAAACATCAATTTGTCAGTATTTTACAGTACAATATAATGTGATGTTAAACCATTTACACATTTTCACCATATATGGTATAGTACAGTAACTTTCTACAGATTTTAACTGAAGCATTTTCTCTTTTTTTTACTATTGGAATCCTTCAGAAAGCTATGTGGAGACATAATGGCTTCCCCATAATAAGGAACAGCACATTCACTGGATTTCACGATAATAATATGAATAGTAACATCTTCATCTGGTGCTAAATTATAGAAGCCTCATATCTCAAGTTAAGGCCTGACAGTTTTTTAACTGAAATTGGCATGGTTGTCAGGCTGTTTCTGTAATTTGGCCCCTGGTGTTTAGGAATAATAAGAATGTCTTACGTACTCATTGACTATTCACACTGACTAGGGAATAGCTGTTAATATGTGGTTGTATGCCAAGTTAGTGTGCATGTAGCTCATAGCTGTGACAGCACACCTTTTTTAGAGATCTCTAAAATTAGAGTACACCTATATTGGATCCATTCATTGTGAAAGAAAGGAGAAATTTACAACCGGTTATGGGATCTGCCAGCAGGATCATGTTTGTAGGTGCAACTGGCACAGACATTCTCCTGGAAGTATAACTGATAATCAGTTTTATTTGAGGTCATTACAGCATAGCAGTAGTAGCACAACAATAGTTTGCCATGTAAGGTTTTCCTTAAAGGGGGGGTTAAACACTCAGTTTCAGTCAATCTCATGTCAATCTTGAGTACCTATAGAGTAGTATTGCATCCTTCATATCTCCGAAAAGTCTTTAGTTTTATTATATTTATAAAAAAAATATGGGCTGTGCCGAGTCTTTCCGGAAAAAAACGAGCGCCTGGAGGCGTATCGAGTGGGCGGAGCTAAAGAATGACGAGCACACAAAGCGGTGACGTCCTCAAGCGTGGAGAAGCCCATGGCTATCGAGCTCAGCTAATAGATATGATCCAGAATCATTCGGAGGCTGAAATAAATTGAACAGGAGAAGCAGCAACAGCAGGACGTCCGTCTCTGTGGTATGTACTGTATTTAGTGACCTGTCAACATTTGTGTCTTTACTCGCAGTTTATGAGGACATGATTCGGTTTATGGACTATTGTATGTGACTAAACCTTAGCAGTAGCAAGCAAAACGGTTTTGTACATCAGACTAGTGTAACGTTATACAGAGAACAATAATGGAGTAGCCGTTAGCGCATTTGAATGACGAAGCATGCGATCGTGTCGTTTACTGATGTTTACTCACGCGACGATAGCCGACAGCACAGACATTTGAAGCAGTTTTACTCACCGGCTGCTTCCAAAGCAGGACCGAACCTTTATCGCTGGGACCGCTCCGTCAAAAACACACTTCTTTGGAATGATTTGGTGAAGTCCTGTGACAGCAGTGGCGTGGAGATCCACTTTGAAATGCGACTGAAGCGATGTTGTGAAGCTTCCCGTCATTTCTGCGTTCAAATCGGTTCAAATGCAGCGCTGCCTTCCCAGAATGCTGTGCTGAAGCGTTGAAGTTGCTTGAGGTCACCCATAGGAATAAAGTGGAGCGCGGCGCGGAGTGTTTATGGACGTGCATTTCCTCTGTCGCTCTAGTGACGCGTGCGCGCACCCTACCGGGAGAAGAGCCCGTACGGCCCATACAAGGACCTTCCGCTCTATTAACGTCAAGCCGACCCATACTCGAAAAAAACTCTCCGAAACTTGTGAGAAACCAGGAGTATGTTTGACACAGAAATACTCCATCAAACGTCCAACATTAGTTTTTGAAACTTTGTCTATGTTTAGGATGGGAATCCAAGTCTTTAACAGTGTAAAAAGCTCAGTATGCATGAAACAGCATTTGTCTGACACACAGTGGGAAGGTGTTTACTTTGCATCTAAATATATTTCTCATTCTAGCTCCGGAAATGAATAGAACTCTTGAAGCGCTAAAGCCTGTAGTTGATTTGTTCATACAGGTGCCAGCAGGTCATCCTATTTCACAGAATCGCTACATTTAACCTCCCTGGCGTACCTACAGAAGACCAGAATGAACCAGCCAAGCAGCTTCCATTCTCTCTTACATACTCCTCTGAACTATAGAGATGAGACATCACAAATCTTTTGTGCTTTTTTCTGGAAACTAGCCCTTTTCTGCCCTAAAATCATGCAAACAGTAAAAAAAAAATTGCTTTTGTGTGAATTCAGCGCCCACTCAGGGTACATTTATGAGCGACCACCACATCTACCCACTTTGGAGCCGCACCAAATGGGTCCGTTTCATGTAGATCAGCTTGTCTGGACGAGGGATCCCACATTCGGGAGGGATTAAAGGTGTCGTGCATGAAAGCTTTATCGTATTTTGTGGATTGATGATGAATAAAATAAATAAATAAATAAAAAGATATTTAAAATTCTGAAAATGGAGGACGTTCCTCTTCACTGTGCAAATGGAGATCCTGTTATAAAGAACAATATGAAGAGGCATGAGGTGAGTAGAGCGCAGTAAATTAATGAAACTAATGGGTTTCACTTTGGCACTGCTGTCTTTTGTCTGAGAGGCTCGATTTGCAGATAAAAAGCAGCACACAGGGACGTCCATTTAAGAGGCCCGTGAAAGACTCTGTCAGCGAATAAAGTGATTTTAGAATTTTTCCACGTTGTGTTTTAGCATGTATGTCAGGTTTTTTTGTGAGTATTTTGGGTTCTGTCGTTATATTTTCATTGTTCTTTCTCAAGGCCGCGGTCTCTGCTGAGTCTTGTCATTGTATATTCTCCGTTTCATTGAGCAGAAAGAGGCCTGAGAGCTTTTCATTCTATGTGACGAACGGAGGCTTGATTAACTAAAGGTTTTGATCTATTAATGTAGTTAGATGTGCAAAATACTGCGCATTAGCAGTTTTTGAGAGGTAATGAATATGTAATTTGGGCCTTACCTCTTTACACGTGCAAAATACAGTGGCGTGACAATGCAAATGAATTAAATTGTGCCTACAAAGTGATTTTGCAGGCATGAAAGTCATTTCAGAAGCGGTAACTGCGTTTGCAAATTAATGCGACTGAATGGCAGGTATTAATCTGATTCTTATGGTGTGTCGATACTGCTTTTTTAGCAAAATAGAGATTTGGAGAGCAGATAATATTTCTGCTGTTCAACTGACTCACACATTTATGGGAGATACAATTCTTCCTGGTTTGTGCTTTAGTGTTGAACTACAATGATGGTTTAAAATTATTTTTGGTATATGTCCATGGTGTAATGCCTCTAACATTATTTACATACAGGCTTTTATATATTATAGAAAGCATAAATAATCCGTAAAAATTATTGGGAGGGTATTTGAGCACTGACAGCACAGGTTCTCAACTGGTTTGGCTATGTATCCCACATTTCCAGTGGTCATTAAGCCACGAACCAAGTTAATTTTTAGGAATTTGATACACTATATTGCCAAAAGTTTTGCGGCGCCTGCCTTTACATGCACATGAACTTTAATGACATCGCATTCTTTAACCGTAGGGTTTAATATGGACTTGGCCCACCCTTTACAGCTATAACAGCTTCAACTCTTCTGGGAAGGCTTCCCACAAGGTTTAGGAGTGTGTTTATGGTAATTTTTGACCATTCTGCTAGAAGCACATTTGTGAGGTCAGGCACTAATGTTGGCGTGCAGGCCTGGCTCACAGTCTCCGCTCTAATTCATCCTAAAGGTTTTCTATCGGGTTGAGGTCAGGACTCTGTGCAGGGCAGTGAAGTTCCTCCACACTAAACTTGCTCATCCATGTCTTTATGGACCTTGCTTTGGGCACTGGTGATATTGGAATGGAAAGGGGCCATCCCCAAATTGTTCCCACAAAGTTGGGAGCATGAAATTGTCCAAAATGTCTTGGTGTGCTGAAGCATTAAGAGTTCCTTTCACTGGAACAAAGGGGCCAACCCCTATAAAAAAAAACAACCACATCATAATCCCCCCTCCACTAAACTTTAAGGCTGGGATACACCAACCCGACGTCAAAGAACCAGCGATTAAAGCCGATGGTGTTGTTGCCTCTCATCGTCCGCTTCTGGACCAAAAAGCTGCACTTAAAGCATTGTCTATTTCTGCACACACACAAAAAAACGAATACTTTTTTTTTATTGTTCTCAAAAATAGGGGCGCAGGTTAAGAGGTTAATGAATGTGATTTTATCATAGCATCCATTATGCATCTAATCAAATCAACTAAACTTAGACTGCTTTGAATATCTTATATAAACACAAATTTGTAGATTAAACATTGTTTTAATATGTCAATGTAACTTATTTTTAACTAATTAAATCAAAAAGTTTGTATTGTGTTAGTCTAATCAAATTGATTCTTATTCTCGCAATGTCGGTAAAGCACTTCAATTCTGCCTAAACTAAATTCAGCCTTGTTACATTGACTAGTTAATGTCTTGTTCATGTTTGGTTTTGGTAGTTTAATGAATATCTGTCTTGTTGTTTCAATTAGATTTGTTTTATGGGAGATGACAGCACTAAGAAGCATGACATTACCAAAACTTCAGCAATTTAATTGGGCTTTAACATGCACCAATTAAGTTTAAACTGCTTTCTTGACTTTAAGTCGCTCTCCCTCCTTCAGTATGACATACACTCCCATCACAGTTTGCTCTGTGGTGGTACTCAACGTCTGAATCCTGCGGGACGAAATACATGAAAGCTGCCGTTCGTTCAGTGAGGTTTGAAGTTTAACACAGACTGTCAGGACACATTTGCATGTGAAATGGAAATACTTGCGTGAATAAGTAACATTTACAAATAAGGATATAACCTATGAAATGATTGTTTTGTGCTGAGACTGCACACACATCTGGCAAAGCGCATATGTTAAACACTAATGGATTAGCTCGGAGCTTAAAATAAAGAATTATCATGTTTCGAGAGCTTGGATCATGTACCTTTCAGCAGCCAGCTCACTCAGTTTCCATCCCGCTATTTTTAGAAGCATTTTGTCCATAGAAATGTGTTATTCAGCGCTGTAATTTGGCGCAACTAGTTGAAGTTTTGCATGCACAGAGGGTAGACCCAAATAATTGACCGTTGATTTTCAATATCGATTCGTTGGTGTGGATCTAAATACAAGAATTGCAAACGTACTCACTGGCCACTTTATTAGGTACACCTGTTAAAGGAAACTTCAATCTAATACAGGAGCTCTGCTGTGATTCCTACATTCACAAGGAAATAAAATATTTCTTAAAAAGTAATACGTTAAGTTGAAACTGTCAGAAAGTCGATAAAAAAGGTGATTCAGTGCATTACATTATGAAATTGTTATAATTTATTGGGTTACCATATTTTAAATTAATGAGGTGGCTAAACATTAGAACCATTAAAGCACCGCAATAAAACAAAGACAGGCATGTACAGTTTTCTTGTGCCGTTTATTTTTATTTTATTTTTAGTGGCATGCCTCTTGCCTTTCAGATCTATTTAAATCTTTAGTAGGGTTTACAAATAGTTTTGTAAATTAGGCCCCAAGAGAGCTCAACCGATATGAATAAAACATTAATTGGATTAGTGCGTCAACCAGTTCACGTAAGAACTTTGTCACGGTGTACCATCAGTTTCCTATAAATTAACCATTTGTCCAGCTCAGTTATTTGACAAAGTCATCTCATGTCACATGTTTAATGTAGAAAATGGGGGACAACAGAGCACAAGTGCAGATTCAATGAGCTTTTGAAACTTTATATTTTCTCATCAACTCACCAAATATGTCTTCACTAGTTTTTCAGGGTCTTCATTCAAGTAGGTGCACAGAGACTTGATAATACAGGCTATTCAGGAATGTATACACATCACTGAAAGAGAAAAAATCAAGGATAGTTACTTAAATATAACTGTATGTGAGTGTTAAGAAAAACTACTACACCAGAATCGATACATACTAAACTCTATCTATCTATCTATCTATCTATCTATCTATCTATCTATCTATCTATCTATCTATCTATCTATCTATCTATCTATCTATCTATCTATCTATCTATCTATCTATCTATCTATCTATCTATCTATCTATCTATCTATCTATCTTAGTCCATAAGAATATGACTAATCCTAATGAATAAACAGTATAAGGCTAGGCTAATAAATATCAGTCCCAAACTAGTATGTTAACACAAAGTTTCTAGTTAGTATGAGCCACCACAGTAAATTTATAATATACAATATAACAGAAACATAAAAACATGTCATTTTGGGGTTACACAAACATGGGAAAATACACAATACCAACATAAACTGTTAATAAACTATATTGATAGAATGAACATGCCTGCATCCAAATACTTCCCAACTAACACACAAAGTACCAGTTACCCAATTTAATGGTACTTTTTTAATTTTTTGTGACTTCCAACTTCATTTGCACGTGCCATTGAAGAGTGTGCGATACAGCTGACAGGAGAAGAAGTCTGAGGTGAGAGACTATCTTAACAAGGTACAAAAATAATGTTAGAATAATAAGGGTTCTGCGTTTCCATTTCAGATTTACACAACTTTTGCGATATTTTTTTAATTCATTTATTCAACAGCTTTATTTGTCCCCAAGGGGCAATTAACAAGGCCTCGTAGAGTAACGCACAGTTACTAAGCATAAATAAAATCATACAATAAACAAATAAACACAATGTGCACAAGTGCAAATATGTTAAAACAAATTCAATCATATATAAAAAGGAATAAATACGCTAATATATATATACATATAAAGTTATGCACATATGCAATTAAAAATCACTGCATGGTGATATTGATGGTACTTAGAGATGGCTGTGAATTTAGGAACAAAGATTGCCCTCTTGCTTTGTGTCCTACAGCCCGGACAACGAAGACATCGCCCGAGGGGAGCCACTCAAAGACAGAAAAAAGAACATGCTACGGATCGGATGTTGTAAAATCCTGCAGGACAACCTCAGTGTTTGTTGATCACTTATGATGGAAAGAGTCCTGATTGGAAGTCCAATAATTTTAGAACAGACTTTAACCAAGCGCTCCAAACTATTTCTGTTTTGAATGTTGATAGAGTGGAACCAGTAGACAATAGAAAAATGTAATGACACTTTCGATGTAGGAGTAGTAGAACATAGTAAGGATGTTCTTACTAACCCCAAAGGAATTGAGCTTTCTTAAGAGAGGCTGCCGCTGATTAGCCTAGAAATCTAGACGCACCCTAGCGTCAGCAAATCTAATCTGCCCGCGAGTGTCGTCTAGCAACTCTCAATACACTTCTGAGCTGTAAAAACCAAACTCTTGTCGGGCCAATCACATCGTGTATAGAGTCGGTGGGCGAGGCTTAACATAATGACGGCAGAGTTGTGTTTGCGTGCTTCTAGTAAACACAGAAACTGGCGAACGGCGGTCTTTCGAATCAGCTTTGACCGCGACTCTGGAAGACTTGGAGTTAAGCTTTTCTCTGAGAAAAGAACGGCACTGAAGTCATTCCGGAGTTTTGCCGAGTGGATACGGCAAAAGTTTAATCTGCATGTCAACAAGTTCCTCTTCACGTCGCTCTGGTTGGTTGTAGCGCTATCCAATTGTGTGCAGAGGGAGTTTGAAAGACAACCGTTTATCCCGCCCCTCGGATTGAGCTGTCAATGGTGAGCTTCCAGACCAAACATCTTGATGTGGGGGACTGGCTTGTCAGGCCCAGGTAAACTAAACTAAATGTCGCTAAAATTAATTCTTTGGATGAGATGTTAAACCGAGGTCCTGACTTTCTGTGGTCATTAAAAATCCCAGGATGTCCTTCATTAAAGAGTAGGGGTTTAACCCCGGTATCCTGGCCAAATTTGCCCATTGGCCCCTGTTCATTATGGCCTATTAATCCTCCCCATTTATACGACTAGGTTCGTCATTCTGTCTCCTCTCCACCAATCAGCTGGTGTGTGGCGAGCGTTCTGCCCGCAAAATGGCTGCCGTCGCATCATCTAGATGGTGCTGCACATTGGTGATGGTTATGGAGATTCTCCCCTTCTATATATAAAAAGCTTTGAGTACACAGAAAAGCACAATATAAAATGTAAAAAAATATTATAAAAAAAAAAACAACTATTATGAATTGACAGCGTTTCTATTAACCGATGTTATGCGGCTAAAACTATTTTTTTCCTCTCGCAAGAAGTCATTCCAAGAATTATGCCAATGTATGTTTGTGTATATCCCAGTCACCGCAGACATTATTTTTAATCAAAGGAGATGTGTGTGTTACCCAAGCATTAATGGCAAGAAAAGCCTTTATACTTGTGAGCGGCCACCCATGAGGTGTTTGTTTCTCCTTCATGCTTCAAGGTCTTCATGATAATTAGTGGCATTTATTTGTTGTCTAGAACCCAGTATTCATGTAATTATATTGGCTTTTATGAGTTTAATAAAGAACTCTGTCCCGTCTTCTGTTCAAACATACCACATACCATCTTTAAAGTATTGTCTTTTAAGTATGCCAGGTGACCTGTTTTAACAGTATGAATCCACTGGAGGCAAGCTTTAAAAACCCAACGAAAACAAGGACTCGAACAGACACAGAACTCGCCCACAGCGGTACAGGGAATAACACTAGACAAGGCAAACATGAGGGCTTAAATACACAATGACTAATTACTGAACAAGACACACCTGTGAACAATCAAGTCAATGAAACTTCGGCCATGTCCACACTAATACGTTTTCATTTGAAAACGTATATTTTTCTCTCCGTTTTGGCCTTCCGTCCACACTGAGACAGCGTTTTAAGTCACTGAAAACGTATCGTTTTGAAAACGCTCTCCAAAGCGGATATATTTGAAAACGCCGTCATCGCGTCGTAGTGTGGACTGTGAAAACGGAGGCTTTTTCATACGATGACGCATTTTTAGCCATGTGATGCAGTCATATGACCAAATCACGCCGTGTTTATTTTGGCACGTCTCCCAGTCTACATTTTCACTTGCTTTTAGCACTTTATATTCATGTGTTACTCGAAGCAACAACTCCACCTCACTGTCGACCCATTTAAAAAACTCAGTGCCTTTTCTCGACATTGCCGCAAAATTTCAAAGAGTAAATAAACGAGTAGCGGAAATGACGCAAGTCAAAGCCTCTTGGATTTGCTCATGCGCAGTACGGGGATGTAAGCGTTTTCAGACGTTTCAGTGCAGATTAAATTTTTTTGGAAAACGATTGAAAATGATAGTGTGGACGCGGAGCGTTTTTAGACGAAAACTCCGTTTTTAAATTTATCCGGATTAGTGTAGATGTAGCCTTAGGCTTGCGATGCGCAGATCAATCAGCGGCTGAATTAAAGCTGTGGATGCCGGGTTAGAAATTATGTCTGACTTGAGGCAGTACTACAGGAAAGTATACCACTTTCAAAATAAAAGTCTTGCATCAGAAAGAACAGAAATACGTGTGTTAGAGCCCTGCACGGGCCTCAAATCTAGGCCCTAGCCCGGCCCTGGCCCGAGACGCTGAGGCCGTAGCCCGGCCCGTGTCCGACAGCTTATCAAAATTCTCGGCCCGAGTCCGACTGGAGCCCGTGTTTTTTTTTTTTTTTTTTTTTTTTTTTTTTAAATTGTTGCAGCCATTAAAATAGTTCTGTTTTGTTTTTAATATCAAAGTAGTCATATTTCGTTTTGTTTCTTTATTAAGTTAATTTAGAAAAATGTTTAGAGCATTTTTTTGTTTGTTAAATTAAAGTTTTAATTTTTTTAAGTGACCAGCGGCCGACAGTGAGTTAACCGCATTTAATCGATTTAGTCAAATCAACTCTTGACTTGTCTTGCCTATAATAAAATCCATAGATATAATTTGAATAATCCATATACACTTCGAGCATCACAATGTTAGTTAATTTCACCAACTATTACCAACAGTAGGCTAAAAGGCATTTTTGACGAGCTGAGGCAAGCTGATTCTGCTCGCGGCTCTCGCAAACGGAGCTAAACAATATAAAAATAAAAAAATAAATAAAAAAAAGAACATGCAGGTTTTCTTATAGCTTACCTTACACCTACACAAATGAATATAAATCCGATCTTCAATTCCCGGGGTATATACTCATTTAACGGAGTTTACAGCAACGGAAGCAAAAGATTCAAGATGCATTTTATTCAGCAGCTTATTTCAAATTCAAAGACCACATAAGAAAGTGCGCACTGGTAAGATCATAAGTCTCATTCATTTTTATTGAAGATGATTGTGTTTTTGAGCATCTAAGACTTATTTTAAATTTCATTTACGGCCATTTGCGTTGGCTTGCATTAGTCATTTGCTGCCATGCGTGTTGCAGCACCATCATATCTATCTGACTACAACATATTTCATGTTTGAAAGTCTGTAGGTTAACATAAATGCAGATATTGGACTAGCCTAATTGTAATAATAAAAAACAACATAATTATCGATTTTGCAATATTAAACCAGTCAATACAGAACGAAATATTCTGTAGCCTTTTGCCGTCAATACCATGGATAGCCTATGGTATGGGCCGGCTACTGCCGACATTGTCTTTTCTGTATCAATAGGCAATATATTTATATTTAACATGAAGTATAGGGCTTCCCTGTACATTAATAGCAGCAGACGCCCCGCGGATGACACGCAACAGAAACGCCACGCTCACACCACGCTTGCAGTGTGTCTCCGGCCTTAACTCTAGCAGCTGCGCTGAAGAAACGCGTGCTGCTGGTGTTGGCGCGGACTCTGAACACTGTGAGTGCCATCTTGACAGTCGCGTTAGCTATTATGGTCTCATGTTGTTTCCACCAGCGCAGAACATCTCATTGTTCCTTTTATTTGATAAAATAAATATAAAACGAAGGAGAAGCCTAAAACAAGGCCCGAAGCCCGGCCCGCGTTTTAGGTATGACCTGAAAATTGGCCCGAAGCCCGGCCCGAGGGGCGTAAAAAAGTCGGGGCCCGTCGGGCTCGGGCATAAATGCAGGGCTTTAACGTGTGTTGTTGTTTCTTTGATTACACATGGTCACGACCCACCATTTGAGAAACACTGGCATATACAACATTTAACACATTTGCATTTTTTTTATATGATTTTTCAATTAATTTGCATTCCCCACTGAAAAAATATATTCAGCCCTTTATGACATTTAAATGTTGTCCACTTTATTTTAAACATATCTAATTTTGTCTCAACTTAATTTGTGTTCAATCAACCTAATATATTTAAAACTGAAGTTTAGTTAATACATTTCTGTAATACATGTAATATTTGTGCTGACATAACTGGCAGTGGATCTGTAGTGCCCAGCATGCTTTGCAAGGGACTGCAACAGGAGAGTAAATTTAGGGATTAACGTGTCTTTTTGTGTGTTTTTCAGTAAAGGGAAAGATGTTGCTAGTTTATGTTTATTTATTGTTTATTTGAATAGGGACAGATACAAAGTCGACAAAGATTATTACATAAAGAATAATCCGTTGCGTGTATCACAGTGTTTTTAGCCAGGGCTAATTCGCAACACCTGTCCCTAGAAAGGCTTTTTAACAGATTAAGACAATGAAGAAATAACCACACACACACACACAAAAAAAAACAAAAAAAAAAAAACAAAAAAAAAAAAAAAACATAAATAAATAAATAAAAAATGTCCAGAAACCAGTTAGCTCCAAGAAAGATAAATGTATCCGATAAACACATGTCTTTAAACTTACACAAGTCACATTTCATATATTCCCCTCATATGGCATGATTACACTTCTGCTGCTGTAAAAACCAAGTTCTTGTAACTTTTTTAAAGACGGACAGTTTAGTTAAAAATTTTATATGTGTTGGAAGCCGATTCCACAGGTTAGCTCCTTTCACAGAAAAAACATTTTGGGCAAAAGATGTTTTACAAAAGGGAACTTTACAGTCTCCACATGTAGCCGCTCTTGTTGATCGAGAAAATTCTAATCTGTTGACAAATTTACACAATGGCTCAGGTGCTAGTCCAGTCAAACATTTAAAAAACAACGTTATGTGTCTAAGATTGACAAAATTAACAAAATTTAAGAGTTTATGTTTACTTAAAATATAACAATGGTGAAATCGAATAGGCTTGTTATCTAAAATTTTTAGGGCACGTTTATAAAGCCTCTCAATAGGCTTTAGAGTAGTTTGGCTAGTCAGGGACCAAACAGTGGTACAATATGACAGGTGAGACAGGATCATAGCGTTCAGAAACACATGTGCACATTCAAATGTCAAATGGCTCCTGATCATTCTGAAACAGTTCATGCTTGTTTTCATTTTTCTTGAAATCTTCTTAATATGACTTTTAAAATTTAGCTGAGAATCTAAAATTACTCCTAAATATTTTTCTTGTTCTACCTGATCAATAAGTTCACCATTTATTTTTATGTTAAGATCATTTGGTATCCGTTTTCTTTTTATAGAAAAACACATAGATTTCGTTTTCCTCAGATTAAGTGTTAAACATGATTTATTAAGCCAATTAGATACTTTCTCAAGACTTTTAGTCAGTGTATTGCCAATAACAACAGGGCTTTTACCGGACACATAAACCACTGTGTCGTCGGCATACATCTGAAGGCCAACTTCAGGACACACTTCTGGCAGCTCGTTCACATACAGGCTGAAGAGGATAGGCCCCAGTATGGTTCCCTGAGGGATTCCGGTCTTAATTTTACAAGGGGCAGATTTTACATGATCAATCACCACACATTGTTCGCGACCCTGTAAGTATGACGCAAACCATAATAATGTCTGGCGTGACATATTATACGAGGACAGTCTTGAGATAAGATGGCTGTGGTTTACGGTGTCGAATGCCCTCTTTAAGTCCAGGAATACTACACCCACGATGTTTCCTCGATCAAGCGGCTGCACAACATTTTCCAACAATGCGCAGATGGCTGATTCAGTGGAATGGTTCTGTCTGAAACCATACTGTTGAGGGTGGATATACTGATGTGTTTCTAAATATTGGGTTAGCTGTCCTGAAACTATTTTTTCTATTATTTTTGACATTACCGGAACCAGACTTATAGGTCTATAGTTACTAACATCTGTGGTATCCCCGGACTTCAGGATGGGTTTAACCAGTGCTTTTTTCCAAGCATCTGGAAATACTCCAGTTCTAATAGAGACATTTATAATGTGGGTCAAAGGTAAAATTACATTTTGAGAATATTTTTTAAGAAAAGTTGCATCTATATTGTAATTGTCTTTGGATAAATTAATATTCAGGTCTGAAATAGCTTTCAGTACCACTGCTTGATCCACTTCTCTAATTTTAAAGGTATTCTCATTTGCTGATGACAATGTGTTTAAATTAAGCTCTTCATCAAAAAAATTAGAAGCAAGATCTTGTACTGATTCAATAAAAAAATTATTAAAAGCATTTGCAATTTGGACAGGTTCTGCTATGTTTTTTCCTTCACAATTTAGTTCAGTCAAATGATTTGTATTTACATTAGGTTTAATTAGACTGTTAATTTGTTTCCACATTGCTTTACAATTTCCTTTAGCTTCAGTTAAAATATTCATATAATAATTTGCTTTTAAGTTACGCAATTCTTTTACTACTTGATTTCGTAAGCCTTTAAATAACATCAGATCTGTGTCATATCTGGTTTTAAGATAGGTTTTTAAAGAAAAATCTCTTTTTTTAATCAGCTGTCGAACTGTATCACTAACCCATGGAAGCTGTACTTTTCTCTGTGGCCTTTTACATTGTTTTAAGAAGTTAGTGTTTAACATGTTAGTGTTTGTGTTTACATGTTAGTGTTTAAATGTTCAGTTATGTTGGACACTGAGGAGCTTCTGTATTTTTATGGTTACCATTAAGAGTGGTGTTTGTGTGTAGGTTATTCCCCTTGTAAAAAGTACACTTAAGCACATTTTTAGAAGAGTATGCTTGATATACTTTAGTGCAAACTGAATGTAATGTTTGCAGGCACATAAGTATGTGTTCATATATTAATAAAGTGATTAGTTGAGCTTAAGAGTGCTTTTGGGCCACTTAAGTATGATATATTTATATGTAATTTCATAATTACTACTATTGTCTTTGAAATATGGTTAAAGTGTGCTGCTTAATAAAGGCTGCTAACCTAAATAAACAAAAACAATTGAAATATGGTTTACAATTAATTTATTTGAATTACTTTACATGGTATTAAGTATGTTAGTCAACACATCAATTTAAGTGCACTTCATTAAAAGTATGCCAAAAGATTATTAAAAAATAATTTAAAATGTGCATTGAAAGTAAAACTTTAAATTTGATATTAGTACAAATTGCACTGTAAAGTACATGTAAAGAAACTTATTCAAGAAAGTGTCTCTCTTTAAATACACTTAAGTGACATTTTATACGTTAATTTTATCTGCATGTACAGTTTACACAAATATAGCCTACTTTTAAGATTTGAAGTACACTACAGGTGCATATTAAATCCAAACAAGAGCACTTCTTTTTCACAAGGGTCTCATGGCATCACCTGTAATGTGCCCACAACTGCGAACACTTTTAGATTGTACAGGTAATGGAAGATAATCAGCACACTAACATCTCCTAATCACTGAGGGAACAGTCAAATCCGGATTACATGAGAGCATCGCAGGTGAATACCAGGATGTGCGTATGCCAAATGAGTCATTTAGAAACACATCACCCCAAACACAGTGGTAAATATACAGCCAAAGGTTTAAGCATTTGAAGAACACCTTGACCTGCCCGAAATGATGTGGCATGACCCAAACTCAGCAGTTCAGTCAAGACAACCTCCAAAATCCATTTGAGCAGTTATGCTGAGAGAAATGGTCCAAAATACCATGATGTGTATTTGAAAAGTATTCATTTTTGTTAATGTAATGACTATTTATGGCTACAGCATTAACACATTCATTTCTGGTGGATATACTGCAGTTATAAAGACACCGGAGGAAGACGGAGGAAGCAACTCATTACTGAATTTTTAGTTCATCAAAACATTGCTTTGGCCAATAAATCATGTAAAATTACAATCACAAACATGGAAAAATACAACCCGTTCTCACTCCCAAGGCGTCAAAATCGGAAGCATAGTCAAGTGCCTTCCGCGTCACAATTAAGACGCTAAAGGTGCCCCTAGGCGTCATTTTTCGACGCGCCGGGTGCTCCATTCATTACAATGATAAATATTTACGTTTATAAAAGCAGACATGATTTTATTAATATTTAAAGGCTACTTTTATATTTTGGAGCAACTAACCCAACTCCTACCCTAAACCTACCCATATCTAAACAATATAAAACACATAACAGGCAAATAAATGTACAGTCACATGTATTTATTGCAAAAACGGACCAAAACAGTATAAAAGTATTAGCTCATGTTGCATTCCAAGTCTTCTGAAGTCCTACGATGTCTTCATGTGAAGAACAGAGTTGATCTTGATGTTTTAATCGCTGAAATGATGATCCCGCTGCCCCGTGAACGAACTCATTCATAACTCATTCAAATCATTCAAAAGACTCCTGAGCATGACGCAATCGGTCACAAGACACAGGAGAGCCAATGACATTTCACTATGAAATCTGAAGTACGGGCGGCAATATTTGAAATTTGATGTGTTCATGATCTTTGGCGGATGGAGATGCTGATCGCTTTTGGGGATTTTCTTCATACAAATTAATCGTTTGGCCTCGGAAAACTTGGATTATTTAACTTTTTGAATAACTCGTGGATGCAGACGTATGTTATATCCTGTGTTTAATATCATGTTCACACAAATGGGTAGGTTTAGGGATGGGTTACATGTTAAGCATGTCTAAATAGCGTAAATAAAATAAATGTAAATAAAATTATGCTTGCTGATTAAATTGAAAAACACACTCCAACATGTCATAATGGCAAAATCATAAACCAATACAATTTCACCATGACGAAAACATTCCCAATACCCAGTGCGTCTGTGTATGACGCCAAAGGCTTCTCACTGAAATGAATGGAAACGTGGTAAAACGTGCTTTTCGGACATGCTAGCTCACATGGTACAGCTTTGCTCTTGCAAGCAAGAGTCCCACTAAACATCCGTCAGATTAGAAGAACCCAAAGAGTTTGCTTCGACAAAATGCATTTTTATCTCATGATGACTTTCGTTAACACTATGAGTTAGATTATACTTTAACCCTTAAATGCATGAATGTTTTGACCAATCTTTATTACATGCCCAGATCTATATCTAACATGGATGGATCTGTCGTGGTGATGTAAAACTCTCCTAGAGTAACCATAACAGAAAAATTAAATAAAGCATGTTTTGTCACCTTTCGTAAGGGTTCAGTTTGAGCAGATGTTTTCCACCATCATCACTGTCCTCATCAGAGCTCATTTCAGTACATTCAGCATCTGCCTCATATTCACCATCTCAAACATATCCTCAAAACCATCCTTTTCAAAATCAATATTTAGATCTCTGACAGCTTCTTCAGCAGATCCACCATCAGTGACAGTGACAGTAATATCTGACTGTGTTCAGTTCTTGCTCTGCAGTAAATCTCTGAGCCATTTCAAGTTTTGCTGATGATTCTTCCTATTCTTTTGTTTTCTGCCTGCGGTAACTGTGAGTGTAACGTCACTTCATCATTGAGTATCAGACACTGACACCTTGAGGAGTAAAGGTGAATTACACTTATGCAGTCATCAAAGGTTCAATTATTGTTGTGCAGAAGAAAAAAAAACCTTGCACTGTTACTCTCAAACCATGTGGACTCCTCTGTGGATTATTAAAAACTGACTAATTACTCTAATTTTCTTCTTAGCCAGCATGTTACAGAAGAACAGACCCCCCAAAAATATAAAGCAGTGCGTTTGTTGTTTTGTTAGTATGTGTTTGTGGTTTCTTTTTGCACTATGGACAGATAGCTCTAAAAAGGCTTTTACTTGTACAGAAGATGCGTCTGTGTTCAGTCTTGCTTCTCCTCACTGTCCTGCTCATGGTACTCCCACTGAGAGATGAGTGTTCAGCTCTGACCAGCCCTTCACCCCACACTTCTCTCCTGTTATCATAACACACAACCACATTGTCTTACATATCCTTGTGGGAACTTCACATTTGGGATTAAGTATATATTTTCAGACATGTTTTTTTTTTTTGCCCCACAAAGAAAGCCTACATTTCTAAGCAAAATGTCTTCATCCATTAACTAATATTATCGTGACTACTACTTCTATCATTACTACTGTACCATTACAAAAACATAAATACATAAGCAGTAATAACGGTTACTATCTGCAATAAACTCACTCTCATGACTCATTCATCCCAGCACACTTGCGGTGTTGACACAGTGGTTGTGCAGGGAGACAATGTGTCCATTTCTTCACCCACAGTGCCGGGGATTCAGCAGACTTCAGTGAGTGAATGCCATACTGACGAGGCTTTGTGCTGAACATGATTGAGCATCAAGAGCCCTGCGTCTGCACCACACTGCCCACATGTGTTCACATCTGTCACTGCAACACACCTCAACTCAACAGAACAAATGCAGGCCTCAAAATCAAAGATCTGATGAAATATTTGTGGATTTTAGTCACTGGGTTTTAGCATTAATGCCCTTTATGCTACTGCGCTCCCAAACACATTTTGTTTTTTAAAATGTACAGCGTTTCTCTTCTTGAGAAAAAAAAAAATTAAATGATGACTCATCCCGTACTGTTTTTTGTCCATTCAAATGCCATCAAGACTGATAATGTCCCACCCCCTTATTATTAATTATTTTAGGGTTACAGTTACGTACTTACTACTGATTAATATTCATGGACAATGTACTTGTTCTATATACGGTTAGGGTTAACTACTTGTAATTATGCATAATTTACTGTTATTACTATTGGAAGTTAGCCTGGATGCCAGCCGAACTTAGCCCCGTCCACAACATTTTTAGGTCTGGTGGTTCGGTCTGGACTCGATCCATTGAGAAGTAATTATGCCTGAACAGAAACTGTTCGGACCAATGAAATCATCAGGGCGGGCTTTAGTCGATGACGGACAGATGATCAACAGTAACGTAATCATGCACGTCATCAAAGGAGCTTGGGTTATATTTGTTCGAATCCTAAACTGAGAGCTTGTTTGTATATGCATTCTTCTTCACAATTTCTCTCAGAAAAGATGATCATGTTGGGTAAGTACTCTGTGTATCCTTCAATTCTTTTATTTTTACAACACCGGCAAAGATTGTGTATTCCAGCGTGCGTGCAGACAGGGTTGCCAAGTTTTACAACAAAACCCGCCAATTACTAGCCCTAAACAATAGCTTCTCGGGGGGGTTCTCCGGAAGAAAAAAAAAAGGCGTTTGGGGGGGTAAAATGTGTGTTATTTTGGCAATGTTGCCAGCTAAAATTCGCACTCCTGGGTCTATATATCGCATAATAGTGACTTCAACCCATGGACATAGAAAACAACCCAAAGAAAAAAACGCAGACTTGGTAACACAGTGCAGTTGAGCTCTGTTGACATTTGACAACTAACGTTATGCGTCGCTTCGTTGCTCTGATTGGTTGTTGGTCTATCCAATTGATGTCTTTCCTGGTTCAGTTTCAGACTCATATTCTGATTAGATTTGAATATGACCACGTCAGGCTAATAGTAAGTACATTTAAAGTGGCTCTGTGTCACCTTAAATTTAATAAAGTGTTACCCATGTTCTTTAGTCAAGCAAATGTAGGAAACAAATATGTTGGAGAGAGGGATTCAAGCGAACTTGAAAAGAGCATTTAAGCATAAGATCATGCTCAATCTGTATGGCAGGTTTTCCTTTTTTTCCACAAGCCGCAATGCTGTGCATGTAAAACTAAGACAAGATGTTCAAAATGATGAGAAAATATTAATGCATGGCTCCGTTTCTTGATATCTAATACCAGCATCCATCCGTGTCCATGCCGAGCTGTTGGTGGTCTAGCACGAGTCAAGCTGTAGACTGAGGAAGACTGATGGGATAGAGCTTTGTAAAACAGATCTGTGCTGGAGCGAGGAGGTTAACTGCATTTTCACAATATGTGGGCCTGTTATATAAACCTATTTCACTGATATTAGTCACTCAATTAGGAGGGAGGAGAAAGCTTATTTATATAATATTTATATAATTGTTATTTACAAAAAAAATGTTAGATGCAGGATGAGTTTCCTTTGCGAATGTTAGGTGTCATTTAATGTTTTCTACAAGGGACAGTAAAATCCCGGCGTGTTCCTTCTGATGTCGTGTGATATTGAATGAGTCTTGCTTGGGAAGCTTTGTGTGCCAGTGTTGTGCTCGTACCTTCACCATAGCTGTTAATTCTGAATGTAGCTGCATTTTTCATCCTGACACGTTGTATGCCATTTATTTAAAGAATAATACTATATATTACACAAATAATACTCAAGAGTGGCGAAACAAATCTCGAGCCTCGGTGGCAAGCAAATCAAAGAGACGCAGTGAGTAATAACTGTGGAAAGCCTGGAGCGTTCTGATCCAGAGACTCCCTTGACAGTGTTTACTGCTCCTTACACACTATAGCTGTGTCTGAAATCGCCCCCTATACCCTTAAATAGGGCACTATTTTAGGGGACAGCCATTTGGAGTTTCGACCAAAACCAAAGTGGATGTTATCGAGTGCACTCATTCAAACACCTTAATAATGAGTGTACAACGGCTAGAGAATACCATACACTGTGAGAGTTGCACACTGAATTATTCCCATCTGACCAGAAGATGGGGTCTGCAGATGAGTCATCGATCCATACATTTTCCAAACTGCTGATCCAATGTGGGTAAAGCAAAATATCATACAGGTATAACTATTATTTTTGAATAGTTTAATAAACCCTTACAGGTCTGAGCCAGTTTTGACATGCTCTGACATTTGCATAAACATAAATGGTAAAAGTGTCATTTCACTGCATTCAGCACAAACTGGGCTCCCATAATATCTGGGAAACATGTATGCACATGCTTGCATTTGAGAGAATAGCATTTATGCATACATTTTAGTTCCTTCAAAAAAGTCAGACACTGAAAATAAGGCCATAAAACACTTTTTGCTTCAAACCGATGTGAGAATCATTGCGTTTACTCATTTACATAAAACAATATATTGGTTTACATTTTGTAAGACACTTTTTGTTTACAAAGCCCAAATGTGAAAAGGCTTTGCTGTGATTTACACCTGAGAGAACAAAAGAACCCCATAATTAATGAGCCTTTGAGATAAGGAACAGAACAAAAAAATATATTGTTATAGTTTATGTAACATGCCCCTCGATTCAATGATGAGACTTTTATGATGTTTAATCCTTTGTGAACTCTAATCATTCATCATATCACCAACGTAAGAACTGAAACCTATACAAAACATTTAACAGATCAGTTTACACTGTGCTGTCTTACATTTGTGCAAAACGAACATATTAATAGACATAATGCTCAGATCTCAGCATTGTATAACATTCCTTTTGCCTCTTTAGAGGGGCTGTAAGTATCGTGACAAAGTTATTACCGTTTTTGGCCAAGCTACGTACTACTGAACTGCGCCTCTCAAGGAAAACAAACGCGCGTAGCGTAAAACCGGAAGTTAACCATTTACATACAAAAATATCAAAATAAAAGACAAGCACCTTTCCCAGAAACAAAATGTACTTACGGTTATTTACCGTAAGTTTATTCGCCTGGAAGAGGAATGTCATGTACGCCTTTGGTGGCTTGAGGGTGAGCAAATAATGGGGTAATTTTCATTTTTTGGTGAACTATCCCATTAGCACATGCTCACCTGCTATATCTGGCAATGCAAACTTACTATTAAAAAACTGCATCAATTCAGTTGCATTTAGTTCAGCTATACTTTGTTTTACTGACTTCGCAATGACAAATGGCACATTATTGAAGTTTTCTTGTGCTGTGTCCTTCAGAGTGCATGTTCTTTCCCTACAAAATGGACGCTCATTTTGGGGATGTTTGAAAAGTCCACTTCGAAGGGCACTATCAGGTTCTTAGGACTTGCTGTGAGTGAGCGAGCGAGTGAATGATTGATTATGACAGGATGTGCAGTTGATATGAGGGCCACTAGAGGGCCACAAGGGACCATCTGGAAATCTACAAAGGTGAGATTGAGGGTATGAAGGGAGGAGGTGAAGACAACCTCTAATCTAAACATGTCTATGTTCAGAATGGGACACTAGTAAACTGCTTAGTGCATAGGCCTACTAATGTATACTGTTTTAATACTGTGAAACAATAGTTGGCCTGTGCAGCATTGTTGTTATTTGACCTCATTACACTCCACGTGTAATATTTGAGTCATGTCCAGTCTTATATTTAATCTTTTTTTCTCTCTCTCTTTTGGCAAGGAAAGCCATGTGCAGCTGAAATTAATCATACTTCATCCTTCAAACTAGAAATGTAAGGTCGCGTGCATTGCATTCTGGGATGCAGTATTTCACACCGTGCGCTCTGTGGTATAATGCACAATTATTAAACAAAGTTATGTCTGATTGGATGAGTAACATAAGTTGCCGTGAAATAGGCAATAAACATTCTATAAAAATGCAGCATTGTTGTTAAATTGCTTGGCAACTTTTAATTTAGCCTTCTGTTGTGCCAATAAACTATGTCGTTTTGGCAGAAGATATGTTTATTTTAGTTATTCATATTAACACATTTGACTCTATATTTGAACATATATTTGAAAAGATTTTGTGAGGGATATTATAAACATTGTGGGCATGTAAAGTTGATCAAACTAAGCACTGCTTTATATTTAGCGCAAGTTATTTGGTAAAAAACTAAATAAATGCATTCCTTTCCCATTTGTGTGTGAAAAATAAGCTTAAGAATCACAAATCCTTTGAGTCCCTATTGTTTACACACAAATGATCACAAGAGGTGAAACTCTACCACTTCATTATCACTTCACTGTAGAAAATATAATAGGACTCAGATCTTGTTTCAAAAAGTCTTAAAGGAACTGTAAGTAACATTTCTTTCATCACATGACCTTTTAAAAATTCATGTTGTGCTCGTCAGAATAAATTCATATAGGTTTGGCATGACATTAAGGAAAGTACACCATTCTGCTGGTGAGATTTACTTAATGTTTTTGAAAGAGCCTTTTATGCACACCAAGGCTGCATTTATTGGATCTAAAATACCGTAAAACTGTAATATTGTGAAATATTACTACAATTTAAAACAACTTTTCTTTTTAATGCATTTTATTTCTATGACAAAGCTGCATTTTCAGCACATCTCTGTTTTACTCCAGAAATCGTTGTAATATGAGGACTTTCTTCTCAAGAAACATCATCATCATTGTTGAAAACAGTTAGATATATATGTGATTTTCCTTTTGTAAGTATTTTTCTAGATGTTATCCATGTTTTGTGTCTCAATTACATGCAAGCAAACAACCCAATAAAAGATTTCAAGAGGGAAACCATTTATTCACTTACTTCCTGCATGAGGCTGCCAACATCAACTGTCAACCATTTAGAAAAATTTGGGCACAAATGGGTTCATATATTTTTCAGGATTCTTTGAACATAATAATTTTAATTATTTGAAATGGAAGTCTTTGCATAACTGACACTTTCAAACAGTTTAATGCATCTTTGCTGAATAATGATGAGAAAAAAAAGAAAAAAAATCGTACTGTACCCAAACCTTTGAATGGTTTTAATGGATTAAATGGCCAAATTCACATTAGTGAGTCAACTAAACTGTAAAGAAATATTGTTGTTTTAACTTAAAAATTAAGTAACCTGGTTGCCCTAAAATTCTGATTTTATTATATAAAAATTTAGTTGATACAAAGGAAATTGGTTTAATAAATAGAAACTCAAAATATTACTATATCCCAACCACATAAAAAAAAATTGATAAAACACGAAAATACCACAATATGGCATACTTCACTGCGTCATCACAAATAAAACACACACAATTACCCAATATGCTCACAAAATCGTTTAATAATATTTGGATAAATGTTGTCGCTTCTCAAAAATGTTCAATGTATTAACTTAAATTTTAATTTCAATGACCTCAAAATTAAGGTAACTTATTTAAAAAAAAATTTTTTTTAGAGTGTATTAAAGCCAGACGTGTTCAAAATACTGGCTACATACACTGCCTACTATTTTTTTTTATTACTAAATGAAAGTTGACAGTATGGAAGCATTCAGCAATACACATTTATATACACACACAATATATAACAGTATTTAGCAACAAAAATAAGCTTTAAGAACATTTTGCTAGTGAACTAGTTGCGTAGCGTGTTACTAGGATAATGGCTGTTTATTAGCACTCAAAACATGCCTTATCGTCTGTTTGACCATATTCTACATCTCTTAATCCTATTCAATACCTAAACGTAACAACTACCTTAACTAACTATTAATAAGCAGTAATGAGGAGTTTGAGGCAAAAGTCATAGTTAATAGTCCGTTAATGGTGAGACTAAACTAAAGTGTGACCAAACTTTTGTTTTTCTGGTTATGCGAAAGTTAAAGCTGTATTATGTAATTTTTCCGTCCTCTAGAGGACGCCTATTTAAAACAAAGCCGTAGTTTGATGACGCCAAGTTTGAGCGCAGAATGTTGGGAAATGTGGTCTTCATCTCACAGCCGGTGGAGAAGAATCGGGATAGGACTCGAGCAGAAATCATGTTGATGGATGTGATTATTAACGTTACTGTAGTGTGAAGCAGAGCAGGACCGAGTGTTGAGGAGCTGAGCAAGGCCGCTGGAGTGATTGATACACAAACACACACCTCGCGAGCAGCGGGACTTTTATTATGACAGGACACAGTCGCCGGCGCCATTTCCTCTTTTCCGGTCATGAGTATGAGGTAACGCAGCTCTGTTTATCATATTAGACACATTTAAGTGTGTTTATAATGATGTTATGACGTTACTCTGTGCGTTCGCTCAGCGGCTGCTGGGACACTTGTTCACACTGCTAAGAGTAAAGCGCTTCTGCAGAATAAAACCAGAAACCGAGAGTAACGCAGATATGAATGCAATTGACAGGCGACTCAATTATGGGAACACTACTTTTAAATGTTCTCTGAACATTATGAAACAAGTTGCAACATTTAAACAATGTTAGATAATCATCCATCTGAAACTATTTTGTGAATGATGTATAAATAATGTTTCTGTGCCAACACCTGATAGTCTCAGCCTCAGACATCACACCCACAGACCGTTGGCTGAACGTCTGATGCATATGCCACACTTATCTGGAAACACTTCAGGAGTTTAAAAGTCGTCCTCTGCTTGGTTGAATTCCACAGGATGTCCAGACGTGTGTGTTGCATTTCTTAATGGTCCGTCTGGAAACAAATGCGGTGATGCCAAACACCAAGAAGAATGTTGCCGTGTTGACAGCTATGACAACGAGCGCTTACCAGAATCAACTAAACCATGGATTTTCATTTAATAAGTTTGTCTCCATTGTTGCAGTAAATTTTGCAAATGTATTCTTTATTTAGAATAAAGTCATATACATCTGGGATGGCTTGAGGGTAAAAGACGAGTAAACGGTGAGGAGATTTCTGCACGCACTGAATTTTCAGTGTAGAGATGTAGGATTCCTTCTTAAGATTCATCTGTGGCAAGGACGAAAAGAAGAGGAACTAGATGAGGAGGAAGCCAAGCTAGAGAAATGAATGTGTTGCACATTTTTTTTTCATGTTTTAAAAAATGAAGTTTCCGAGTGATATCAGATTGTATTTGTGTTTTTATTGTACTTACCCCGTTACTACACGAAACAAGAGGGGAACAAACACCACTTTAATTTACAGCCCGCAGATTCATACTTAACCCGTCACTACATGAAACAAGAGGGGAACAAACACCACTTTACTATACAGCCCGCATATTCATACTTACCCCGTTACTACATGAAACAAGAGGGGAACAAACACCACTTTAATTTACAGCCCGCACATTTATACTTACCCCGTAACTACATGAAACAAGAGGGGAACAAACACCACTTTAATTTACAGCCCGCACATTCATACTTACCCCGTTACTACATGAAACAAGAGGGGAACAAACACCACTTTAATTTACAGCCCGCACATTTATACTTACCCCGTAACTACATGAAACAAGAGGGGAACAAACACCACTTTAATTTACAGCCCGCACATTCATACTTACCCCGTAACTGAACGAAACAAGAGGGGAACAAACACCACTTTAAAGGTCCCGTTCTTCGCGTGTTTTCGAAGCTTTGATTATGTTTACAGTGTGCAATATAACATGAGTTCATGTTTCGCGTGTAAAAAAACAGTATTTTTCACAAAATTGACTTATCTGTACAGCGCTGTTTCCTCTGTCCGAAAAACGGCCTGATGATTTCCTTGTTCTATGAAGTCCCTCCTTCAGAAACACGTAACGAGTTCTGATTGGGCCAGCGCTTGCCGTGTTGTGATTGGACAGCAGCTTAGCGCACTTTGCCCGGAAAGGTTCCGCCTCTTACCATAACGGGGAGATGCAAGTGCTGAATGCGCGCTTTTCTCCACGTGGGAGAGCAACAAGACCACGCCCCCTATTTGGCGTGTTCTTGTGGGCGGAGGGTTAGTCAACAAACGGTTCTAGTGACGTCATTCCTGAAGGAAGTGCAGGGGTGTAGTCCAAACCGGCCGCTCGCTGTAGGCTTTGAAAGGGAACTTCTGTTAAATAAAATCTCGCTTGGCATTGAACTTTGAGCTTTATAATTTTAGAGGTATTATTTATGCTCTAACAGCAACATTACACACTAACTAAAGTTTGAAAGATGGAATCACGAAGAACGGGACCTTTAATTTACAGCCCGCAGATTCGTACTTACCCCGTAACTACACGGATAATTACCCCTTAATTAAAAAATACTTACAGTATAAATAATTAGTTAATTTTCCTGATAATTACGCCTTTATTCCCCCAATATCACATATTGTTCCCTTATACCTACAAGTACTTAGTTACACTATAATTATTGAAAGTTATTCTGTAAATTCACTTTAATTATGCAGTACTTTCCGGGCCATAATCTAAAGCGTTACCAAAAAATGTTGTTTGGAGGGCACAGTGTGGGCATTACTAATGCCAAAAAGGCACTTGAGTGGCAAAAGGTTGCAGACGCAGTAAATGCTGTAGCCTCACAACCTCGGACCGTTGCCAAAATAAAAAAAGAAATGTGCGCACATCAAAGTCGAGGCAAAAAAGCGTCTAGCGCTCCATCGCCAGAGTGTGTGTGCGCCACGGGTGGGGGAAAGGGGACACTGGAGCTAACCCCTCTTGATGAGAATCTCATTTTCTTTCTGAATGGTTTCATCATATGTTATTTTATCAAAAATAAAACAAACTAAAGAAAAACATATGCATGAATACCATGATTCTGTAGCTGATGAAGTTTGAAACCAACTTTCCCCAGTGGACAATTCATTTTTGAAGGACCGCACATTTACCCGTCTAGTTTGCTTTTTATAAATACCAATTATTGCGTAGAGTGGCGTACATTTATAAATGAGGCCCCTGAACTTAAAACTAGCAATGTTACTGGATGAATGTTTGTTCATAACTTTGACAGAACCTTGTCAGAACGTCAGCAAAAGTTCTCTATTCGCTGGGCTGCCATTCTGAACATTCATATCATCACTTACAGCGCCTTAAATGAACCATGACGTCATCAGCAGGAAGTGATGTGCATGATCACAGAGGAAGATGCTGATTTACTGCTGTGCGAACGGAAACTTCTGACGCTTTTACCTGCATTACAGCAGCCGAAGCCTCGGGGAAAGACATGACCGGTGCCACACGCCCATCAAACATTTCACGCCAACCGTGCACTTATCTATTAGCACTTGTGCTAACAGATCTCGCTGTGTAATCAGAACGTCACAGCGCAGCGTTTGGACGGATATCGTGTGTGAGTAATTGATGAATGTTGGCGTCAAAGCACACATTGCTAGACACAGAGCCCACATGCTGAACGACAGTGATAAGGAGGGTTGTGAAATCACAGAGCTATTTTTGCTTGTCTAGGCTTCTATCAAATGAGCTGAGCAGAGTGTTTGTGTATGACACATATGGCTACCGTGTGTGTGTGCTGGAGTGTATATAAGGGCTGATAGCACATTGTTGTTTTTGGGAGCTGATGCGTGGAGTGAGCGTCTCTGTGAGCCCATCAGATGAAGTTCCTCTGATCGGTAGCAGGAACGGAGGCCTCTGCTGAAAGAAGCCTGTGTCTTTCTCTTTGACTCACACACACGCACATGAGCATACTCAGAACAGGGGGCGCCAAGAGCAATATGCTTCATTTACAGATTCACTGCATCTTCTCTGGTCCAGCGAGAAAACACAGACACAAATTTGTCACTATCTGGGCCACCTCTCTCACACTCTATCGCTGCATCCCAATTTGCATATCCATTCAAAATAGTACGCAAAATTAGAATTAGTGTCCCCCAAATAACAGTGTGTTGAGATGAGTGTGTTCAGGCCGTCAAAGATTCTGACCTGTAAAAACGGTCCATGTCCTTGTAGAACTTCAAACTTATCATCTCAGAATTTCTGCACTGCAAAAAAAAAAAAAAAAATTGTTGGTTTAACTTAAAGTAACCTGGTTGCCTTAAAATTGAGTTTATTGACATAAAAAATTTGAGTTGATACAATGAAGGAAATGGGTTTAGTAATTAGAAACTCAATATTACTGTATCTGAACCACAAAATAATTTGATAAATAATACAAATAGCAAAATTTGGCATGTTTCACTGCATCTTCACAAATAAAAACTTTTAATAATATTTGAATAAAGCTTTGATTCTTAAATGTTTTTTATTAACTCAAATTTTACTTTTTTTACAGTGTGGGAGTTTCAACTTATACCACCTGACTGCTGCAGTTTCATTTTAGTGTTGATATAAACATAAAAGTCTGAAATGCTCAGAGTAGAACGTCGTCTCGCGATTATGGTAATTATGAAATGCCGTGAACGCAGCATGAGTATCCCAAAGGCATTCAGGTAGTCCACTAAGCTATTTCCGGTGGAAATTCAAAATGCAGATCCATTCACACTCTTATGATTAATACTGACCACAACCAATTGCACACGGAACAAGAATTCAATTAGAGCTACGAACACAAAAAACGTTAAAAAAAAAAACAATATCAAGTAGAGAGGTTTAGATAAACGGGTTTGAGTATTTTGTTATTCTGGTTGAAACACTCTTCACATCCTGATAACAATTCATCAATAATCAATAAAAGAACTAGCAACCTGTGACGTTCTTACCAGTCAGAAGCAAATATATCCAACCTGATGGAAAAGAAAGCTGCAAAGAATTTTAAAGATACACATGGCATTTGACTTAAATGTGCCCTACAATTTGAAACAATATTTTAAATTGTTCTCTGATATCTAAATAGAGGGTATGAGGCTTATTTAAGGGCAAACATTGTCCAGATACGGTTTTACAGGTCCATTTACAACTCCAGAAATTGTCCCTAGGTTGTAATGCCCTGTTTTTGCCTTATTTGGAAGAGTCATGAATATTAATTCAGAGTTCTGCTCTGATTGGCTGTTTCACTCCACTGCTGCTCATTGACAGCTAACACATCTATACCATCCGTCATGGAAATGATAGCTTCTCAACTTTGAATCACAAACTGAACTGGGTAATGTGTAAATATGTTGTTTGTACAATAATGTTACAGTTTGACAGTAGAGTACTGATTTAAAAGTCGATTGATTTAGCCAAACAAAGTAATGTAGAAGCCACTGAAAAAAGTCAGTGTCATGTTTACTACTCACCCGCTGCAAAATAATTATACTTCAGTTCTCAAAAATGTATATTTATTTAACAAATTGACTAGAAGCCTTGTCAAATTACTATTGTTTCAACTTAAATGGTGAATAAGGTAACATTAGTAGTAAACGTAGTTAGCTTCTGAGTTATGTTAATGATGAAATATAGGCTTATTTAGATTTCAATCCGTCAAAAGGGATCGACATCCGTATCTACTGTTGTATTTTATGACAACGCTGGCAGGAAATAATATTAACCTTTGTCATTTGACAAACTGTTATGTGAGCTACTTAGAGTTTCCAATACTAGCATCTTGCGTTAGATCTAGACAACACAGGGGGTATTATCTTAATGTTGTCTTAGTAAAAAACTTTCAATTTAATCAGAAATGGGTTCGACAGTTAGGAAGTGGACACAATCACTACTTACTGCTTGCAGGAATACGGTTGGAATCGGCCCTTTCTTCAGTTTTAGACGCTGAGCGAATCCTGCTATATTGCCCCAGGTTAGAAAAACTCTCCGTGGTGAAATGGGCCGAGCAAACGCACAACTTAGAATTAAATTGTTGCGGTATATCCGATTGTAAATAAACATCAAGCATGACTGTTGACATTGTTTATCTGTGGGTGTAACGGTGGTGACCCCCAAACTACAATTCATAATTCAGTGTTCAATAAATTGTTTTTTTAATCAACCTTATTCGGGCGCCAGGCAGGTATAGGCCTGCCAACAAAAACCCGGGATAGTTTTTTAATAACCACCCGTTACGTTCAATAACCTCAAAATAATCAGTCTTTTTTGTTTTCCACGTTTTTTACTTAAATGGGTTTACACCCAACAACCACAAACATCAAACTTAATTTGATAAATATAAACAATACAACACCTAAACAGAAAGACCAGAAGAACAATTGCAGACACCGCTACTTATTCTTTTTGTTCGTGGTTTGTATATTTCAATCGGTGCAGATATGTCACAGTTCATTAACATGCAATAAATTCACATGTCCGTTTTAAACCCCAATTTGTCCTTGAAAACAACACTAACGAAGAAGAAGGTCATAGAAAGGAAATAAAATCAAAACAAAATGAATACAAACAATAAACTCGATCAGTCTGTATATGTTTGGAATCCTGTGCGTGTGTGCGTGTGTGTGTGTCGGAGAGAGAGCGTGTCTGTGCTTGATTGTTTGGGGAAATGAAAAGTTTTTAGTCACTGACCCAAGTGCAGCTGCTCACAGGGCTTTCGAAGAGTGCCTAGGGACCGTAGTGGACTCAACGATGATCCTGGTAACGACCAACTTTTCCCTTTGGATGGCTTAGCGATGCTTATAACGTGAAGGTAACTTTGCGCTCGTTCACAAGCACGGTAGAGCAGATCTGGAAATGACAGGCCGACAGGAACACGAGCCCCACTCCCCACGGTAACGCACTCCACTTCTCTCCCTCCACTCGCAACTCAACTGTCTTCACTTGTTGCGACGTCTCTTCCCCCCCTTCCGGTATGTGCGCTTCACCCTTATACTCACATCCGTCCTTAATTAATACGCACACCTTTCGTGCAACGAAAGTGAAAGTAACCAAGTGGCATTCAGACTTTTCAGTTCTGCCACAAAGGCTATGAAAAGTCCTCACGTCCCCTGCACAGCCTGGAACAGGACATCTGTGATGATCTGCCGTTTTCGCTTTCGTCGCGTGACGCTTGTTTATCTGCTGAACTCCCGACGGCTGCACACTTCCGCCTTAAAATGAACATGCAAATGTTGGGGGCGTACATATTAAGTATGTTTGCGTCACAGTTGGTGTTATGTTGAAAATAGCCTGTTTTTCCGTGGTGTTTTTCACAAACAAGATTTACATATGAAGGAGGAGGCAATGGTGTTTGAGACTCACAGTATGTGATGTCCATGTACTGAACTCTTGTTATTTAACTATGGCAAGGTTAATTCAATTTTTCATTCTAGGGGACCTTTAATGTAATGTGACCTTTCGTCTCGTTTCACTGCCAGAATCTCACCAGAAGTAGGTCATATGGATCACCTACTGTTTAATGTATACTGTGAATTGGACATTCATTTCACATAGGGGAGCACGGGGCACAACCTAACACATGGTTTAACACTTTCCACATATGCCAGGATGACAAAAATTACTAGTTGGCTTATCAACATTAGAGAAAAATGTCCACTTTTTTTTTTTTTTTTTTTTTTTTAAATCTTTGGAAGAGATCACTGAACATTTATTTACCCATATCAAAAGTAAATTTCTTAAGTTTTTCATCTCTGTTTTTTGTGTATATTTAAAATAAGACAAATCTGACAATTATTGTAATTGTATATCTGTTATTTAACAGCTGAGATCTTTCTTTAATGCTGATTTAACAGCAGAAGCCACGACCCGTGGTTTAAATCACAGTTGAGAAGGTGGGCTGTGTTTTCACACTGCATTACAATGAGCCCCTATTAGAACCATGACATTATATTCTACACTTTTAATAAAAAGTGTTTTATGTAACTTCAAAGGGTTTCCTGTAAAAAGACACCAAAATGTTGAACTTAGACCCACTTGTTTGGGGTCTTGTTTGACCCACAGACATCTCCAAAAAGTGGAGACTCTACGCATTCAAATGGTATTGAGGTCAGAGCTCCTCCACAGAGATTTAACATTGAGAGTATAGACATGTCATTCTGGACCTACTGTATATAGGGTCAGAGCTTTAGTGGTTAAACGAGTCAATGTTCAGAAATGCTTATGTTAATTTATTTGAAAAATTTAATAATTGTATTTTATTGACAACATATTTTAGTTTGTCTTGTATTTTTTATTTTATTATGTCAGGTAACATTTTAAGCCATCATATAGTCATGTTACAGTGTACCCCACAGGGCATGTTATTACATTACACTTCCATTCTGATTTTGGGTAGATCAAGAAAAAAAAAACTATACACTGATGAAACAAAACCACATAATTGCACTAGTTAAAAAAAAAAAAAAACTGACAAAGTCAAAAAACGTTATTTTGTGCCCCATTCTCCCCTACTGTTCATCAAATAATCTGAATGAAGTTCAAATCCAGCCTGACATTGCCCAATCATTTGCTCTGGTCTTCCTTATTTTCTGGATTTGAACTTCCATTTTTGCAGTATTTCTATGGCATTGCGGTTGTTGAGTGATTAGCTGGTGAAGTGGGGCTACTTATTGTTGAGTTAATACTCAATAAACCCGTCTCCAGCACGATGACTCCGATCTTTCATATATACATATTCTTGTGTAGTCGACACGTCATCCAATAAACCCGTCTCCGGCGTGACGACGCCGATCCTTCAAATATTCATACTCTTGTGTAATCGACACATCCTCAATAAACCCGTCTCTTGCGTGATATCCAGAAATGTTGAATATTCCGGATTTCTAACCTATAAGGTTGCCAGAATAAATAAATCATACACAGTGTTGGATAGGCCAGAGGAGAACTGGCACTGACTGAGTCTGGTTTCTCCCAAGGTTTATTTTTCTCCATCATGCCCTGGTGGAGTTTTGGTTCCTTGCCACTTGCCACTGTCGCCTTTGGCTTGGCTTGCTAAGTTGGGACACTAAAATTTCAATAATAGAGTTATTTAACTAAATATCCAAATAAAATTAAATGTATTAGGTCTTAATTCTATAAACTATAATACTGATCTGCCAACATTGTCGCTATATGAAATTCAAATAAGCTGATAACATCACCAGTTTCTCCAGAACGACTGTACAGCCGAATCAAATTGTTGCAATATTGTCCTGTTTAACACTGAGCTGCTTTGAAACAATCGTCATTGTAAAAGCGCTATATAAATAAAGTTGACTTGACTTAAAGATATCAGGAGCAGTGTAACGTTTGAAGCGGATGTCATGAATGTCAGTAGACCAGGAAGACTTAAAAAGGAGCGGTTCATTCATTAATCCGAACGATCTTACGTTGTGGAAATACAAACAGAAATGTGCAACGAGTGCTGAGAAGGGGCAGGGTTACATATGGCCTATCTTTATAATAGGGAAGTAGGCATATTTGAACACAAGGAGAGTGTTGTGATTGGCTGCTCACACTGTTAATGTGATAATGGCCTCCTTTCATATTAGCAATCAGTCTGCAAATTGGCCTGAATCAATCAAGAAATTAATTTAAGCTGTGAATGAGGCAATTTTCCAACAATTCATCTCTGTTAAAGCAAGTTCAAAGTGCACTTGCAGTGTTTATGGAGGATTTATTGTCTCATGGTCAAAAAAAGTTGACTCTTAATGACAACTAAACAAAAAACAAAAAAGCTTTTCGTTACCATGTTCTTTTTCATTTGGCAAGCAAATGAACAAATGTGTCCTCATGCACTCAATAATGATTCTATCCCATAGGAAAGCAATAGCCCAATGGTAAAAGCCCCGAAGGCACAGGATGTCGAGACGTACATTACAACATCTGTCACACAGGATACAGGTGTCTGCAAGCAATTTAAAGGTGTTGAAAGTGTAACAATGCTTACGGTATTATTAGAGATGAAAGAATGAGTGAATATTCAAGTGGAAGTGGGATGAAGTGAACAGGAAGCGTGTGACCACGAAATATGTTTTCTATAGATATCGAATAACTGGACAGTGGTATGCACTTCCCGTCCTTGAGCCAGACAGAGACACTATGAGAGAGACGCCATAAACACAACAGTACTGCAGTGACGCAGGCTGTACTGTAAACACACACCTCGACCTGAACACAGGTTAGTAAACACATCTGCCTGTGTTTTTGGTCTGTGTAAACTAACCCCCACTGCACCTTCATCAGTATTTTTATAATTTTCCAGTAAATATATCTAAACATCCTTATAGATACATTTACATGAGAAGCAAAATTCTGTACATAAAAACTCTAAAAACTATATTGAATTTATGGCTCTCTGGGATACTTGATTCTGATTGGTCAGTTGTATATCAGTATATATGACTGTTGTCCATGGCAACATACCAGTGTTTAGGTCTCATTTATTCACAGGCTCTATTTGTTTTTTCATTGAAACAGCTCTATAACCAACATAATAGTTTTGACTGAAATTACCCGGAACAATTGTCCCAGGAACTTTTTTTCCCTTAAAAAGGTGCCATGAACTTAGCCTAGAAATCTAGACGCACCCTAGTGGCAGCAAATCTAATCTGCCCGCGAGTGTCATCTAGCAACTCTCAATACCCTTCTGAGCTGTAAAAACCAAACTCTTGCCGGGCCAATCACATCGTGTATAGAGTCGGTGGGCGGGGCCATAATGACGATGGCTGAGTTGCGTTTGTGTGCTTCTAGTAAACACAGAAACTGGCGAACGGCGGTCTTTCGAATCAGCTTTAACCGCGACTCTGGAAGACTTGGAGTTAAGCTTTTCTCTGAGAAAAGAACAAAGAACGGCACTGAAGTCATTCTTAAAAAGGGAAGATGTGTTCGGAGTTTAGCTGACCCGATACGGTGAATGTTTAATCTGTCAACGAGCTCCGCTTCACGGTGCTCTGGTTGGTTGTAGCGTTATCCTATCGCGTGCAGAGGGAGTTTGAAAGACAACCGTTTATCCCTCCCCTCGGATTGAGCCCTGTCTATGGTGAGTTTCCAGACCAAACATCTTGATGTGGGTCTGGCTTGTCAGGCTACCATGAACTGGCTTTTTTTTATAAATGGTTGTCTGATGTCAACTGATGATGTTCGTGTGGTTTTTACAATTAAAAAAACATCATAACTAATAAGTAATAGGCTGTTTTCTACACTGGTTTTGAGGCTCTCTCCAAAACGCTGGGTTCTGATGGCCGTGCTAGGATTGGAGAAGATTTGCATATTTAATGAGCTTCAGCTCCCCTGTCAGTTCAGTGACATAAGACAGGAGAGAGTGTGGGAGAACCGACAACCAGAATGATTTTCTCGATCCCACGGCTCGTAAACGTCTTTATCCTAAGGACGTTTTTTTCAGCTCTGAAACCAACAGGATATTCTTATATTATTATGACCTTTTATATTAACAAAAGCTCAAGGGAAAGCTGGTTTGTTAATTCATCACCCCTTTAAAATTTACAATGGCCTCACAAAACACAAAAGCTGCATGTCAGACGACATGTTACGCTGAAGCTAAGTACTTGCTAGAGCCAATAGATACACAGACGCACTGCTGTGAGCATGAATAGACATGTGTAAAACCCGTAGCAGGTGTAGGCAGGTGGAGCTGGGGAAGTGGACGGTTTCAGAGGAACTCTGCAAGATGGAAAATACTGAATCCGACTATTTAAATGTTGAGCAAGCAAATCGCATTAGATGCAGAGTTAGCCAATCAGTATCCATGTTGAAGGTGGGGTTCCATTTAAAAAGATTTTCATCTAGATATTCATGACTGAACTAGATCATTTTGCAAGAGAAAAAAAGCGACATGATGGGGGTATAGTCCATCTTCTCTCCTTAAGACTTCACGGTTCTCTTTTCTACTGTTGCTCAGTTGGACTTGTTCGCTTACAGTGCATAAAATATTAAATGTATTAATAATTTATAGGACTAAAAAGCAATGTGTAATAGTTTATATCTCCAAAAATGCAACCTTGTAAACAAAGAACAAAGTAATGCTGCTGTGGAAGATGGATGACTGTGGGATGCAGGATTCGGACTGACACTTCTAGAAGAGAGAGCAGATGTCTCCGTCTCGCAGTGTTTAGGCGGGCATAAAAGAAAGTCTGACTGTCAGAATAAAGTCTGGACCTCTTTGCAGTACGCCCACTTAAACAGGAAGATACTTTCTGTCCCACAGGTAAAACAACCAATGACAGTTAATTTTATCATGCAATTTATACTGAAACTCTTTCCTTATTTCCCTAGTAAAATATCTAGATATTCTTTAAACGAGAGACATGTATCTGAAAAGATTACACCGATCAGGCATAACTATGATCACATTCCTAATACTGTGTTTGTCCCCCTTTTGCTGCCAAACAGCCCTGACCCATCGAGGCATGGACTCCACTAGACCCCTGAAGGTGTGCTTTGGTCTCTGGCAACAATATGTTAGTAGCAGATCCTTTAAGTCCTGTAAGTTACGAGGTGAGGGCTCAATGGATCGGACTTGTTTGTCCAGCACATCCCATAGATGCTCGATTGGATTTAAATCTAGGAAATTTGGTTTGCTCCTCAAACCATTCCTGAACCCTTTAGCCTTGTGGCAGTGCACATTATCCTGCTGAAAGAAGCAGAAGTAGAAGAGTCTAAACGCTGCATCTGGAACTGCATGTGGAATATGAGCCGTAAATCTCCCGCTGACACGGCGCACGCTTTATTTAACATCACACCTGACGTAACATTTGAAAAACTTAGTCAGATACAGACATTACTATTTTTGACGTCACTACAAGGAAATAACCCAGTTTATTAATGAAGTCATGTAAACGCAGTTTACTTGCATTGTCATTTTACTGGTTTGCATGTACACGGGGAAAACTGATTATTTCAATCGGCTGATTTTTGTGAGTAATCAGCTTACTGGTGCGCATGTAAACGCACCCATTATTTCTCAGACACACACAAAATGGATGATATAATGTAGATGCATGAGCACAATATTTTTAAAAACACCTCTCATAATTTAATGATTATTTTAGACAAATATTTTAAGAGATAAATTCAGAAACATGCATTTTAGTGCTAATCTGAAGATCAAAACCTCACATTTACCAAATCGGACGGCACAAAAACCGCAAATTCCAGTATAGAATGACATTTTTGCAAGATAAAAGATAGGTGTCTGTTAGATTTTTGTATTAAATTAAAAAGAAATGTCCCCTGATATAAAAGCAACCATTGCTTGAAGTGAAAAGTTAATGAAAATTTGTAAAATTGATAATTGAGTCCACGGACATGAAATGTACCTCTAATTTATAGAATGAGCTCATTAAATATGCAAATCTTATCCAATCCTAGCCGTGGGCGTTTACTTCCAAGTCTCCAGTGCTGCACGCCCATCAAAACCCAGCGTTTTGGAGAGAGCCTCAAAATCAGTGTAGAAAACAGCCAATTACTTATTAGTTATGATGTTTTTGAATTGAAAAAAAAAACACACAAACATCATTAGTTGACATCAGACAACCGTATAATACATTTTTTTAAAGACAGTTCATGACACCTTTTACTTTCCTTTACTTTTTTCCTTTTGTGAGGGAAAATAATTAAATTTGGAGTAAGGGATAGCAGTTTTGATTTCCGTGTGAGCTATTCCTTTAATGGGAACACCACCATCTCATAGCAGGGATCCAAAACCCAACATATGCTGGTCTTTTCAGAAGGGTAATGTTTCACACACACAGCTGTCCACTCCAGGGAGATTGATGGATACCAGTTTATTCTTTGCTTTGATGAGATTCTGATGCAAACTGAATTGTAGTACAAAGTGTAACTGAAGTAAAATGGCTATTATCTTGGCTGAATCAAAGAGGACTCCCAGCATTTAAAGACGGGGAAACTTAATTCTTTTTATTCTGTCTGTTCCCGGGCCTGTGGTTGGAAAAGGCTTCTGGTAGAAGAGTGTCCTTGTCTCTAGGGTTCGCGTGGAACATGTGAAAGACGATACCCACACGCAAACTTCAGCACTAACCAGACTCAAGAGAACAACAGTCCAATAACAACACGAGAAACGCCAGTCTCAGAAACACACGCACGCACACACCATAGCGTGCACGTAGACGCATTGAATTATGTCGCACATTGAAATGATTGTGGCTTTATTTAAAAAAAAAAAAAGCATATTATGGGGACTGCCAAAGTAAAGTAGCTGCAAAACTTTAGAAGAATAATTGATGCAGAAATGTACACATACTTTGCTACATTTCACTGATTTTAGGGTACGTTTGCATAAACATGTACTAAAAACATTTTTCTTTTGCATGGTTCACCACATATGACAACTGTCAAAATGATCCCCGGGCCACATGGATCTGAAAACGACTAAAACACAGTATTACTTATGCCAGGCCAGTGGGTGGCGATGTCACTTTTGTAAAGAAACGCTACACGCCTATAAACTGAACATGCATGCGCATGACGTCGCCATTTTCAGTTTACATGGAGACGATAACTATCATTTTCAAAAACGTGCTATTTTAAAACCCATTTTCAAAATGAAGAATAATTTTGTTTGGGAGTGTTTACAGTGTAAATACAGTTTGGGAGGATCACACTCAGGTAATCAACCAATAAGTGCAAGAGTTTCACAGCATCTCTCCACTACCCCATCACCTCACTCTTGGCTGGTTTCTATCCCAGTCAAGGAGGGGGAGTACTCTGGGTTCAGGCCAAATTCCGAGTTCGGAGCCCTCCCCCGGACATACGGATATGCATAAATTACTATATTTGATTTCATGTAGGTGTAAACTTGTGAAAGTTTGTTTTCAGGCCCCCAAAACACTGTGGTTGTGTAAATAAGTTATAAACGCATAAGTTTTACATTTTTAGTTGAAAACAATGTTGAGTAAACAGCCCCTTAGCTTGGTTGTTCCAAGGCGTTTACGAACCCAGAGCAAACTTTTCCGGATCGATTTGGTAAGTTGTTTCGAACTCAAACTTTTTGTCTGATTGGCAAAATGGTGTCACTAGTTTTTCCTTCAATACTGTTTGAAGTGTATCTGGGCCTTAAACATGAATTCTCTCTTTAACCCTTAAAAAAAGAAATGTTTCACTAATCATCATTACATATTTGGGTCTTTAGCAACCCGGAAATATATCTAATATGGATGGATTCTTACCTGTCATGGTATGATGTATATCATATCTGCTGTGCACAAGAAGACCCGAGTTCGAGTCTCAGCTCAAGGTTTAGTTTTTTTTTATTTTTTTTTATTAATGACGTCTTCAGCGACTAGTCGACGTCGACTCGACTTATCACATCAATGTTGACTTTAAAAAAATTAAAGTCGTTCAACCCCTAATATATACACTTGCACTGTTACACACCTCGGGTCGTTACCGACCCTATAAAATTGTGGAAAATTCTGGGATTCTTTTATAATTTTAACATTTGTTTTCATGTTATATTGCTTCTAATTAATTGTTTAAGAAATAAGAAGGTTGATGTCTAACTTTAAAAAAAATTAATGAGGATGGGGGGCAGTGAATGACGTCCCAGGTCACTAAAGACCTGAGGTATGCATTGAAGGGTTAACCGTCAGCCCCTACAGGCCTCCCACTCTAGCTCTCACATACAGCAACCCGAGATCTCTGTGAACCTCTATAATAAAGAATTAGATTAAATACAATCTCTCCTTTTCTCCCCCCTCATCTGCTCATTTACTGGCGTTTCTAAATCTAATACTTTCTAGGCCTCCGTCCCAAAGGGCCTATCAGCTTTAAGAAAGAGCAGACATGATACGGTCTGCCTGGTTGGATATTGCCATTTTGATGGAAGGAACCATGTGATTTTTAGCATAGCTTTGTGATTCTCCAATAACTCAAGATAATGGACTTAGCGGCTTCTCTGAAGATGTTGATAAACCGATAAGATGTTTGTCAGGGGGAAAATAAAAAGAGGTAAACATGGATGCTGTTTGAACAGCTCATTCTTCCTTTTTGTGCACAAATTAATACTCAGTTGTTTATACGCATTATCCCAGAGTTAATGCACATGTAGGCACACCACAGCTTCAGCTCTGTTTCTGTGCATGTCTTTTTTTTATTTAATGCTGGTGTGAAGTACGTCCAGTCCTCCCAAAACTCAAAGGAAGCGTGTCTTATTTCTGTGGTGTTCCTCTGAGCTTCGTCAGCTTTTGTGACAGCCAATAAAAAGAAAAACAGACACTGCGGTACCTCTTGCGTGCATTCAAACACATTGTGCACTTTAATTAGTTTATAAGTTTGACATTGCTCAAAGAGGAGGGTCATTTTTAGATTTTTTCCCCCCCCAATTAAATTGTTTAAAACATTTGGATTGAATAAAATAAAAAAACATATCACTGGGATATTCACGGTATATTTAAAAATGGTAATATCCAGTCAAATAAAAAGTAGACGTTATGTTCAGTAAACTGTGATAAAGCAAAACGTCTTGGGTTGTGACTGTAACCATTGTTCCCTGAAAAGGGAACGAGACACTGCATCGATGACACTTTAAGGAACAAGCGCCCACTACCCCACTCCACACATGAAGTTGAAGCCTTCAGAGGTCCTGCCAGAGCGATAGGACCCCTTTTCCAAAGCAGCCTCTCAAGACTAACCTCAAGTATTTTACATTTACTGAGTTCGGTGCCCTGAAGCGGCTGGCCGAGCAAGGGTCTGTACAGGCCTCGTTTAAAGGACGACTCGACAGGGGCCGCAACGACTTCGGACAGAGACTGGGATTAGCAATCGCTTGAAATCGTCCCGAAGAGCACAAAATTTCCCGAGGGCTCCGTGGAGGAGAGATCCTCACAGTGCACGCAGGCAGCCCCCACAGAAACTGCCTATGCATGTACTGCCCCATCTTGGATGATTATTCAGACAAGGTTTGGACGATAGGCTGAATTAAAATAGCTTAACTTCTCAAAGTCAGATAATATTTAATATTAATTCCTCAGAATTAAAGGTCACCATAATCCCTAAACAAGTAAAACATGGTCTGAATGATAGGCTGAATTAAAATATCCAACTTCTCAGAGTCAGATAACATTTCATTTTAATTCCTCAGAATGAAATGCAGCCATAATAACCAGACAATGTTTTAATATAAAATTTGTAGGTCTTAATCCACACGTTGCCACGGCAAACGCGAGATTCCAGCCGTTCACATTTACGATTTATTTTGGCTTTCAACCCTTGAGAATAAAGTCGACAGGCGCGAGACTGAAAGAGCTCGAGATATTTCTCAATGAACAACGCGTTCAACCAATCGCGTCACTCTTACTTCATACCGGTAATCTATGCGCTGCCTCGGCAACCGCGACATCGAGCCCGTTTTATTACTTCGAGAAGTCAACAGGAACGGAGTTTAGGCTACTCCTCTGATAGTGCATGCTTTTCTTTACACGTCGGGACATTTTTAAGAATAAACTAGATTTGAGTACCCAGGTGAATGAAGTGTCTAACTCATTTACTGCCTCGGAGCACAATTCCTCCGATTCAGATCGCTCAGCGGACTGAGAGAATGTGCCACAGCCGTTAAATCCCTCTTCTACGAACCCCACGATCGAGCCGCCGCGTCAGCGGATGCGAGACCCGAATCGCGGGGAACGCGAGCCCGGCCGGCCCCTAAACATTCGGACCGCAGTGCTTCACAGTGGCAGCAGCCAGCTCCCCCTCGAGGGCGTGCTGCGCTCCCAGACAGTGAACACCTCGCCATTACAACAAAACACTTTTTCACATACATTTTTGGACTAAATATACAGAGTTTTCTAACTGGGTTTGTTTCAGGGTCAGACAGAACACACACACACACACAGTGTGCTTGCTGAAGAGCAAGAATCTAACCTGTTGTGTACCGACGTCTATTTGTAGCCTCCCTGTATGCCGTCACATGCTACGTCATGACGCAGCGCCAATCAGGATCGGAATAGTTTCATTCGTACTACAGAGGCGGCACGTTTAGGGAGCATCCCAAAAGTTCACTCGAAAGGGAATTGATTTTGGTCTTTGCGTCACATTTTATATTAAGTGTCTTTAACTACTATTTACATCAGAAAAGTAAAAGTTACAGTTAGCAAATTGTACTTATTGTGTTCATGTTTGTATTGCAAAACACAATAGTGCTGCTATTGAGGTGCGTTATGGGCAGGGCCACACCGAATCGATGGAATTTTTTATGATTTCTGCACAGAAATTCTGAGGATTATGCGGAATTAGAATTACGAATTACGAATGGTTTTAAATGTGTTAAAATGGTTTATAAATATTGGAGCTGAAAGCATTACAAATAAAATATAAAATATTCACTTCTTAACTTTTTTTTAAGGTTTACAATACAAATAGAATTAAAATAGAATAGAACAAAACAAAGCTTGATCTCTCTTAATGCAGGCCAATTCCACTAAAAGACAGAGAAAATATTGATTTATATATTGTATTGTAGGCTAGACAATTCATTAAAAAAACATTTTCATATCATTCAACAGTAAAGCTAAATAAATAAATAAATACCTACTAAAGTAAATAAATTAAGTGTTTTTAATAGCTATAAATAAGTACTTTTTGTAGACAAGTGACATTTCCTTAAAGGGTTCACCCAAAAATGAAATTGATGTCAATAATGACTCACCCTAATGTCGTTCCACTCCCGTAAGACCTCCGTTCATCTTCAGCAGTGGCGTAACTTTGTTTTAAAAGTGGGTAGAACATAAATTGCGTATCATATGCACGCGGAAAACTGCGTCCCATTTGCACACCAAAGCTCATTTTGTCGTATGAGGGGGTGCTCATACGTCAAAATGAGCTTTGACGTGCATATGGTACGCAGTTTTTCGCGTGCATATGATACGCAATTTATGTCCTACCCACTTTTTAAAACAAACTTTTTAAAACTACAGGTATATGGCGTATTAAGGGGAGTAGCAAAACCGAATACCATCAGTGGTTGTACATCAAGTTGAAAGTTTTTGTGCATTGTGTTTCTAGATCTGACCGGAACAAATAGAAAGTCTCTGCAACGGTGTTATATCGTTAGATTAAAGCGCTCGTCTGTGTGAAGACTGCATGAGCCGCGAGAGAAATCTGCAGCACTGATAACAGCGGCAACGAGCGCCAGATCGCCTCTTATTTAACAAATGAACAAAATGATGCTCTTCTAGTTAACCAGAGATGTTTTGTTTGTATTAGATAGGTTCATCCGTGAAGCAAGATGTTTTAAAAAAGTGGTGGGGACATGTCCCACCCTTCCCACCCACAAATTACGCCTATGATCTTCAGACACAGTTTAAGATATTTTATATTTAGTCCGACAGCGTATCTAAGTGTAGGCACACTATACTGTCCATGTCCAGAAAGGGAATAAAAACATCATCAAAGTAGTCCATATGTGACATCAGTTAGTTCATTAGAATCTCTTGAAGCATCGAAAATACATTTTGGTCCAAAAATAGCAAAACTACTTTATTCAGCATTGTCTTCTCTTCCGCGTTTGTTTTCAAACCTCAAATAAAGATTCAAACGGTTATGAATCAGCGGATTGATTCATGATTCGGATCGCGTGTCAAACTGCTGAAATCATGTGACATTGGCAAATCATGACTCAATCCGCTGATTCATAACCGTTTGAATCTTTATTTGAGGTTTGAAAACAAACGCGGAAGAGAAGACAATGCTGAATAAAATCGTAGTTTTTGTTATTTTTGGACCAAAATGTATTTTCGATGCTTCAAGAGATTCTTGAAGATTCTGGAGATTATTGAGTGCAAAATAACCGATCTGTAGGCTAATGAACAATATTTTTGATGAAATACCAACAAGAATCAAAAGCCACCTTTTCGTTTTATTTGTGGTAGAGTTTAGATTCTCTACCCGAGCCCGAGCCCGAGCCCGAACCTGACCCGAACCGACCCGCGGGCCGGGTCGGGCTGAGATTTCCCTGCACTATCCTCGGGTCGGGTTGGGCCGGGCCCGTGATCAAACGTTTGTTTTTTTAATCATTAGCCTACTTTACTAGTCTAATTGGGTGGGCAGAAAGCTATGCTATAATCAGAAATTATATATATTTAGCAAAGTAAAAACTAATACAACAACTAAGAAACAAATGTGTAGGCTACAAAGTTGCACAAGTCAGGATTAGTGTAAAAATAAGTGTTAAACTCACAGCTCGAGCAGTGATGAAGCGCAGCATTATAAACAGAAACGCTCTGAGTCAAGAGCTGCTCGCGAACACTGCACTTTGCTTAATTAAATATCTTCGAATCGTTTCGTTTAAAACTGGACATTTCAAGCTTTCTATATGCATATTTGTCATGTCTGTGAGGCGAGTAGCCTGCTGAGTTTCGGTTTATTTATGAGACGCGCGCTCCAGTGCATGAGATGAAATGAAAGCAATCACTCCCACGACTTCACCTCGCGATTGTAGTCTGCTATTTGCTTTTTATTTATTAAATCCAGGCAACTAGCCCAAGAAACCTTTTTTTAAAATTAAGATACAATTTAAACATAAAAAAATAAATGCTTTCTACAAAACAAAACTTAATATTAAACTAAATATAACCACCAAAATCATTTCTGACCCAGTCGCATCTTTTCACTTATCATAATCAGATGAAATGTAAAAATAATATTATAATATTTAAACATAAATATGAAGGAAAAAACACATTGTTTAATGGCTACAACAAAGTAAGCTACAGATAAATGTCTGAGCTGGATTTGCGCAAACATCAGTTTACCGGTGAGCGGATCATGAGCGCGCGCCTGTGGATTATTGAGCGGAGTCAAGTCAACTTTATTTATAGCCTATAGCGCGTTTACAATGATGATTGTTTCAAAGCAGCTTCAAAGTGTTAAACATGAAAATATTGCAACAAAATGTAGTTTTATCATGAGCTCACCAGTCCGCTTCGCTGCGCTTTGCTCATTACAGGCTCGTTCTCGTCTAAACGCCCACGTATTGAACAATGGTCGGGTTTAAATCGGGCTCGGGCTCATAATTACAGTTGATGTGTCGGGCCGGGCCGGGCTCGGACACAACGTGCACGGGCTCGGGTAGGGTCGGGCTTGATTTTTTGAGCCCGATCTAACCTCTAATTTGTGGTCATAGACATGCACTAAAAAAAACGCATGTGTTCAGGCTCTTAGTGAAACACTAGTCAAGTCAAGTCAAGTCAAGTGCGTCTTTATTGTCATTCCCATGTATACAATGGAATGAGATGGCGTTTCCTCAGGACCATGGTGCAACATGGAATATTACACAAAAACATAAAGTGCAGTAGCTTAGGACAATATACGAGACAACGATACAGGACAATAATAGATACAGATACATTGTAGATACATTGTACATAATAGATACATTGACTTTTGTAACATGTAAAACTTGCACTACAACTTGGTCATACTATGTGCATATTTGGACAAATATAGATTTAGCTGCCGAGTGACAGCGCGGATCACGGCAACCCAGCGCGCGCCGCTCTGTGCTTCAGATGCGCGGTCGAGACTAGCCTCAAACCCCTTCGCTTTTACCCCAAGCTAGAATTATGCTGCCTTCACGTGCCTTTGGAAATTTGATAATTCAGACTTCTGAAGTCGTGATTACAAAATCATTGCATTCAAGTTTCAAAATGTGAGGGCGTTCATGTGTAACTTTTACCAAGGAAACTCATATTTACGATAATTCCGAGAGAACCTGAAGGCAGCATTACACCTCTATCGCATTTGCTAGCATGTTCGTGAGTAGTTCATGTTCTCTTATCACGTTTCTCACTGAATGCTGATTTGAAGAGCTGAAAAACTTGCGATCTCTGCTGCACGCCACTTAAGCCCCTTTCACACTGCACATCGGACCCGCAATATTCCCGGAACATTGCCGGGTCGCCTTCTGTGTGAAAGCAACCACGTCCCGGGATTGATTACCGAATTCGACCCGGGTCGGGGACCTAGTAATATTGCGGTATTCGACCCGGGACGAGCGCTGTGTGAACAAAAGCCGAAACTAATGCCGCAGCGTGTACGTAGTTATCGTGCGACTCATAGAGCTTGTTTTTTCAATAATACAACCCTGCAGTGCCAGAAGAGCTAGTCGGTGTTTTAAACGCAGAGAGAGTTCGTATACAAAAGAAACTAAAATTAAACAAGCAGAAATGTGTGCAAACTGGACACAAGTCGAGACCACGGAGCTCCTTACTATCCGCGCTGAAGCGGAGATCGCTCGCCATTATACGTCACATCAGGATGTCACGTGTCAACTCAACCCGGGACCGTTAAGCATTGTGTGTGAAAGCGCACATATTACGGTATTTCGCTGGCAGTGTGAACGGACCAAATCTAGCGGCCCGGGAACAAATGCCGGGTCGCATTATCCGTGTATTTGCCGGAATCGCAGTGTGAGAGGGGCTTTAATGTCTCAGAGCTCTCTCATTCACTCATCCCTCATTTAATCTCACTGTTGTAAACAATGCCAATGTGAACCAAGAACATGTCTCAGAACCGCTCTAACTGCTGCTGTTGGTATCGCTAATCTTAATGCACCTACTGACACTCCCCTATTAATGCAAACCATCCCCTCTTTCCACACAGTACCATCCCACCTTTTCACAGTCGACCACTCCCCTTTTAACAAGCCTTTTTAAATCGAAGGTGTGAAAAAAAAACAGCTGCAGCAGGGGGGTTTCATGACCCTTTAAAAGTTGTTGTTGCAGCCCTCAACTGATGTTGACATGTTGTGTTTCGGCCAGAAGCTCCGCCCTCCACCTAATCGACCAATCACAAAGTCAGTATTGTTTCGGCATCCGGGTTGCCAGATCTGCTCTAGTTACCACAGCTGCAGCTACAAACTTTCTGCTGATCCTGCAGCCTATCTGGCAACCTCGAGTCAGGGGGAGGGGGAGAGTGAATAGTGATTGCAGTACCAGTTTTGGCCACAATCTTACATACACTTCCTTTAACCAGATTGTTTTTTTTCTTTTCTTTTTTGAGATTTAAAATCTCTTTTTACAAGAGGGTCCCTGGCCAAGATAGACAGCACACTTAATTAAACATAAAAAATAAATGAAAACGAATGCATTATAGGCCTACACATGTGGAAAAAAAATTATACAATATCAGTGAAAACAATTACAACCAGGTAAATCTGTAACCAGGGGGCTATTGCACAAAACTAGGATAAGGGATTAAGCCAGGATATCTTGGTGATCTTGCCCTCTATATGCAAAATGTAGCACACCGCTGTCATGTAAATGCACCCTGAAGGCACACTCACACCAAGAACAATAACGATAATGAAAGATAACTATATTAGCGGATAAAGTGAGCCAGGATCACTAAGATATCCCGGCTTAATCCCTTATGCTAGTTTTGTGCAATAGTCCCCAAGTCCTTTAAAATACTCCTGAATTAATTTAGAGAGACTAAAGCTGGGTAGACAATTCCTAAAATTTTAGGAAATCCTAAAAGATTCCTCTGATCCTAGGCTAAAATCTGACGTCTTTGATCACAGACTGATCTCATAAAATGCCGTATGTATAATACACCAATTCGTATGCCATTTTGGCGTGCTATGAAGACGCATAATCGCTTTTCAGCGTGTTTATCAACGCCGTTTCATTCTATCCCCCTACACTGCCCCTACCCCTAAACCTACCCATCACACACACACACAGCCCCTAAACCTACCCATCACACACACACAGCCCCTAAACCTACCCATCACACACACACAGCCCCTAAACCTACCCATCACACACACACAGCCCCTAAACCTACCCATCACAAGAAACATTCTGCATTTTTACATTTTCAAAAAAACATAATTTAGTATGTTTACAAATCCATTTACCTTGTGGACACACACACACATATTCAGACACATTTTGAATGCGTAAGTCAAACTCATCCCTAAACCTACACATTTGTGTATTATAAAAAAACAGGATATAAGAGGCAGATATGACTGCAGGCGCAATTTATTCAGAAAGTACAAATATTTCAAGTTTTCCGAGGCCAAACGATTGATGTGTGTGAAGAAAATTCCCAAAAGCGATCAGAACGTTGAGTCCATCCACCAAAGATTAATAATAAATTTCAAATACTGTCGTGTGTCTCGTGACCGATCGCGTCATTCTAAACTTGTCTTGTGTATCATTTGAATCAGAAATATTAACGAGTGCGTGTGTTCTGTTCACAAAGGTGCACGATCATCATTTCAATGACTATCACATTATGATCAACTCAAATCAAAGATATCGTATGACTTCAGAAGACTTGCAACATGAGTTAATACTTTTACACAGTTTTTTGGTCCGTTTTTGCAATAAATACATGTGACTGTACATTTATTTGCCTGTTACGAGTTTTATATTCTTGAGAGTGGGTAGGTTTAGGGTAGGAGTGGAGTTAGTTTCTCCAAAATATAAAATTAGGCTATAAATATTAATTCTGTGAGATCAGGTAGGTGAAATCATACGGCGTACACATACACACGGAGATGATGGTTTGTTAAGGTGTAGACATACACGCGGAGATGATGGTTCGTTTAGGCGTAGACATACACGCGGAGATGATGGTTCGTTTAGGCGTAGACATACACGCGGAGATGATGGTTCATTTAGGCGTAGACATACACGCGGAGATGATGGTTCGTTTAGACGTAGACATACACGCGGAGATGATGCTTCGTTTAGGCGTAGACATACACGCTGAGATGATGCTTCGTTTAGGCGTAGACATACACGCTGAGATGATGGTTTGTTTAGGCGTACACATACACGCGGAGATGATGGTTTGTTAAGGTGTAGACATACACGCGGAGATGATGGTTCGTTTAGGCGTAGACATACACGCGGAGATGATGCTTTGTTTAGGCGTAGACATACACGCGGAGATGATGCTTCGTTTAGGCGTACACATACACGCGGAGATGATGCTTCGTTTAGGCGTACACATACACACGGAGATGATGGTTCGTCTAGGCGTAGACATACACGCAGAGATGATGGTTCGTTAGGTGTAGACATACACGCCGAGATGATGGTTCGTTTAGGCGTAGACATACACGCGGAGATGATGGTTCGTTTAGGCGAAGACATACACGCGGAGATGATGGTTCGTTAAGGTGTAGACATACATGTGGAGATGATGGTTCGTTTAGGCATAGACATACACGCGGAGATGATGGTTCGTTTAGGCGTAGACATACACGCTGAGATGATGGTTCGTTTAGGTGTAGACATACACGCGGAGATGATGGTTCGTTTAGGCGTAGACATACATGCGGAGAGGATGGTTCGTTTAGGCGTAGACAAACACGCGGAGAGGATGGTTATTTTAGGCGTAGACATACACGCGGAGATGGTGGTTCGTTAAGGCGTAGACATACACCCGGAGATGATGGTTCGTTTAGGCGTAGACATACATGCAGAGATGATAGATCGTTTAGGCGTAGACAAACACGCGGAGAGGATGGTTATTTTAGGCGTAGACATACACACGGAGATGATGGTTCGTTTAGGCGTAGACATACACACGAAGATGATGGTTCGTTAAGGCGTAGACATCCTCGCAGAGATGACGGTTCGTTTAGGCGTACACATACACGCGCAGAGTTGACGGTTCGTTTAGGCGTACACATACACGCGGAGATGATGGTTCTTTTAGGAATAGACATACACGCGGAGATGATGATTTGTCAGGGTGTAGACATACACGTGGAGATGATGGTTTGTTTAGGCATAGACATACACGCGGAGATGATGGTTCGTTTAGGCGTAGACATACACGCTGAGATGATGGTTCGTTTAGGTGTAGACATACACGCGGAGATGATGGTTCGTTTAGGCGTAGACATACACGCGGAGAGGATGGTTTGTTTAGGCGTAGACAAACACGCGGAGAGGATGGTTATTTTAGGCGTAGACATACACGCGGAGATGGTGGTTCGTTAAGGCGTAGACATACACCCGGAGATGATGGTTCGTTTAGGCGTAGACATACATGCAGAGATGATAGATCGTTTAGGCGTTGACAAACACGCGGAGAGGATGGTTATTTTAGGCGTAGACATACACACGGAGATGATGGTTCGTTTAGGCGTAGACATACTCGCGGAGAAGATGGTTCGTTTAGGCGTAGACATACACACGAAGATGATGGTTCGTTAAGGCATAGACATACACGCAGAGATGATGGTTCGTTTAGGCGTAGACATACACACGAAGATGATGGTTCGTTAAGGCGTAGACATCCTCGCAGAGATGACGGTTCGTTTAGGCGTACACATGCACGCGCAGAGTTGACGGTTCGTTTAGGCGTACACATACACGCGGAGATGATGGTTCTTTTAGGAATAGACATACACGCGGAGATGATGATTTGTCAGGGTGTAGACATACACGTGGAGATGATGGTTTGTTTAGGCGTAGACATACACGCGGAGATGATGGTTCTTTTAGGAATAGACGTACACGCGGAGATGATGATTTGTCAGGGTGTAGACATACACGTGGAGATGATTGTTCGTTTAGGCGTAGACATACACGTGGAGATGATGGTTTGTTTAGGCGTAGACATACACGCGGAGATGATGGTTCGTTTAGGCGTAGACATACACGCTGAGATGATGGTTCGTTTAGGTGTAGACATACACGCGGAGATGATGGTTCGTTTAGGCGTAGACATACACGCGGAGAGGATGGTTTGTTTAGGCGTAGACAAACACGCGGAGAGGATGGTTATTTTAGGCGTAGACATACACGCGGAGATGGTGGTTCGTTAAGGCGTAGACATACACCCGGAGATGATGGTTCGTTTAGGCGTAGACATACATGCAGAGATGATAGATCGTTTAGGCGTTGACAAACACGCGGAGAGGATGGTTATTTTAGGCGTAGACATACACACAGAGATGATGGTTCGTTTAGGCGTAGACATACTCGCGGAGAAGATGGTTCGTTTAGGCGTAGACATACACACGAAGATGATGGTTCGTTAAGGCATAGACATACACGCAGAGATGATGGTTCGTTTAGGCGTAGACATACACACGAAGATGATGGTTCGTTAAGGCGTAGACATCCTCGCAGAGATGACGGTTCGTTTAGGCGTACACATGCACGCGCAGAGTTGACAGTTCGTTTAGGCGTACACATACACGCGGAGATGATGGTTCTTTTAGGAATAGACATACACGCGGAGATGATGATTTGTCAGGGTGTAGACATACACGTGGAGATGATGGTTTGTTTAGGCGTAGACATATACGCGGAGATGATGGTTCTTTTAGGAATAGACGTACACGCGGAGATGATGATTTGTCAGGGTGTAGACATACACGTGGAGATGATTGTTCGTTTAGGCGTAGACATACACGTGGAGATGATGGTTTGTTTAGGCGTAGACATACACGCGGAGATGATGGTTCTTTTAGGCGTACACATACACGCGGAGATGATGGTTCGTTAAGGCATAGACATACACGCGGAGATGATGGTTCGTTAAGGCGTAGACATACACGCGGAGTTGACGGTTCGTTTAGGCGTACACATACACGCGGAGATGATGGTTCGTTTAGGCGTAGACATACATGCGGAGATGATGGTTTGTTTAGGCGTAGACATACATGCGGAGATGATGGTTCGTTTAGGCGTAGACATACACGCGGAGATGATGGTTCGTTTAGACATAGACATACACGCGGAGATGATGGTTCGTCTAGGCGTAGACACATGCGGAGATGATGGTTCGTTAAGGCGTAGACATACACGCGGAGATGATGGTTTGTTAAGGCGTAGACATACACGCGGAGATGATGGTTTGTTTAGGCGTAGACACATGCGGAGATGATGGTTCGTCTAGGCGTAGACACATGTGGAGATGATGGTTCGTTTAGGCGTAGACACATGCGGAGATGATAGTTCGTCTAGGCGTAGACACATGCGGAGATGATGGTTCGTTTAGACATAGACATACACGCGGAGATGATGGTTTGTTTAGGCGTAGACACATGCGGAGATGATGGTTCGTTAAGGCGTAGACATACACGTGGAGATGATGGTTAGTTTAGACGTAGACATACACGCGGAGATGATGGTTTGTTTAGGCGTAGACACATGCGGAGATGATGGTTCGTTAAGGCGTAGACATACACGCGGAGATGATGGTTCGTTTAGACGTAGACATACACGCGGAGATGATGGTTTGTTTAGGCGTAGACGCATGCGGAGATGATGGTTCGTTAAGGCGTAGACATACACGCGGAGATGATGGTTCGTCTAGGCGTAGACATACACACGGAGATGATGGTTTGTTTAGGCGTAGACACATGCGGAGATGATGGTTCGTCTAGGCGTAGACACATGTGGAGATGATGGTTCGTTTAGGCGTAGACATACACGCGGAGATGATAGTTCGTCTAGGCGTAGACACATGCGGAGATGATAGTTCGTCTAGGCGTAGACACATGCGGAGATGATGGTTCGTTTAGACATAGACATACACGCGGAGATGATGGTTTGTTTAGGCGTAGACACATGCGGAGATGATGGTTCGTTAAGGCGTAGACATACACGTGGAGATGATGGTTCGTTTAGACGTAGACATACACGCGGAGATGATGGTTTGTTTAGGCGTAGACACATGCGGAGATGATGGTTCGTTAAGGCGTAGACATACACGCGGAGATGATGGTTCGTTTAGACGTAGACATACACGCGGAGATGATGGTTTGTTTAGGCGTAGACACATGCGGAGATGATGGTTCGTTAAGGCGTAGACATACACGCGGAGATGATGGTTCGTCTAGGCGTAGACATTCACGCGGAGATGATGGTTCGTTTAGGCATAGACATATGCGGAGATGATGGTTCGTTTAGGTGTAGACATACACGCGGAGATGATGGTTTGTTTAGGCGTAGACACATGCGGAGATGATGGTTCGTTTAGGCGGAGACATACACGCGGAGATGATGGTTCGTTAAGGCGTAGACATACACGCGGAGATGACGGTTCGTTTAGGCGTAGACATACACGTGGAGATGATGGTTTGTATAGGCGTAGACATACATGCGGAGATGATGGTTCGTTTAGGCGTAGACACATGCGGAGATGATGGTTCGTTAAGGCGTAGACATACACGCGGAGATGATGGTTCGTTAAGGCAAAGACATACACGCGGTATTGATGGTTCGTTAAGGCGTACACATACACGCGGAGATGATGGTTCGTTAAGGCAAAGACATACACGCGGTATTGATGGTTCGTTAAGGCATACACATACACGCGGAGATGATGGTTCGTTAAGGCAAAGACATACACGCGGTATTGATGGTTCGTTAAGGCGTACACATACACGCGGAGATGATGGTTCGTTAAGGCAAAGACATACACGCGGTATTGATGGTTCGTTAAGGCGTACACATACACGCGGAGATGATGGTTCGTTAAGGCGTAGACATACACGCGGTATTGATGGTTCGTTAAGGCGTAGACATACACGCGGAGATGATGATTCGTTTAGGCGTAGACATAAAACCATGCAACAACCATGTTGTTGATGGTTTGTTTAGGCGTAGACATACACGCGGTATTGATGGTTCGTTAAGGCGTAGACATACACGCGGAGATGATGGTTCGTTTAGGCGTAGACATACACGCGGAGATGATGATTCGTTTAGGCGTAGACATAAAACCATGCAACAACCATGTTGTTGATGGTTTGTTTAGGCGTAGACATACACGCGGAGATGATGGTTCGTTTAGGTGTAGACATACACGCGGAGATGATGGTTCGTTTAGGCGTAGACATACACGCGGAGATGATGGTTCGTTTAGGCGTTGACATACACCCGGAGATGATGGTTCGTTTAGGCGTACACATACACGCGGAGATGATGGCAGAGAAAATGCGTACAGATAACACGGCACCTGGCTTTAGAAAGTGCCGTGTATGTTTACGCAATATCATGATGTCATGTTGTTGATCGTTAGTTTGACATGTTCACCGGCAGCCGATTAATGACAACTGCGATCAAAGTTTACCTCAGACGAAATTCTGGCAGTGTCTGAAGATTTGCCGCACAATCCTGCAGTGTGACTTCTCCTACGACGACGTCAAATATCTAGTTTTTCCAAGACAAACTACGACCAAAACGAGAGCTAGAGGTTTCTTTGTAGCCACCATTTCAGTCTCGCGCGTAATGACGCTCAACGTCACCGAACGCGTCATTCATTGATGATATAAAACCCCGGACGAGTTTTCTTGCGTCCGTTATTAGCGCGCCTTGACTATCATACAGTCTGACGTTAATGACAACTGAGAGCTTACCGTGTGACATGGCTTACATCGGGGATCATGTTCGTACAGTCTGACAAGCAACATTCGCAAAGGATTTAGAAAAATCGCACAGTGCGCAGGACCCATAACTCTTTAAAACACAATTTATCGTGTAACTGATTCTGATCAGACGGAGCAATGTAACTAATGTTACCCATATTTGTCCATGCTTTCGGGATGTTTAAAATATAATATTCATGTGAATGAGGACCATACATCTTTACAGCTATATGAATGGTATACTGCTGTAAATAAGAGGGAAGCAGACCCAGGATAGTTTTATGTTTAAAGATGTACCAGTGCTTGAGTCTACGGATTGACAGCTCGGGCCATCCAACCCGAGACTGCAGTAAACAATGATGGGTAAGGGCTTTTGAATGGGTAATCACACGCTTGATCTTGTTTGCGCTTCAGGAATTAATAACATCTCTGTCTCTGGATCTCAAACTGATAATAACAGTTAGATTTGACTTTCCTCTTCCTGAACCTCTTCTCAAAACGACTATTAAAGGTGGTTTAAGTCATATTTCAAAAAAGCTTTATAAAAGTGTCTCGGGCTGAGTACTAAAACAAACGTGTAGCCAATGAGCAGGAAGGGGCGTGTCTACTAATGATGGGGAGAAGACTTAATACTTAAGCACTGTAACGAGAAGACCTTATAATAAAGTGTAACCAAAAAAAATTAGAAAAATTTAATTATCCCCCGGGTTTCACAGAAAAGGCTCAAGCTATTCCCAGACTAAAATGCATGTTTGAGCTGTTTTAACGGAAAGCAACTTACACTGATAGCTCTTAATATATTTCAGTGCCATTGTTTTTGTCTTAAGATGCACACCAGTAATGTTTTTGTTTTTTTGTCTAAGGCGCATTTATAAAAGCTACTTAAATGTCCTAATTGAAGGCCTAATCCTGGCTTAATATAAGCTCTGTCTGTGACACCAGGCCAACGAGTTGGTAAGAAATTACAGTTTTAAAGTCCTGGCAATACTGTTGGAAAACAGTGTTGGAATTCACTTTGACTCATTGACAGTGTAAGTCTGGAGCAATGTTGAAAGTCTATTTACTAAGAACGAGAGAGAAACAGTAAACGAGTGGAATGATTTATCACACCATCCTCTTCTCCCCAGGACTGACAGCTCTCCCTCCCTTTCAACGCCCCCTTGTTTATCTGGAGTCTGCTTTTCCCCAGCTGATCTGCACTGGATCACTGCCTGACACTGTATAAACAGAGCTTTTGTTTAGCTAACCGTCCTCATATCCCTCCCGTAGCTGTGGCTGGGAAGAATTCTCAGGTAATCTTTTTTTTTTTCAGGAAGTATGCAGGTGAGCACATGCAGGGAACGCGATCGCCGGCCGTGTCCAGGCAGGCCTGCTCCCCCCTCAGGGGCCAGCAGTTGCTTCTGTGCTCCGATCACACACCTGTGGAAAACAAGCCTGGCATTCCAGATGATCCCTTTCCCGGGGAGCCACCGAACTGAGATGTATAACTACAGGCGGCGCTGTCAGTGGCAGAACTGTCCCACTGCTGAAACGCTCATGGACTGATGAATGAAAAAAATGGCAAGAGCTTCCAAAAATGCAAATGCCCTTATCTGTTTGAATCGGGGTGGTTTTAAAATATGAGTCTACTGCATTGTGTTTAAAATATTTTAGACAGCACTTAGAAACAAGCAGGGCTGGGTGATGTATAGACTTTCCAAAGTATATATTCACAATGGTATTGCTTGAAATATAAGATTTTTGTAAAAAAAAAAACTAAACAGGGGAGAGAGAAATTAATACTTCTTCTCATCAAGGGTGCATTAAATTGATTAAAAGTGACAGGGAAGAGATTAATGATGTTACAAAAGATTTTTATTTAACATGCTTTAAAAAAAAGAAGAAGAAGTAATAAATGCAAAAAAATACTGTTGATTGCACTTTCATTAAAAAAATCATAAAAAGGGTATCACAGTTTCCACAAAATATATTAAGCATAACCACTGTTTTCATAAATGTTTCTTGAGCATCAGATCATCACATTAGAATGATTTCTTAAGGATCATGTGACACTGAAGACTGGAGTAATGATGCTGAACATTCAGATTTGCATCACAGAAATAAATACATTTTAAAATATAATAAAATAGAAAAAAAAGTATTTTTTTAACTAAACTATATTAATGTATATAAATGTTTTTTAAACTATATAATGTAAAAAATAAAAATAAAATAACTGAAGAAAAAACAACTGGTTTATGCCATTTCAGGGCAAATACATAAATATATAACTCAAGATATATGTGTAACTAAAATATTTAGTAAAAATATTATCAAAAGGTCATTAAATGAGATATTAATATAAAGATTAAATATTATACATATTTTATTAAATATAATAAAATATATAATACATGTTTTTTGTATATAAATTCTATATATATATATATATATATATATATATATATATATATATATATATATATATATATATATATATATATATATAAATTATTATTTTTTTATTTATTTTTTAATCAGTCCTAGGGCCTCATTTATAAAATATGTTGCGTAGAAACCTTCCTACGTTTGCTCTTACGATGGTTTCTCGAAATATGCGTACACGTGATTCAGAGAACGAGTGTTTTACAGCCGCTGGAAAATCAAAAAGTTTATTTATTTCACTAATTCCATTCAAAAAATGAAACATGTCTATTATTGTATTACACTTTCTTTTCATTTTGATGATTATAACTGACAACTAAGGAAAATCCTAAATTCAGTATTTTAAATTTTTTTGAATATTACTTCAGACCAATACAAAGACAGGATTTTTAGAAATCTTGCCCAATTTGTACAGCACTCAATACTTAGTTGAGGCTCCTTTTGCCTGAATTACTGCAGCAATGCGGCGTATATACCAGTGGCGAGGCCAGAAATGTTTAACTGAGTGGACCTTGGTGGAATAGGGTGGACCTAATGACTACTCTCAAATTACACAAATTAAACAATATGGGACAAAATCACTTGACAGTAAATATAAGCTATATATGATTTATTTTTTGCCAACAAATTCATATAATTCATATATGCTAAATTAATTTATAACAAGCAGCTACAAAGCCTATTGCAAGGAAGACAAATATAGATATTGTGCTGCTATATGACCACTAACAAGACATCAGTGTTCAGTAATTGGGTTCATTTTAAAATGGACTAACCAGTTCTTGTCAACTAATGCAACTCAGTATAACTGTTGTCAAACATGTATTTGCAGCTTAACCTGTGATAATTTCGTCTCGTGTTATGCACCGTGGCTCGTGTTAAAAGTTTATTTCACTAGCAGACGTAAACTCATCTTCCCATCCCCTTAACAATATGCGATTGGCTAAACATTACTACTAAGCTTATTGATTGGCTGTTGCAATAAGTCAGTTATATGAAAATGTTTTCGCTCTACAGTAATTCTTTTTTAATGGGGCTGTCAATCGATTAAAATATTTAATCGCTATTAATCGCATGATTGTCATGAGTTAACTCGCGATTAATCGCAATTTAATCGCACATTTTTAGCAATTGTAAATCTAAAATTAAGTTTTTAATACTCTAATCAACATGAGTATGGACAAATATGCATGCTTTATGCAAATGTACATTTATTATTAGTGAAACCATACTTATTCAATAATAATCGATACAGCATGAAGATTAGACGTATCAACGGTCATAGATGTTTATTTAAGAAATTGTTTATGTCTCTTAAGCCTAAACTTAAAAATTAAGAGTAAGCAGTGATTTCTCTCATTTTAAGAATATAAAGGGAGTTTTTACACTGGCAGTTTAATTCAGAGCAGGGCACTGTTTGTATAAATAATTGTATACCAGTGTACCAGTGAGCGCACCAGATCCACACCATACCATACCTGTCAACTTTTGGGTATCAAAATCCGGGATAGATGGGGGTTAAATCCTCACATAAACCCATAATAATAAGAATACATTTTATTTGTATCTGTGCTCTTCCTACATGTATAACAACTTATCAAGTGGGAAATATACATAAATTGTTATTAGTTTGCACTGCATAAGTTAAGAATTATATATAGATTAATCCTTCTTAAAGGTACTGAAGTTATTTACTCAAGAGCAGAGCATATTTAGTTAGCGATTAGTTTTGTTCTTTGTATTGTCATTATAAGTGATTACTGTCACTTTAAAAGATCTTCCCCTGTCGCACATGATGAAGTCGCAGTTACAAAACTTACAAAACGCGTGACTGTCCCCCATCTGCTCCTCTTCAGAAAATTAAATTCGCTGTCCCATTGATCACGATATTTACACAGGGTTTGGGTTTGTTGGCAGGAGTGCCTTTCATCTCTATCGTTAGTTACGTCCATCATCCGTCTGTTTTGTTTTTCCCCGCGTTGTCACTCGTCATCTGACCTCACACACTATAACCTCGCGACAACGGCCACCTGTAGGCTACTGCAGATGGCAGTTATCGCGAGGCTAGTTACAGAGCTCAGATTGGAAATGTTTTTTTGTTTTTTTACTCCGGTATTATTATTTTTTAATAACGCAGGTTAAAATACGGGAGATTTACGGGAAAATACGAATACTGGAGGACGGCGGGAAAGAAGGGTAAAATATGGGACTTTCCCGGCCAAAACGGGATACTTGACAGGTATGCACCATACCCGGAGGAGGTCCATACTCCACGAGTAGGAATATAGTGCGGCCCCTTTAAGAGACGCGCGCTCCCTATTGAACTGCTGGTATTTTGCGTGTGCGCGCCGAACTGGGCCGCGATTTACGTGGACAGTGTGAAGTACATGGACTCGGGGGCGCCCTTGTTCAGGAAAGTAACCTGTGCATTCGTTTTAGCCGCTTGTAATGTATTTAGTTCAATAAAACAGGTGTACTGTAAGCGGTGATGGTGTTAATGATTTACCTCAGACATGAGCAAGAGTGAGCTGCAGTGCATGGCGCTCAGACTGCAGAGAATGTGCTCAGTGAAAAAAACGCACTTTTCTTTATGAAGTCTAATAACAGTTAAACAAAAAATGTGGTAGCTTAGGCTATGTGGTAGCTTATGTAGGCAATAACTGCACTTTTGGTTTAGAATATTAATGTCAACCCTTTTCTTTCCCTATTAATGTTTGCTGCTGCATCCTTTGCGTCTGACTGCTCTCACTTTTTCCAACTTAGGGCTATGCCCTATGCCATGGATCAAACAGAAAATGCGCGCTGCGTTAATAAATTTAGTGCTGTTAAAATGAATTTGCGTTAACGTGTTATTAACATATTTGACAGCCCTATTTTTTAATGAAACTTTTTGTACGTGTTTAAGTGATTTGTGTTGTCACATAGGCATATTATTTTCTGCTATCCCAATTTTTTATTTTTTTTTGTCTGTTCTGATCGGGTGGGCCAGCCGTCAATCTGAGTGGGCCAGTGCCACCCTGGCCCTTATGTAGCCTTGCCCCTGGTATATACTGCAGCTCATGTTTGCCTTCAGCTCTTCTGTATTGTTGGGTCTGGCATATCGTATCTTCCTCTTCACAATTAAGGTCAGGTGAGTTTCTGGCCAATTATGAACAGGGATACCATGGTCCTTAAACTAGGCACTGGTTGCTTTGACACTGTGTGCAGGTACCAAGTCCTGTTGGAAAATGAAATCTACATCTCCATAAAGTTGGTCATCAGCAGGAAGCATAAAGTGCTCTTAAACTTCCGACCTCAGAAAACACAGTGGACACACACCGGCAGATGACATGGCACCCCAAACCATCCCTGACTGTGGAGACTTTACACTGGACCTCAAGCAACGTGGATTGTGTGCCTCTCCTCTCTTCCTCCAGACTCTGAGACCCTGATTTCCAAAGGAAATGCAAAATTTACTTTCATCAGACAACATAACTTTGGACCACACAGCAGTCCTTTTTGTCTTTAGACAAGACGCTTCTGACACTGTCTGTTGTTCAAGAGTGTCTTGACTAGGGTTGGGCATCGTTTTGATTTGAACGATTCTGATTCCGATTCCGATTCTTACTTTCGATTCCGGTTCTTTTCGATTCTCGATTCCGATTCTTTGAGGGGTGGAGTCAAAACATGTCACATCGATATTCAATGCTATTTTCAATACAACGGGGGAAAAACACTGCATATACTGTCAATTAGATATTTTTTATATAATTTTTTTTTTTGTCTGTCTTTTGAAAGTCTAGGCAATCAAACATTTCTTCTGAAGAGATCACTTTATATGATAAAGCTTTTAAGCTTTTTCTCATATATAAACATTGATCAATTACTATTAAAATTATCTCACAAATATTTGTTAACTCAATGTATTTTTTACAACGGGGTAATTGTGTTGCAATAGTTTACACACAGCACAAGTAAGCTTGATTTTAAATGGTAAATTGAATAAACAAAGATACATATTACAAAAAATAGCACAAATAAATACAATAGAATAAAAGATATAAATGAAATAGACTGCTTTATTTTTTCAAGTAGGTCTAACATTCAGGTAAGAAACTGAATAAAAAAACGCAAAGTGGCTAAATAAATTTAAAATAACATTGGATAATGTTTTTGCAAAAAATTAAATAGTTTCATATAAAACCATTAAAGTTAGACAAGTTGATCGGTCAAGAGCAGTGTGATCGTTTGTCTTTTTGTAGTTTGACTTTGAATAACAAATGACTGCGGCCCCTTTAAGAACTGCTTGTTTGAGACTGTGTTAAGACTGTTAAGACTGTGTTTACATACTGTTCAAAGTGTGCAATGAGAATTAGTTTGAGTGTATTTGACCAATAATAAGCTGGAAAAAGAAGCGAATATTTGCACTTGTATGTCAGGGGCGGCTTTATTACGGTAGACTATGTGTGTGTGTGCGCTTCAGATGTGATCTTGAAATCTGCGGGGATTCGTAGAATTATGTGCAATCCCGCGCGAAACTCAGACCGATCACACACACTAACACTAACACGCTGTCGTAAGGAAAAGTCCAGCAGAACGCGCGTCCGTCGTGTTCAGAGGTTAACCGGCTGAATGAGAATATGTGGCTGCGCGTCAACTCGCTGTCGGTCAGAGAGGAGAGGAGAAGAGAGCAGCTGGGATGGATTGTGTAGGCTGAGCAGGCTATCGTATCTTTTCAGATATTTCAGTATCGATATTTTTGACAACACTAGTTGCACTGTGCTGACCCAGGCTTTTAAAAGTGAAATAAATCCACACTTCAGAGCCGCTTACCGGGCTTCAATGAACAAGCGGGCGCGCAAGCACCGGAAATCAGGTGGCCATGGAAACCAAACCTTGCGCGCTTGGAACCGAAGATCGGAACCGAAAATAAATTTTCTAAACGATTCCAATGGAATCGTTATTTTTTAAACGGTTCCAAGTTGGAACCGGTTCTCGATGCCCAACCCTAGTCTTGACACAAGGTATGTGACAGCTGAAACACATGTCTTGCATACATCTGTGCGCAGTGGTTCTTAAAGCACTGACTCCAGTTGCAGTCCACTCTTTGTGAATCTACCCCACATTTTTAATGGGTTTTTTTCACACTCCTTTCCAGAGTGTGGTAACCCCTTTTGCTTGTACACTTTTTTCTACCACATCTTTTCCTTCCCTTCGCCTCTCTATTAATGTGCTTGGACACAGAGCTGTGAACAGCCAGCCTCTTTAGCGATGACCTTTTGTGTCTTGCCCACCTTGTGCAAGGTGTCAATGGTCGTCTTTTGGACAACTGTCAAGTCAGCAGTCTTCCCCATGATTGTGTAGCCTACAGAACTAGACTGAGAGAACGCCTTTGCAGGTGTTTTGAGCTAATTAGCTGATTAGTGTGTGGCACCAGGTGTCTTCAATATTGAACCTTTTCACAATATTCTAATTTTTTGAGAAAATGAATTTGGGATTTTCCTTAGTTATAATCATCACAATTAAAATAAATAAACATTTGAAATATATCAGTCTGTGTGTAATGAATGAATATAATATACAAGTTTCACTTTTTGAATTGAATTAATGAAATAAATTGAAAATAAATTGAAATAAATACATTTGATTATATTCTGTTTTTTCCATGGTCTGTTTTAATACTCGATTCTGATTGGCTGGAAGGTGTGCAGTAAAACTGTTTAATGCACAGGTAGTTCCAGTCAGTTTGATTACAGTTCGAAATTAATCCGCCACTATAAACGCTGGTAACCATAGTAACAAAGTTACGCTTGCAAACAGAGTGACAGTGGCAGACTGCAGTATCAGCCACAGATATGTCTATACGTATAACGTTCCATATCTATGGCAACATTAAGTGACATGAGACATGACGTGACACACAGAAGCCAATGGCACATATGTCACTATGCGCAGATATGTATACATATACCTATCTATGACTATGGGCGCATTGGCACATCCGTGGCACATGCGGTCTTATCATGTCACTGACCTATAGGCAACCTATAGGCTTCGCGTCGGGCGGTTCTTTGCCTCTACGCCGTGCATTAAAATCCTTTAATGCATGGCTAGCCGTGGATTATCCCTTACTTATATGACCAGCACCTGTATAAATGAGGCTCCTATGAACAACTATAATCAGTGCTTTTCCATTGTGAACCGATGAACAGATGAAACACTACAGTTGCACCACTGCTTACATTACTACACGTCTTCTACAGCTTTTCATGTAGACTGCTGTCCTGTATATGAATGAGGTATATATGTATGATTGCTTTCAGATTTACTCATGGACTACATCACTGAAAGAAGGGAACTGTGGCACATGTCAGCCTTTTCTTGTGTTATTGGGCAGTTCTTGGCTAGAATAATCTATAATGTATAGGCTAGACTTTATGCCAATAGTCAAAAGTCTGGCCCTAGAAGACAAATCAATGGGGTGATGTAAAATCAATCCGTTTCCTTCAGAGAGTCCGGCTGAACAGCAGAATCACCTCTCTAAGATGACCATTTACAGCGCTCCGGTGCCTCTAAGTGCTTGTATAAACTTTACAACCTTTTCTTTACTCGTTTGGATATATAAAACAACTCCTTTTACAGAGTTACTATCATTTGAGCACACACACACACACACACAGCCTGGGCCGATGATAACAGCTGTAATGACGGTGTCCACACCCATGTGGAGTTTGGCCAGTCCTTCAAGTTGCTCCAGCTGTTTGTGAGAAAGGCTGCAATCTTTCAGCCGCATGTCATCGTGCAGCACGCCATTCTCTCTCTCTCTCTCTCTCTCTCTCTCTCTCTCTCTCTCTCTCTCTCTCTCTCTCTCTCTCTCTCTCTCTCTCTCTCTCTCTCTCTCTCTCTCTCACACACACACACAAACGCACGTACGCACACACACACACACCTCAGCGTTAGCTGACAACATCAGCACAGACATTCAACTGCTCTGAACTGATGCTGAAGTAAAGTATGAGAGATAGGGCCAATACACCAACATATTTTTCTTTTATTTACTACTTCTATAATTATTGATTTAAAAAAAATGGAGAATGGGTGAATGGATGTAAAATGTATAATATATATGGGTGGATATATATATATATATCCACCCATTCTTCATCCATCCATCCCTCCAGTGATTCCTCCATCCATCCATTCACCCATTCACCCATTTCTCCATCCTATTATCCATCCATCCTGCCATTGATTCCTCCATCCATTCACCCATCCACCCATTCCTCCATCCATTCCTCCACCCCTCCATCCATCCCAACATTTTTCCATCCATCCACCCAAACCTCCATCGATTTTTTTTCCTCCCTCCCTCCCTCAACCCATCCATCCCTCCATCCTACCATCAATCCATCCCTCCATTTCTCCATCCAAGATTCCCTCCATCCATCCATCTGTTTCTCCATCAATCCCTCATACATTCATTCATCTCTACATCCATTCATTCATCCACCCATGCATCCATTTCAGTTCCATTCCAGTTAATGTATCCATTTCTCCATCCTTCCATCCCTCCATTTCTCCACCCATTCATCCCTCCTCTATCTCAGTAAGAAAATCATGCAAATCTACTCTACACTTCAGGCATAATCTCACAAGCCAGACTTTTGACTGCTGGCACAAAGCCTGGCAGGAATTGTATCTCATTCTGAAACAAAGTGGAAGCTCATTTAAATTCTCTTCAATCTCTTCTATAGACAACTCCAAAGAAACTGACTTTGGTCAGAGTTTCCCTCCGTCCAGAAGTTATAACCACTGAATATTTCAGACACACAAATCAGAAAACAAAGCAGAATATACCGTCAAGCTTAAGGCATCAGTGGGCTAGCTTTAAGACACAAATCTGGACATTCAGTTTTTTATTGGGGCATAATGCCAACCGAGTTATGACAAAATCTGTTTCTCTCTCTCTGAAGAGTTTACAATGTGCGTTGCATGTTGTCATAGATAGTATCCATGTATTATTATTTTTATTTTTTTTGACTATATAACAAATAACTTCCCTGATTCAGTAATGGACAATAAACCCTTTAATGAAATGCATTTGTCCTTTGCGCTTTATCACTAATATTTTTTCTTTCTTTTCTTCTTCATTTAATTATAAGTCTGCTTTCTGTAATAATGGTCCATGCACAAAAAAATTTGTTTCGCATTGAACCCCATGCTTAATTGTGCTGTTTTTTTCCATCTGTATAACATTAATTTAGTTGTATATATTGTTTGGAGCCAGATATTATTTGAGTGATATACATTTTTTTTTTAAATAGAAACCATTCCAAACAAAAGACTCCATCTCATTTCAGTGCAGCCCTCATTCTGGCCCTGAGTCTGTTGCTTTCCAGCGTGGACAGGAACAATGCTGCTGTTTTCTCTTCTGTCTTACTGCTTTTGTCTCTATAAAAGCAACCCTACTTTGATTTGACTGCACAACATTTGTTCTCCATTTAGTTTTAATGGCAAAGAGTCTTGAAATATTAATGCGCACCTGCCCAAACGCACACACACAACACCACACACTTATTTGCAAGCGAATTGTGACTCTCAGACACTTCTTTTTAAAAGACCTTGTCTGTCTCACAGATAAGGTGTTTAATTCATTTAGCTTTAACTTATAGACAGACAAACATGTTGTTTCCCTTGAAATTCCTTTCTGTCTGTCTTATCTACACAGGTGTGATATCTCTCTCTCTCTCTCTCTCTCTCTCTCTCTCTCTCTCTCTCTCTCTCTCTCTCTCTCTCTCTCTCTCTCTCTCTCTCTCTCTCTCTCTCTCTCTCTCTCTCTCTCTCTCTCTCTCTCTCTCTCTGTGTGTGTGTGTGTGTGTGTGTGTGTGTGTGTGTGTGTGTGTGTGTGGCTTCAAAGGTTGATGTAACATAGTTAACCCAGGTAACCTTGACACTGTTTCTGAGGATGAAAGTTTGCCCTCAGGCATAATGTTTAACATGGACACACTAGAATAAACTAATACCCTGGGTGGCGCCGTCACAGATCAGATAACACTCCTCATGACTGTTGTGGTCATTACGTTATTAACAGCATGCACTCACTAGTCATGAAAGAAGCACCTGTTGGGTTTTTCATTTTATTCTAAACCTTTGCATAAACCTGGATTCCAGGCATGTTTTCCCAGAAGAGGTAGCCTTTTACAATTTTGGAATAAAAAAGGCAGCAGCTATTTACACTGGGTAAAAATGCAATTTTCCACTACATATACTACGAATAACTTATTTTACACTAATGCAAATAGCTGCAGATGCTATTTACTAAGTGAAAATAGTGATATTTTCTATTTACACCATGCAAAAGTAGTTATTTGCAAATTAGATCAGAGAGATTCATATTATTTGCCCCGCAGTATTTTTGTACATAATCAGGATGCAATAATAACATAGAGGTTAAATATATTTATTTAAAGTGCACCCAAAAATGAAAATGTGATGTTTATCTGCTCACCCCCAAGGCATCCAAGATGTAGGTGTGTTTGTTTCTTCAGTAGAACACAAATTAAGATTTTTAACTCCAACCGTTGCTCGTATAATGCATGCAAATATGACATTTTTTACCTCAAACGCCGCAACCGTGCCATCACTTCCGGCAATTGAGGTCAAATGTTCAAGATATGAGACATTTGGAAACAAGCGGTGTGTAATACAGTGTACCATATTGTGTAATTTGACCTCACTTACAGGCAGTGATGGCGCAGGGATGGCTAATGTACATAGGGTTGTATTTGAGGTAAAAAATTATAGAAATACTGTCGGGTTTTTCGCAGAAACCGATCGTTTCGTGTTTTAAGACATCAATGTATCGCCATGAGCCGCAGGGTTTAATATGGATTCGTATGTCTGTGTTTTACTCTCATAGAAACACACCCCATTGACATGCATTATACGAGCAACGGTTGGAGTTAAAAATCTTCATTCGTGTTCTACTGAAGAAACAAACACACCTACATCTGGGATGCCCTGGGGGTGAACAGATAAACATCACATTTTCATTTTTGGGTGAACTATCCCTTTAAATTATTAAATGGATGCCGCCTTAAAGGGACACTAAAAGCCCTCCCTACACCTATCCCTACCCAATTATTGCTTTTATTATTATTATTAAACATTTCGTCAGGCACTTTATTTCCGTTTTTAGAAAATTTGGAAGTAAATGCCTTTCAGATGTGATATGTGATAAAAGAGAAGAACGAGCTCCTAGCAAAACATAATTTTAATTTTTTTATTATGTTAGGGTTAGTAGAATAAGTTGACATCGTTGCAAAGTTACTTATAGTCAGTGTATGTCTGTTGGGAAGCATCACAATAAAGTGTTAAGATATTAAGCAGACAGTGTACTAACAGTCTATTGAGAGTTAGTTGACAAGTAGGTGAAGTTACTTTTAGTTAGTGGAATGGCTAAAGGGGAGCATCAAAATAAAGTATAATGTCATGGCAGTACATATGTCTACTAGAACTAAAATGATTGCACAAAATGAGTCCTTCAATTTGACACAGTTGTGAAATGTATCACAATAGCGTAATTTAGGCGAAATCCTTAGCACGGTCAATTGTCTGTTATCAGTAGCGTAGAGATTTATGAAGCAAAACTCACACAGAAGTCCCTTTCAATTCCGTTGCAAAATCTACACCGGGACATATTTTACCTTCACACAAAATGACTGAATTTTGGCCATTAAATAACAGTAAATAACCACGTTTTATTTTTTTTCTATTTTGTCCTTAATCCTGTCCTTTAGAGTTTTAATTAAAATGCTTACAATTAAACGGGGTTGAGGAAAGGGTTAATGAGAGTAAAATAATTGGTAACACTTTATTTTAAGGCGATGTAGCTACATGTTACTACATGTACTTACAACAGTATCATGCAGTAAATCTATAATTACAAGTAACTAACCCTAAACCACACCCTAAACCTAACTGTAAGTGTATAGTAAGTACATGTAGTTAATTAATAGAGTTACAAATTCTTTTATTTAAGGTGTCATTGTTACAGTGTAATTATTAAGTACTGAATAATAATAATGAACTACATGTAATTACTATGGGGTTAGGGTTAGGATTAGGTTTAAGGTTAGTTGTATGTAATTATGCATAATTTGCTCTTATTACTACAGTAACATGTGGAACAATGACACTATAAAACAAAGTTTTACCATTAATATTACTCAGTAGTTATTTGAGTAAGTACGTACGTCACCTTAAAATATATAACCAAATCATTTTGAACCTAAGTTTGATTCACAAAATAAATGCATATACATAATTTGGTGTTACGACCATCCAATCTCCTCAACACTAGCTTAATGATAGCCCACTTTAATACATGACTTTGTGAAATCTTTTTTAGTGAAAGTTTTGCATTTTTTATGACGTAGAGAATTTGATCAAAATCCGAGAGCCTTCGGAGATGTTTGGAGACGCTTCACCTAACAGTCTAAACGGATGTTCCGAATGATAAAACAGCAAGTGATCCACCTTTCTGTTGCACAAACATGTGCGTGTGTCGTAGAAGTGTGTTGAAATCTTGATGTGTGGTGGAATGCCTCTGTGGGTCTGTCCTCTCAGGTATGACTTGGCAGGCTCCAGCCGGGTAGGTGTGCAGGTGATGTACGTGTCTTAGGGGAACACAGACAACCGGAGATCTCCAAATCTGATTCCCATCTTCAGCCCTCACTTCTGGCCTCAGGGGCAACGGGCTATTTTGGAAGTCATCTGGAGTTGTTGTTGTTTTTTTTGCTGGTTGCGGTGCCGTTGACCCTGGTGCAGTCCCTATGGTCATCTCCGAAGATATTTAGTTATCAGAGTTCTCAGACGGCCTATAGTTAATGTCTTTCACAGGCTGGAGTCAGAACACATTGTTCTGGTCGGGGAGCGGTAATGACCGCTGCCACTGCATTCTCCACTTTCATTACTGGGATAAATGGAGCAATGCACTCCATATCAGGGAAAGGAACAAGACTGGAACTCCTGAATATAAACAGCCAATTAATCCAAGCTAATTCTATTAGGAATTGAGCTGGCATCACACAGAGTTGAAGCCGTGAGCCGCAGAGCGTGGCGAGAACAGCGCTGATACCGAACAGCACTTTTCATCCAGCTCATTTTGCCAGTGCTGAGGTTTAGCCTTTTCCCAGAGCAGATTAACGTCACCGTCATAAGCCGCGGTGAGAGCGTAAATAAAAAATGACGGTCATTATATAGCAAAGCGTTTGTGGCTTTGGATTTACGAGGTAGTTTTAGTGCCACTGCGGGGGGAATCGCAGCATTGCCGGCCTTTTGTTTGCAAGTGTTCTTGATAATGAGGCGATAGCATCCTAATCAGATCCGGGAAGGTATGTCCTACTTCCGATGGCTGTCTAAGGTATGAAGTGCCCACGTCTGGCCGGACTGGAGCGAAGGGAACCTACGTGGGAGAACACATGTGAGAGATATCCTTCGTCACACTCGATCCTTATCTCTAGACATCATTTTTATTTATAAGGGTAGCTATTTTTGAATGTTTGTTCCCTTAATTTCTTATCAGTCTAATTCCCCTGAGGTATGAACCATGTGTTGCTCAAAGAAGAAAATTGGGTAATCTTTATTTTCTTTGGTAATGGAGAAGGTGAAAGGTCTAAGTATTTCACAGGCTGCTATTAGGACGCAATCAGGCAGATCGAAAAGTCCCGTGGCGAGCCAGATGCTACTGTTGGGAAAAAAAAGAAAAAGACTTGAAAGGACTGCAGAGAAGGAATGCATTAAAAGTTAGCTTGAAATCAGATTTTAATTATAAAGGGATACATTTACTTTAACCCTTATAAACACATACAGCTAAATAAAGTTCAAAACTTTAGAATATAACAAATCCATCAGAGATATTTATTTATTGCTGTTTTAAAGGGGTGGTTGCATGCAATTTCACTTTTTTAACTTTAGTTGGTGTGTAATGTTGCTGCTTGAGCATAAACAGTATCTGCAAAGTTACAGCGCTGAAAGCTCAATGCAAACGGAGATATTGTCTTTTAAAGTTACAGCAGTTTATTGCCTACAAAAGCGGCCGGTTTGGACTACAACGAGCTTCTTCCTGGGTTGGTGACATCATAAACCCTCGCTAGTCTCCACAGATGTGACTTCTGCCTGTAATGGTAAGGGGCGTGGCCTTTCTGGCAACCTGTGCTTGGCACTTCCATAGATATCCATAATAAAGGCTAGATGTCTCGTGCAATCGAGGTCGACGTCCGCAACTTGCAGCCATCTTGTCACAGGCAGCTCGCTCACTCGTAACCGTGTGTTTTAATGGTGCATGTACTTTTAAATAACCATAACTTGCTCAAATTTCAAACGATTTTCAAACTGTTTTGTTTGTTATAAACGTCAGAGATGTAGTTATGCCACTACATACTTATGAATAATTATAACCATGGACTTCAATATGAAAGTAACATTGAACAGAACAGATAGGTGCAATGAATATGCACACACACACACACACACACACACACACACACACACACACACACACACACAAGGTATTTATGTTAAATCAATATATATATATATATATAAACACACACTTTATAATAAGAATATTATAGCTGTACATTTCACTGTGCCTACTTCAGAGATCACTTTTCCCACCTAATTTTGCCTACCATCAAATGCCTTACCTCTTTAGAAAGCTGAGACCTTGTAGTTTCTTAGGAAACAAGCAGAATAATTGTGTGAAGTACTGGCACAGAGTTATAGCGGCTAGAATATTGTTTTTTGTACACAAGCTGCACGATTAAGTCATTTATCGAAATGAAAAGCTGCAATTTCTACATGTTAAAGCATCCAGATTTGTAGCCATGTTAATAACGTTTGTAAGCAGGGCCGTACCCAGGATTTTCTAAATACCGAGGTCCAAATATGAATTTTGGAGGGTTTGAAAAAAAAAAATTTCCCTCCTTTACATATGCATTTTAAGACATAAGAAAATCAAAGAATCAGCTAACTGTAGCTTTAAAACCATGTCAGTGTGCAGTATAAATTATTTTAAGAAGACAACAGATTTTTATAAATGAAAATCTGGTTAAATGTTGCAAAAAAATTGTTTTACTCCAAATCAGAAAATCAGTTTTGTTGTAAAATTGAGCCAAAGACGACATGTGTGACTCCGTCTTTGAAAACCTAGCTAAAGTTAATTTTTGTGATTTACATTATGTAAAGAACATTATTATTATGTCAAAGATAGAAATCAATGTGAAAATATAACCAATGAGTGAGATGTGATGCTCCTAATCTCAATATTAGATTATGAGACTTTAGCCTGGATTTCACAGACAAGAATCACATTATGTGTAGCAACTAGGAATATATTGTAGGCAAATGCTTTTTCTATTCTGAGCACAGTGGGCTACCTGCTCTTTCTGTCTCATCGCCATCATCTTCTCTCTTTCTTTTTTCCCCGTCTCCTTCTCTTGCCCTGTATCTTTTCTCTTTTCAAAACCGAGCTTTGTTTGAAGCAGTCTTTTCATTTTCGTCTGTATCGGTAAAAACAAAGTTGTAAATGTAAATTTATTGAAGGCTAACAAGAAAACCAGGTAAAGGAAACGTTATTAGTTTGCATCCCTGATTATTAAGCGCTCTCGCGGTGTTGTGATGTCAAACATCAGTCGTTGTTCAAAGCGCCGGTTGGTGGTTGTGGCATTTGTCCCGCCTCTCCTCCACTGTGATTGGACATTGATGTTCACCCAAAGTTGAACTGTGGATGATCAACGCGTAAAAATGGACAAAACCTGCCAGCTGTTGGCGCTTTTGAAAAGTGTGGCGCATATTGGAAACAATTGAAAACATACGCCGGACGAGGCGAGAACACCTGTTTGTACACGCCGCCTTAATAGGCTATTATTTTGAAACTTCTGTTATGTACACCTCGGAGAATTACCAAGGTCCGGACTTCGGGGACCTCAATGGTGGCTACGGCCCTGTTTGTAAGAAACCAAACCATTTGTAAATCCGCCAAGATTTCAGCGAGATAAGAGTATTTATGTTCGTACAGATCACTCACCTTACATCAGGTTCCACAGAGCCCGACAGAAAGCTTGCCTGTGACAAGATGGCCGCCGGTGATTACGATGGTGACTCCGCCGTAAGACATCTAGCCTTTGTTATGGATATCTATGGGCACTTCAGCCAGTAAAATACAGGAAACTACATTTGGCCATCTAACCAATCTAAGACCATTGCGTTTTTCAGAGGGATGGGCTTCATAGAAGCAGGAAGCAGATGAAAAAATGTGGCATTTAAATAAAAAAAAGAAGCATTAAAACATGTTATACTGCGCCCCATAAACACAACCAAGCCTAGAAAAAAAACACGAAACCACTCCTTTAAAATACAAATTCCTGAATGCACTACATAAGGCAAGTCGGTTGCCACCAACTTTACCATTTTGTGATGTGATATTTCTAAGTGACGCTGTTTCTCAAGCAAGAGAGATGAAAAATATACACAACAATAAGGAATTCACAATAAGACTAGTATTAAAGGGCTGCCTATGTGGAAGAACATTTTTGGAAGTCTGCAACCTGACTAGAGAAAACTTCACGGGTCTGTATCCCTTGTTCCCTGAGAAGGGAACGAGGCACTGTGTTGGGTTGCCATGCCTCTTGGTGCCTGGGAGCTACTTGCTTTATCGCGAAAGCTAACTCTGTTGTGTGCTGGCGTCTCTTTGTAGCTTCCGTGTATACCGTCAAATGGCCAATCAGGATCGAAATAGTTTCATTCATGTTTCAGACAGACTATGCTAAGGGAGCGTCCCCAAAGTGTCATTACCGACGTATTGCGAGTTCCCTTTCGAGAGAGGTTCCTCGTATTACGTATGGGAAAAACTCCTTTTCTCGAGAATATGAAGCAAAACTTTAATAAAGGTATCCATGTAAAGCGCAGTGCCGCTGAACGGCCATAGCTCAGCGCGAGGAGCGCTCTGATTGGCCGGGCCACGGCAACGGCATGAACCTATGGTGAGGCGGCTGAGAGGAACGAGCCAATGGGGGGCGTTTCAGAAGCCCGCCGAAAAAAGGTGCTTATATTTGCATACAGGAGGCTATATAAAGCCCTGATTTCGCCATAGGTGTCAGATTTTATCTCCTTCAGCGATACCTTCGCTGACCTCCGGAAGAAGCAACCGCCGTCGAAAAGGCACCAGCGGAACCTGCAGCTGAGGACGACGGACTCCCTCTCCGCCTTCTCTGCCGTTCCAGCTACGCCATCCGGCGATCGTATCCTTTTAAACTCTCTTCTCCTAAAAGAGCGCGGGGCGTTGTTTCAAATGCCTCGCATTTCCTGCGGCTCTTGCAGAGCTCCTCTCCTTGGCGGCGACCGTCACGTCATCTGCGTGGCATGCCTTGGACGGGACCCCGCGCAGCTCGCACTCTCTCAGGGCGGCTGCCCCGAGTGCGATGAGATGGCGCTGCAGACCCTTCGGGCTCGCCTCGCCACCTTCGACCAGGTCCCTCCTCCTGCCGCTGGGCCGCGCCGCAAGAAACGCCGCGACCAGAGGCTGCCGGAACGGTCTGGCGACTGCACGCCGGATGACTCCCCGCGTGCCTCGCCATCGCCGGTCACCTTCACCCAGGAGGAACAGCGTCCCTCTCATGCAGCGGCCTGTTCGGTTTCCTTCGGTGGCCCGTCGCCAGAGGATGATGAGGACAGCCTCTCCACAGCCGCTTCTGGTAGCGAGTGGTCAGCTTCTGTCTCGGAGCCCCCCGCTTCGACGCAGACCGCCACGAGCGCCAAATCTAACGTCGACGCGGAACTCATCCGCGTGCTCTCCAGGGCCGTGGAAGACCTCGGGCTCGAGTGGTCCCAGCCCGATGAGCCAACGCGCAGCAGATTGGACGAGTGGTTCCTGGAAAGCCGCCGCCTCTCTTCTCCTCAGAAGCCCGCGCCTTTCTTCCCTGAGGTACACGACGAGCTTACGAAGTCGTGGAAGTCGCCCTACTCTGCTCGCGCCAGATCCGCCTTTTCCCCAGCGCTCTCCGTTGTCGACGGCGCTAAGGAAAAAGGCTATGAGTCTCTTCCACCCCTCGAGGAGGCTGTCGCCGCGCACCTCTGCCCGCCCTCCTCCTCCAGAGGATGGCAGTCCAGGGCTCAGCACCCGTCCAAGCCCTGCCGCACCACTTCTGCTCTCGCTGGCCGGGCATATGCCTCCGCTGGCCAGGCTTCCGCGGCCCTTCACACCATGGCTGTCCTTCAGGTGTTCCAGGCCAGACTTCTCCGCTCCTTGGATGAGTCTGTCCCCGACTCCGATGTTCTGAAGGACCTCCGCAGCGCGACGGACTTGGCCCTTCGCGCCACTAAAGCCACTGCACAAGCCATCGGGAAAAATATGGCTAACCTGACGGTCTTAGAGAGGCACCTTTGGCTGAATTTGACCGAGATGAAGGACGCGGATAAAGCCTCCTTTTTGGACGCCCCCATCTCCACTACCGGTCTCTTCGGCCCGTCAGTCGTGGGTTTCGCGGAGCGTTTCACTGAAGCGCAGAAGGCTTCGCAGGCTATGAGGCATTTCCTGCCTAAGCGCTCCAGCTCGTCTTCAGGCCAGGGACGCTCTCGAGGTAGACCCCCGCCTTCTCAACCCGCTAAGCCGGCAGCGTCACCTTCCCGGCCTCGCTCCTCTTCTGGACCGCGCCAACGTTCCCGTTCCGCGAACCGCAACAGTCGGCCTGAACGCCGGGGACCTCGACCCAGGATTGTGTTGAACCCTGAGCCTCCGAAGCCGTCCTAGCCGCAGGGATAAAAAGGAGATGGTCAGGTCTCGCCTCGGCCGGACCCCCATCTCTCCCTCCCGGTCTCCCAGTTCCCTGCACCCAGGTGACTGCCGACCTCAGTTTAGCAGCCAACGAGCCCGTTGTCAAACGCACTCGCCTGCACACAAACGCCGTTATCACGGCGACCCAAATAAATCTCAAAAAGAGCTTTTTCTCTGTAGTAAATGTGCCCACACATCAGTCTGCACTCCTACACTCATTCACCCCTCCCACCCATGCTATAAATGTCCCGGCGCCCACTCCACAGTGCACGCCGCCACACATAAGCACTACCCCCTCTATGTCTCAAGCACAAAATGGCAGCGCTACCGAGTTCCCTCTAGTAGGCGACCCTTATCCGCGCCGGCTCCAGCCGCTATCGTGTCGGGCTCAGGCCTGGCAAGCCATGCCCGGGGTATCAAATTGGGTTATGAACATAGTAAAAAGGGGCTACTTGCTACAGTTCGTTCGCAGGCCCCCGCGCTTTCGCGCCGTGGTCGAGACCTCGGTGAGAAGCAGCGTCAGTCACGTGCTTCGCACCGAGATTTTGAAACTGGTAAAGAAGGGAGCGGTGGAGCCCGTCCCCCCTTCCAAAAGCGAGTCGGGCTTCTACAGCCGATACTTTCTCATTCCGAAGAAGGACGGAGAGCTTAGGCCCATCCTAGATCTAAGGCATTTGAACAAAGCTCTAATGACTCGCTCGTTCAAAATGCTAACGGTGAAACAGATCCTCGCGCACATTCGCCCTGGGGACTGGTTTTTCACGATAGATCTGAAAGATGCGTACTTTCATGTGCAGGTAGCCCCCCACCACAGGCCATTCTTGAGATTCGCCTTCGAGGGGCAGGCTTATCAGTACACGGTCCTGCCATTCGGCTTATCCCTGGCGCCCCGCACGTTTACGAAATGTATGGACGCGGCATTAGCCCCGCTCAGGCTGAAAGGGATGCGGGTGCTCAACTACCTCGACGACTGGCTAGTGATAGCCCAGTCTCGAGCAGAACTACTAACACACAGATCCTGGCTCCTCAACCATTTAGACTGTTTGGGTCTCAGGATCAATATCGCCAAGAGCTCGATGTCACCCACTCAAAAGATATCTTTTCTGGGCATTGTTCTAGACTCATGAACGCGCGGCTGACGTCACAGCGCGCGCTATCCGTCCAGAACATGGCGACTTCATTCAAAGCCGGAACTCGCGTTCCCCTGAAACACTTTCAGAGAATGCTCGGCCTTATGGCCTCGGCATCGTCAGTGCTCAGGCTGGGACTGCTACACATGCGTCCCCTCCAGCGTTGGCTACGCGCCCGTGTCCCTCCTTATGCATGGAAATGGGGCCGTTTTCCCGTCAAAGTGAGCCACAGCGTTGTCAAAACTTTGGCTCCTTGGACGAGGACAGAGTGGTATCGGAGGGGCGTGCTTATGGGCACAGTTACGAAGTTGAAAGTGGTCTCAACAGATGCCTCCACTCGGGGGTGGGGAGCCCTGCACGAGGGCAAGCCGATCTCTGGCCTGTGGGCAGAAACAGAAAAGCGGCTGCACATAAACTGTCTAGAGATGAAAGCGGTCGCCTTATCGCTGAGAGCTTTCCTTCCACATATAAAGAACCACCACGTCTTGGTTCGTTCAGACAACATGTCGGTGGTAGCGTACATAAACCGCCAGGGTGGCCTGAGATCATATTCCCTTCACCGCATGGCGAAGCATCTCCTTTTATGGGCAGAGCACAACCTGAGCTCCCTGAGGGCGGCTCACGTGCCAGGTATTCTGAATGTGGGTCCGGATATGTTATCCAGGAGAACCATTCCCCCAGGGGAATGGTCTCTTCACCCGCAAACGGTTCTCTTAATTTGGAACACCTTCGGCAGAGCGAAAGTGGATCTCTTCGCCTCAGAAGACAACACTCACTGCCCAATATTTTTCTCCAAACGCAGGGATGCCCTGGCCCATGTCTGGCCCAGTCTCCCGCTGTATGCTTTCCCCCCGATCGCGATGCTACCACAAACCATCAAGAAAATCAGGGAGACAGCATCCGCGGTGCTTTTAATAGCCCCGCTCTGGAGGAACCGAACGTGGTTCTCCGATCTGATCCAGCTGTCAGACACAGCCCCATGGCCCATTCCGCTGAGGAAAGACCTCCTCACGCAGGCGAAGGGGGGGATCTGGCATCCCAGTCCCGAACTATGGGCCCTCCACGTATGGCCCATCAACTGGTATCGGGAAACCTCTCTGACAGAGTTATGAACACTATAGCGGAAGCTAGAGCCCCCTCGACGAGGCGGCTCTATACTCTGAAGTGGTCAGTGTTTTCTAACTGGTGTGCCGTCCGAAATATCGACGCACGCTCATGCGAAACAACAGAAGTGCTCGCTTTTCTCCAAGAGCTACTGGACACGGGTCGTTCCCCCTCCACGCTCAAAGTTTATGTCGCCGCCATAGCAGCTAACCACGCTCAGGTCGCGGGACATTCACTAGGGAAAAGTGAGCTCATTGTACGTTTTCTTAAAGGGGCCAGGAGATTGAACCCCCCTCGCCCCCCTTCGGTCCCTATTTGGGACCTCGCGGTGGTTCTAGACGCTATGAAGGGTCCCCCCTTCGAGCCTCTCCAGACCGCGACCATAAAGCTTTTATCATTCAAAACTGCGTTTCTGCTGGCTCTGGCCTCGGTTAAACGTGTGAGTGACTTACACGCACTCTCAGTGAGTCCGTCCTGTCTCGAGTTCGGGCCCAACAACTCCAAAGTTGTTCTTAAACCGAGACATGGTTTTATACCCAAAGTGCTTTCTACCCCTTTTAGAGCACAGGTTATTACTCTGCTTCCTTTACCCGCATCTCAGGGTGAACAGGACGCGAATCTACTCTGCCCGGTCAGAGCTTTGAGACTGTATCTGGAGCGCTCCTCCCCCTTCAGGCAGTCGGACCAGCTGTTTGTCTGCTTCGGCGGCCGCACTAAAGGTTGTGCTGTCACGAAGCAAAGACTCTCACACTGGATAGTGGACGCTATCTCGCTGGCATATGAGTCTAAAAACCTGACTTGCCCTATAGGCCTTAAAGCCCACTCCACTAGAGGCATGGCCTCATCTTGGGCTTGGTCGTGTGGCATTTCTTTGGAAGATATCTGTGCGGCGGCAGGCTGGGCCTCTCCGTCCACTTTTATCAGATTCTATAAATTGGAGGTTCCAGCTCTACAAGCAGGGCTTCTCTCCATCTAGGCTCTATCTTGACCCTGGTAAACAGATTGCCTTTAGTTTTGGCCTGTACACATCAGTCCTTAAGCACTTTTCATTTATCATAAGATCCGACTATGTCCGATCAGCCGTTCAAACGAACCGACTCTTCCGGTTCTTCATCCCCCCTTATAGCCGCCTCTTCGGTGTCTCGGGGGTTATTTACATGTGCTTTGGGCATACTGGGTCAGTCAGCACACACGGCGCTTTACATTGTGTTCCCATACGTAATACGAGGAACCTCTCTCGAAAGGGAACGTACTCGGTTACTTTCGTAACCTCGGTTCCCTGAGAGAGAGGAACGAGTATTACGTTCCGTGCCGTGTTTATGCTTCTCAGGTATCGCTTCAGTCGATCTAAAAACCTGACACCTATGGCGAAATCAGGGCTTTATATAGCCTCCTGTATGCAAATATAAGCACCTTTTTTCGGCGGGCTTCTGGAACGCCCCCCATTGGCTCGTTCCTCTCAGCCGCCTCACCATAGGTTCATGCAGTTGCCGTGGCCCGGCCAATCAGAGCGCTCCTCGCGCTGAGCTATGGCCGTTCAGCGGCACTGCGCTTTACATGGATACCTTTATTAAAGTTTTGCTTCATATTCTCGAGAAAAGGAGTTTTTCCCATACGTAATACTCGTTCCTCTCTCTCAGGGAACCGAGGTTACGAAAGTAACCGAGTACGTTTCCTTGAAAGGGGGCAGAGTAAAAGGCCGTTGTCTTCCGTTTTGCCAAATATGTACAAACATTTCAACACACATAACGCACTGGGCATGTTTCCATCCAAGGCCACTCCCACCAGTCTGCTATGGCTACACATACTAGTGTCAAATAACGCCTTACTTTAGTAGAAAATACTTCTTTGTAAACTTTGTCATAATGGCGTCGACTTACATTGTTCCCTGGTGCAAGAATGCAAAAGAGTTTAATGGGAGTGAGTTACTTTCGGTTTCCAGTGAATTATGCAGAGAGTTGTAGGCTGTGACTAAAGACTGCACAGAATCACAAAGATGGAGTTGTTTGTAAACTGGATGACAATGGATACAGTGTTTTAGACCAAACAGACTGTTCTGTCAGTTTTGGCCGAAGCAAAACGCTGTCGCGTTCAGGTAAAACATGAAAAATGGAAAGCTGTTGCAATAGTGTACAATTTTACCATCATTCTGTTTAACGAGTAGACTAAGTATGATACAATTTTCAGTGATAGACCTATACCTTACAGTAACTGTTCTGTTAATAACCGTCTGTCGATCAAGCTGTCCATGGGCAGGGATACAAAAATGTGAAAGTATAATCTGTAGTTATCACGATATCAGTCAAAATAAAAGAAGGTAACACTAAGAAAGATAAAACATTGTCAGTTTATGTACCGGCATAAGTTGGCTGAAAATCGGCTAAGACTGACCTTCATTTGTCCCAAATGGTCTTAAGTTTCATAGACTGCGTTTACATGGACAGCAGTAATCTAATTATTGACCTTATTCTAAATAAGACAATATTCTGATTAAGGTTGAGTTGCTTTTAGAGTACTCCATTCCTGTTTCTATTTTACATGTGACAGAACATAGATAGATTAAACGCACGTCATTACGTCCCCATGCCACGCTATGTTCTCCAACATCCAATCATAGCGTGACTTTGGCAGGTGTGTTAATTTTATGGGCTCAGGAAACCCGCTGTAACTTCACCTGCAGGTGTCGCTGTTGGGCAGTGCTACTTTACATTACGAAGTATAAAAACCACTCGTTTTTATAATGTTTTTTATACATTTACGTTACTTTATTTACGCAGTCTCCCTCTCATTTACTGAAGCCTCCGCGCCTCGATCGCCCCCCGGTGACCGGTCCCAGTATAGCCGCCCCTCTGTGTTTTCTAATGGACGCGAGGCAAACTAAACAGTAAAATTACACTTCAAATATTTTTTCCCCAAAGTTAGTTTATGTCACTGAAGGCAGTTATCATCACGATGATTTCATTTCAAGTGTTCGTTTTTAAAATAAGTTTAGTTTTAGTTAGTTATTTGATGCTATAAAAACGGGGTGTGTGACGTCATGATTGACAGCTGAGATCGACGTCTTCTCTGAGTGAAGTTGTCACTGAGGCACTAATGGACTTTTTCCGGAATTTTTGGGAGCAGATTGGAGCTTTAGCTTTAATTTCTACATTTCCATAACTGTTTATTTCACACCAACATAATTAATTGTTCTGCATTTGTGAGAGTGTGGGCAGGCTTTTGATATCGCAGCTGTACTTCCTGCTCTACTTCCTGCGCTCTACTGCGCAACTCCGGTCCCGAAACCGCTACTGCGCAGACTCGGTCCCAAGATGTCAGCGCAGTGCAGGCCGTCTAAAAGCTTCAAATCTGCCAAGCGGAAACGGATGATGTCGAGTCGTCTATTTTTTTTTTTTACGGTCTATGTCCGTAACGTTATGTGTCCTGTCACAAAATGCGGCGAAATCTCAGACACAAGTTAGATTAAGATGTGTACATGTCTGTAATGCTCTCCGATAATGCGACTAAAATAGGCATACTCCACATGTCTTAATTCGATTTATGTTTAGTTAGATTATGACTTTAATCAGATTAAGATAATTAGAAATTGCTGTCTACATTGTAGCCTCTTAATCAGAGTATTGTCTTAATCAGATTAATATCGGAGTATTGTTGTCCATGTAAACGTAGTCATAGTGACACCTGTTGGTATGGATATATGAAGCTTTTGATTTTTAATCAATGCCACTTCACATCAGAGCGTTGAATCCTTTTTCTTGATTAATTTATACGAATCATACTACACAATCCAAAAATGCACACTCCTGGACTTAATGAAAATGAGGCTTCGCGTGGTGCTGGTGCGGGGAGGCTGTTGTGCTGCATTCCACTGGTCTGCTGCACAGCTGTTTCCTGGATGGAGGGATTTTGTGCTGCGGTGGCTGTGGCCGTCATGTTCGTTTAGTCATTCCATAGGCACTGCTTGCTTGGAGATTTTAGTTTTCCATTCAAAATCATTCTTTTTGGACTTGATGAATCGCACACATGCTGATCTATACCATGACTCTGGACTGCTGCTTTAAAGACAACATGATATCAAAGTTGTGCAATATTTACTACCTTTCCAAATAAATGTCCCTGGTCTCATTCTGCACCAAATTATTCTTCACCTCGAAAAAAGGGCTTGTTTTCTGCTGACAGAACCAAACCTACATGTGCAAGGAAAATGGTTTTACCCACTAATATTACAGCCCACTGTTACACTTTCCAAAAGAATATCCTGCTAAACACACTTGTTACGTCATATTGCAGAAGTTAAGGTTATGAAATACAGTTCCTAACCCATTTTACTTCCATAATGTGATGTATTTCTGGGCAAAATAGTATATTTTGTGAAAAACATTGACTTGATTTTATCTATTGGGGATTTTGTGCTATATATATATATATATATATATATATATATATATATATATATATATATATATATATATATATATATATATATATATATATATATATATATATATATATATGATTTGATTTGATTTGCTGCTCAATATATATATATATCAATCATCATTTTTGTTTTTTAAGTCTCTTCAAGGCTGCATTTGTTTAATTAAAAATACAGTAAAAACTGGAAAAAATGTAAAATATATTTTAACATATAATTTTTTAATGTGATGCAAAGTTGAATTTTCAGCATTACTCCTTCAGAAATCATTCTCACATAAAGATTTGCTGCTCAATAAGCATTTTTGTTACTATTTTGTTCAGAAAAGGAAAGTAGTTTTATCTATTACATTTTGAAAGAGACCCTTTTTAAAAAATATAAATATTCAATGAAACAATATATATTTAAATTGTAAGTATTTTGTATAATGTGGATATTTTAGATATAATGCACACTTTAAATGCTGTGTGTGAATGTCGTGTCATGTTGTCTTTAACGTAGCAGGGAGTTTTATTTACAGGAAGAATCTGTCTCTGCTTATCGCTGTTGATTCCGGGCTGCAGGATTATGGGGCAGAGTGAAGGCCGTTGGAGAATCATAGTGGTAAGACAAGTTAAGCGAAGAGCATTATGTAAAAGCAGGGCCATACATTATGGAACATGTACACTACACGTCAGGTATAAAATATGTTCCCTGGTAACAACATTGTGAAACAAAACAGCCCCAAAACCATAGTCGCATTCCTTCCCACCCGAGCGCCCCACACCCAGAGCCCCCAACACCTCCCTGCACCACACCAGCAGCCAACAACAAAACCCCGCCGCCTCTCCCCCCTCATACCGCACCTCCACTCATGCCTTTACTGCTACTCGCTCTCCCTCAATTGCTTTATCTCTCCTCACTCGCTCTGATCTTGGCTGCCTTTTATTCTGCTCACTGCGTCTGGAAGTAGGTACAATGGGGAAGGAAAAAAAGAGAAGGAAAAGCAAAGCCTCCTCCTCTGCTTCTAGCACTTTTGCCAGGTTCTATCTGGCCAGGAATCGCAATGGTAGCATGACCCCAGAAACAGCCAATGTGCTCCACTGCACTCGAAGAGAGAGAGAGAGGGAGAGAGAGGGAGGGATGGAAATGAGGGGCAGGGAGCGGGAGAACTGGAGCGATTGGGTGTCTAATGTTAAACTAGTTTCCTCGAAGAGCAGCCCTTGTGTTTGTCATGACAGAAATGTTTCAATATTTTAGCACTCTGACATCTTGAGTTAAAGTTTAAGGCTTATAATTTTGCCTGATGAAGCAATAAGGCATGAGAGATGAGTGATTTTGCCATGGGGGGAATGTTCAAAAGCCAGTATTTCTAATTCTGCTTTTGCCTCACCCTTGCATTGCTATTGGTATGCATTGTCTTTGTGTCATTTTGCTGTACTCAAGTGGTCAAAGTTTGATCCCTCGAGGTCCACTTTCCTGCAGAGTTTAACTCCAACCATGATGAAACTCTGTAACTTTCTAGTAATGCTGGTGACATTAATTACCTGGATTAGGTGTGTTTGATTTGGATTGGAGCTAATCTCTGCAAGAAAATAAACCCCTGATTTACACCAAGCACTTTGTTGGAAAATCTGTTGGATTTAAATAACTGTTTTCTACCGATGTACACTATATTGCCAAAAGTTTTGGGACGCCTGCCTTTACATGCAGGTGAACTTTAATGACATCCCATTCTTAATCTGTATGGTTTAATATGGAGTCGGCCCACCCTTTACAGCTATAACAGCTTCAACTCTTCTGGGAAGGCTTCCCACAAGGTATAGAAGTGCGTTTATGGGAATTTTTGACCATTTTTCTAGAAGCGCACTTGTGAGGTCAGGCAACGATGTTGGGCGAGAAAGCCTGGCTCACAGCCTCCGCTCTAATTCATCCCAAAGGTGTCCTGTGAGGTTGAGGTCAGGACTCTGTGCCGGCCAGTCAAGTTCCTCCACACCAAACTCGCTCATCCGTGTCTTTATGGACCTTGCTTTGTGCACTGCTGCGCAGTCATGTTGGAACCGGAAGGGTCCATCCCCAAACTGTTCTCAAACATTTCCGAGCATGAAATTGTCCAAAATGTGGAGCATGCGATCTATGGTGTGTGTTTAAATACATTTGTTTAGCTGACCAATAGGTGTCTGTGTGTTTATTGAACCACCTCAAACATAAACCTAGGGGACGTTCTCACAAAGCGTGCTTCGTCATTTAAATGCGCTAACGGTTTCTCCATTGTTGTTCTATGTATAACGTAACACTAGTCTGACGTGCAAAACCGTTTTGCTTGCTACTGCTAAGGTTTAATCACATACAATAGTCCATAAACCGAATCATGTCCGCATAAACTGAGAGTAAAGACACACAAATGTTGACAGGCCACTAAATACAGTACATACCACAGAGACGGACGTCCTGCTGTTGCTGTTTCTCCTGTTCAATTTATTTCAGCCTCCGAATCTGATTCTGGATCATATCTGTATTAGTTGAATCTGATTGATAGCCATGGTTTATTTAGGGTAACGTTTTCTCTTCCACGCTTGAGGATGTCACAGCTTTTGGATGCTCTCAATGCAACAGCTGTGCACGCTCGTCATTCTTTAGCTCCGCCCACACGATACGCCTCCAGGCGCTCTTTTTTTTTCCGGAAAGACTCGGTACAGCCCATATTTCTTTTATAAATATAATAAAACTAAAGACTTTTCGGAGATATGAAGGATGCAATACTACTCTATAGGTACTCAAGATTGACATGAGATTGACTGAAACTGAGTGTTTCACACCCCCTTTTAAAATGAGTATTCCAAAGATACCCGGATGGCCTACTATTCCAGGTTAGATTACAGTGGTGCAGGTATAATGTCAGAACCCGGAAGACTCATTTGTTGGTTCCTTCGAGATTTTCCAATTTTTTTTTTTTTATTTATGTGTAAAATAAAGCCTGCGGTAACCATAACTTGAAGATATTTTGGCGTTTTTTTTTTTTACACTGTAAATTACACACCCATAGCGAAAACACAGACTTAGAAGAAGTTATGTCCATTTTTACCCATGTTAGTATATAAGACAGCTTAGGGTGTGAGTTTACGTTTTAGAACAAATGTCAGTATCCTCAAGTTATGTTTACCATAGGCTTCTTTTTACTCATAAATTGAAAAACCCATTATAAAACCCCAAAGAATCTCAAATGATCCAGGGGCGAATTAAGTTCTGACGTAATTCCCGCACCACTCTATTCGAACTGCAGATCTGTGCACACTCTGTATGCTTCTCATTTCTTATGTGTGCACCCTTCTTTCATTTCCTTGAGCTCCACCCCCTTATGATGCTAGGGATGAACGCAACAGGGTTTCCTCGCTCATGACTCCTCAGGAAGCTTCCTCGCTCCTTGTTCCTCACAGGGAAATTAGAGAATTGAGGGTTTCTTCAAGATGGCTTCTTTGATTGTAAATGGTAAATGGACTGCATTTATATAGCGCTTTTATCCAAAGCGCTTTACATTTTTGCCTCACATTCACCCATTCATACACCGACGGCGATGTCAGCCATGTAAGGCGCCATCCAGCTCATCGGGAGCAGCTGGGGTTAGGTGTCTTGCTCATGGACACTTCGACACTTGGTCAGGTGGAACCGGGGATTGAACCACCAACCTTCTGGTTTGTAGACAACCTACATGAACCACTGAGCCACTGCCGCCCCCTTTGATTGGTTTCCTTGTCACAGGCTGAAAATTAATCCACACTGCTCCAGGGGGATAATCAAAGGCCTTCTTAAGCGAATCGATGGGTTTGTAAAAGAGAAATATATCGATATTTTAAAATTTTACTTAAAAAAGTAAAATATCTAGCTTGCGGCAGACTGCCTTCTCTATTCAAAAAGCATAACTGGCACCATGACGACGTCGGATGTAGCGCAGGCATTTTGAACTGCGAGAGGGGAGAGGCGTTACACTTTCTGCATAAGTTGAATATGAAAGGCGGTCTGGAGGAAGCTATATATTTTACTGTGTTTACCTAATGTTACTGAATGAAATGTCGACGAGTTATAGGACTAAAAGCTTTGGGTTGTTAATGGACTTGATCTACTCCATCTATGTTTTTATGGTGTTTCACAAGTTCACACTTACATCAACTTAAGTAAAGATAATGCGTATTTGGTAGGGGTGTAACGATTCGTTTAACAATGATTCGATTCGTATCATGATTTGAGGTTGTCGATACGATTTAAGGAGGATATTGGTTCATTTAGAACGATATGATCCGAAACGATTCAGTGACTTGAAATCAATTCAGTAACTTTTTAGCCAAAAATTTAAATCAGTGTGAAAGTTTTATTTCAACCGAATCGAATCGTTGTTAAAACGAATCGTTACACCCCTAGTATTTGGTGTGCTGTACAGGGGAGGGCTCCGGGCTTGGAATTTTTGCCCGAACCCATAGTCCATTGTTTAATTAGGTTTAATTATCTGAATGTGCTCCTCCCAAAAATTGTTAATAAAACTTCACTTAAAATCAGATGATCGGCTCTTTCTTTTGATTATATAACTCTGATTGTGTTTGGCTGAAAGAAGAATGTCACATACACCTAGGATGACCCGGAGAAGATTTTCTTTTCCCCGAAAATACTAGTTAATGTTATTGCTTTGGACTGAAACTTAGGGTGCTTTCACATCTCTAGTTCGGTTCATTTGGTCCGAACCAAGGGCAAACAATTATACATTGTTGCATTTTTCAGATTTTTTGGTTCCTTTTCACACCACACCGATTGCTTTGGTCCGAACCAGTTGAAACGATTAGTATTAGTATTTAGTATTTATATTAATATTTCCTAAACTGCTTTTCGATTGGTCAGAATTTACATGTGGGAAAATTCCAACAGGAGAGGCAAAGCCAGCAAACTATAATAACACTATGGAGAGACGACTACACGGGCCAGTTTTGTCCCTGGCCATAATCTACTACACGGTGTGTATTTACCACAGTATGCAAACAAAACATTTATATAATGAAGCGCGGATGCGACATGAAAACAACGTTCTAATGCACTGCAGACGGCGAGCGCGCATCGCTCGTCACTTCAAGAGGAGGCGTGCATTAATTATTAATTCTTGACATGCTCATCTTCCGAAAATATTGCCAACGATCTATCAGGTAATAATATCATGCACACAATGTCAGCGCAGCTAACTACGGCAGCTGGTTCAGTCCAAAAATGATCAGTACTTTTGCAGTTGGTTCTGTTCGAGGTCGGATCACGTTCTCACCACAAACAAACCGCTCCAGAGTTCGTTTGAAATCGTACCGAGACCACCTCTTCAAGGAGGTCTCGGTACGCTTGTTTGGTCCGCTTTTGGTGCGCACCCGAGTGCGATTGCTGCTTTCACACCTGACCAAACGAACCGCACCAAAGAGGGAAACAAACTCTAGTACGATTCAACCGAACTAAATGAGGCAGGTGTGAAAGCACCCTTAGTGACTATGTTCCCAAAGGGTATAACTAAATCTCAAAAAAAAAAAAAAAAACATTGGACATTTTCTTACTTTTTTGTGGGAGTTTTGTTACCTTGTGGTGTTCCCAGTCAAAAATTACCGGCCTATAAAAAATAGCTTATAAATCACTCAGTATACCATATTTTCACCCAATCTTGGATTCAATCTTTTTGTCAACTTGTTCTCTTTCAATTAGGACTGGTTTTATATTTCTGTTTGCATCTGATTAATCGTGGGCCTTATTTATCTGAGAGTAGGCATCTCATTTTTTGAGTAAAAAACAAATAATTTATAAGTAAATTTGGAAATATGAAAAAAAAAAATATGAAAAAAATGGCTACTGTTGATCACACTAGTCTACTCTAACGTTTCACCAGGAATTTTGTTTTGAAATTTTTGTTTTGTAAAAAATATGGCACATAGTCACACTTGTGGCGTTCCCGGTCAAAAATGACACACACACACGCCACAAGTGTGACAATGTACCATTTTATACAAATATGCATCATGCGATAGCACAGGCATATATAAATTGTACATATTGTCTAGTTCTGTGTGAGAACCTCACAGTTCCAAAACAAAATGTCATAATATTTTGTCTGGAAGCTGTGATGAAACAAGAACATGAAAGAAAGATTCTTTTGAAGCCGGGTCACTGCAGTCACGGCCAGTTTGTGTTTGTGTGTGTGTGTGGTAATGTCAGATGGATAAATGTATATTAGATGCAGGTTAGGGTAGGATCAAATTTCTCTTTGTGGAAAATAATGTGTGTTATACTCAAAATGTGTGTGTTTTAACATGTGTGTCTGGGTAGCGTGTGTATAAATGTATCGATACATGCACAGGTCCAAGGGCTCGATGTTTGCAAGCTCATATGCTCATGTGTGTACATGAAAATTATGAACATGCTCCTGAAAACTAAATTGTTGTGTTATTTTCAGTCTCTCCCATTTACTTTCAATGGTCGGCTATTGAAAGTAAATGGGAAAAAAATTATATTTGTATATTTGTATACATTTGTATAAAAAATTATATTTGTATATTTGTATAAAATGGTACATTGTCACACTTGTGGTGTGTGTGTGTGTGTGTGTGTGTGTGTGTGTGTGTGTGTGTGTGTGTGTGTGTGTGTGTGTGTGTGTGTGTGTGTGTGTGTGTATGTGTGTGTGTGTGTGTGTGTGTGTCATTTTTGACCGGGAACACCACAAGTGTGACTATGTGCCATATTTTTTACAAAACAAAAATTTCAAAACAAAATTCCTGGTGAAACGTTAGAGTAGACTAGTGTGATCAACAGTAGCCATTTTTTTCATATATTTTTTTTTTTTCATATTTCCAAATTTACTTATAAATTATTTGTTTTTTACTCAAAAAATGAAATGCCTACTCTCAGATAAATGAGGCCCACGATTAATCAGATGCAAACAGAAATATAAAACCACTCCTAATTGAAAGAGAACAAGTTGACAAAAAGATTGAATCCAAGATAAGAACACTTATAAGAACACCCAATAAGAACACTTATGCACGTATGCTGTTTGTTGACTTCAGCTCAGCATTCAACACTGTCATCCCAACCAAGTTAATAGCCAAACTGGGAGACCTGGGCATCAACACCTCAATGTGCAACTGGATTTTGGACTTCCTGACCAGCAGACCCCAGAATGTTCGATCAGGCTCCATCTGCTCCACGTCCATCACACTCAACACTGGTGTACCACAGGGCTGTGTGCTTAGCCCGTTTCTCTACTCCCTCTTCACCTCTGATTGCAAGCCTGTGTATGGATCTAATTCCATCATCAAGTTTGCAGACGACACTACGGTGATTGGTCTCATCAGCAACAACGATGAGACTGCCTATAGGGAGGAGATCCAGCACCTGGCCACATGGTGCACTGAAAATAACCTGCTGCTCAACACCACCAAAACGAAGGAGCTCATCGTGGACTTCAGGAAAGACTCAAGAGGCACACACGACACCATCCACATCAACGGAACGGCTGTTGAGCGTGTCTCGAGTTTCAAGTTCCTGGGGATCCACATCTCTGCGGATATGACCTGGACAACCAACACCTCCAGCCTGGTCAAGAAGGCTCACCAGCGCCTCTCCTTCCTGAGGACACTGAGGAAGAACCAACTCTCCTCGACTCTCCTGGTGAACTTCTATCGCTGCGCAATAGAAAGCATCCTGACCAACTGTGTTACAGTATGGTATGGGAGCTGCTCTTTTGCAGTGCGCAAGGCACTGCAACGGGTGGTGAAAACTGCCCAGCGCATCACAGGGACTCCACTACCTGCCATCGAGCACATCCAGAGGAAACGCTGTCTGCATCGAGCTCGCAGCATCCTTAAAGACTCCTCTCACCCAGCCTACAGACTGTTTACTCTCCTGCCCTCCGGCAGACGTTTCAGGTCCCTCCGGACCAGGACCAGCAGACTAAAGAACAGTTTTTTTTCCAAAAGCTGTCTCTTTGCTGAACTCTAACCCTCGCTGACCCAACTCCCCTCATACATGGCTAACTCTCCTCTCCCTCCTCACACCTGCCTTTACTTCGTTTGCACTACTGGAATGTTCATTTGCACTACAGACTGTTTAATACAGCAACATCTGTTTACTTAAGCATCTTGCACTACTCCACCTTAACTTGAATATGCTCATTTGCACTATATCATACATTGCTACACTGCTCATCTTAATCTAACTTATTGTACACATTGATTCTATGATCATATTCATAGTACATATTCACCTGTATAGTCTGTTTATAGTAATAGTTATCTGTATATTATATTTATATAGCACATATTAACCTGTATATTCTGTTTATAGCAATAATCATCTCTATTTATATCAGTACATAACCATGTCCTGCACTTATTCAACCACTGTAAATACTGCACTTTCTACTATTGCACTTCTGGTTAGACCCAAACTGCATTTCGTTGCCTTGTACCTGTACTTGTGTAATGACAATAAAGTTGAATCTAATCTAATCTAATCTATTGTGACCATTTTTGACCTTGCCCACTCTCAGATAAATGAGGCCCACGATTAATCAGATGCAAACAGAAATATAAAACCAGTCCTGATTGAAAGAGAACAAGTTGACAAAAAGATTGAATCCAAGATTGGGTGAAAATAGGGTATAATTAGTGATTTATAAGCTATTTTTTATGGGCCGGTCATTTTTGACCGGGAACACCTCAGGTGTTACAGGGTTTTGAACACCACATGAGGGTTAAAATACGCAACTATAGACCTTATTCAGAGAAGCGCCATGGCAGGTGTGAGGGATAAACCAACCATGTTTTCGAGGGCATCCGCTGTAAAAAAAGAAAAAAAGAAAAAAAAGATGTATAATAATCCACAGCTCATTTTGTCTGGAGTTTTTTGTGTCCTAAAATGAACCCACTGAAGAGGTGTCTATCCATCACAGCCTCTATTTCATCATTCTTGTCAAAAATGAAAGATGTCGCTGTTGTGAATAAGGTCTACGACAACTAGTTTGTCCCAAAAGCTTGCCTACTATTATATACTGCTTCTTCACAAAAACAGTACATATACGTTTAGGGTATTGTATAAATAGGCGAATTGGGACTTAGCACAAAATTCAATAAATTAAAAGTTACTGGCTTGGTTACGCTTGCCAAGCAACGCAGATATAGTAATGTACAGTCACAGGTGTGTTTCCTCACAGTGGTTGTGCGTAAGTGTGTGTGGGTGGATGTGCAGTAAGTTCTGCCATTATATAGGAGGGCAAAATGAGATACAAGGATTGAACATTCATTTTATTGGTTTGGTTTATTAATACAGTGGTTATTTCAGCCTTACAGGCTTTTCACAGAGGAAACCAACAAATGAAATGAAACTAGATAAGTAGAATATAGCTTTCTGACAATCTGTGGCTCAGTCACTAGTCTCTTTAACAATTAGAAACAATAACTCTGCGTACCTGATCAACACGAACAATAAAAACATATATATATATATATATATATATATATATATATATATATATATATATATATATATATAAACACGTAAAACAATTACTTACAAAAGTGATGCTATATAATACTTCTGAAAATCTGGATCGTTTATAAAATGATTTATTTACATTCATTCTGAATAATTATAAATCGGGGGACACAAAGACGCAAACAAATGGCACTGAACGCAGGAAGAAAGTAGAACACTGATTTAAGAAGACAAAATATAAAATATTATCTGTAGTAATTAGACGATTCCATAGTGTAATTCAAGTGCTATGAGTAGTAAAGGGTACACAGGTATAGACCCCCGGTCCGCTGAGCGTTTGGGCGCGATTCAAGCCCTCATTATGCGGAGGGGGGTGAGGAGGTTGTCGGCTCAAGCCTCCTTTCAGTCTCACTCATGCAGTGAAAGTGGTTAGTACATGGAGTTTAGCCCACCTTAATACAACACAAGCTTAATAGCATTAGCATCAGATCTGTGCTTTTATAAACAGAGGGTGTCTACAATCGACACCGCTATGATTGTGCAACAGCGCACCAGAACAGTGGTCTAGCCAGGTCCAATAGCAAACTTAAGGGGTGTGGTCTGAGGCCCAAGGGTTGCTGTGATTGGTCCATTTTTGTCCAACGTTCAACACTTGCTTAACATGTTGAGAGTTACATATGGATTATTAACTTTAATCACGATGTGAATCACTGAGCCTGGACTATAGGTGACAAATTATAGTATAACAATTATTAGCAGCTTCAACTAGAACATATTTCAAAAAATATAAAGGATAAACTTTTTTTTATATAAAAATATCATATCTATGGAGGGCTGATACCATGCGGACGGGTTTGTTGAAGGGTTAGACATGTAAATGTAACTGTTCTCTCTCAGGGAGGGGAGGGAAATGGTTCTCTGCGGGGATTTGAACATCTTCCAAAGTTCTTTGTCCCGTTCCCGTAATTCACCCGATCGCTCCCGCTTTCACTATCACTATCGATCTCTCCCAGGTGTGCAGGTCTGTTAGCAGACGGTTTGCTGGCTGGACAGGGGACTTTCCAGAGACAGGCTTGTGGGAGACATGTCTTGACGAGACGTCTTGAACATAGATGAGATATAAAAGGCCTGCGACCACACAAAGAAAACGTCAAAAGTGCCAGCGTCATACTAGCCCTTGTCCAGTTATGTGTTGCGTATGGGATTTCTTACCACCCAGTAAGCGGTTAGTCCTCCCTGCAGGAAGCCGGTCAGGACGTCGGTGGGGTGATGGCGGTAGTCGGAAATGCGACTGAGTCCTGTGTACACTGCTAACATCACCAGCATGAACTGCAGCAACGGTCGCAGGAGTCGCGCCCCTCGCCATGACAGACGCGCCTGCAGGTAGAACTGCGCAAAGACAGGAAGTTTCGAGAATGATTAACAGATGAGCTGATAAAAGAGTGTATGGACTGATAAATAAAGCTTACAGAGTGTGTTTGTGTGGTTTGTGTGTTCGACCTACTAAAACTTTTGATGGCTCATTTCCCGAAAAATCTCACGGAAGTTAGCTAAATCTGATAAACCACCCTCAAAAGCCTTAATAATGTGCTTATTTAGTTCGAAAACGTATATTTTCTTGAGTTATTATAAAAAGCTTTGGGTCAGCATGAAATGAAAATTCACCCTATCTATTTTCTAAATGCATGTTATTGATCTTATATTGTGAAACATAGGGCAGTTTTGGTAACACTTTAGTATGTGGAAGATTTTCACCATTTAGTACGACTTTTGCCACAATAAACTCAATTTACTAATTTACAGCTTATTAATAGTTTTTGTAGCATTTAAGTTTAGATATTGGGTAGGATTAAGAGATGTAGAAAAAGATTATGCAATATAAGGCATTAATATGTGCTTTATAAGTACTAATAAACAGCCAATAGCAAGAACTGAACCCTAAACTGCAAAAAATGCTTTTCTTAACGTAGTATTTTTGTCTTGTTTTAAGTCCAAATATCTAAAAATTCTTACATTAGGAAACATTTACTAGACAAGTAAAAATTATTGTCTTGTTTTGGTAAAAAAACAACAACTCACAATTAAATAAACTTTTGCTTGTCTAGTAAATGCTTCTTTTTTAAAGAATTTTTAGACGTTTGGACTAGAAACAAGACAAAAATGTAAGAATCGATATCGGTTTATAAAAATGGAATATAAGAATTTACCCAGCCCTTACTACTATGGAAGTTGGCATATTCGGAAACAGGGTTGTTAGTCTTCATGCCTGGGCTATATTAGACAGAGTATTCCAAACAACTCACTTACAAGACTACGTTTCGGTTAAGATGCTGCCTTAGAAGTAAACACAAAAACGTTAACATGTGTTCATCATACCACCCTGACAAGCGAGCTTAGCTGCATAACCAAAGTCAGGAAGATATATTGGGGTCAGCAGAAGCATTGGCTGTAGATGAACTTTATGGATATTGATGTCGCACAGGGGACCGTGAAACATTCCAGACTTTAAGGGTCCTTGTAAGCCTCCCATCACAGGTGTTTGGCTTCCTGCAGTAAAGCCTGGAGCAGCTGTGCTCAGAGCCAGAGCATGTGGCCGCGGGTCAGGCATTCGAGGCAGGGCTAAGCCTGAACAGTGCGGCCATTGGATGGGACAGAGAGAAAAAGCAGGCAGAGAGGACAAAGAGCCTGGCACAGATTTTCTATAGCTTTTCCCTCGCTCTGTGCTCTCCCTCTGTTCGTGCTCTCTCTCTCGCACTCTCTAATGAGAGTTGAAGAGCTCTCCCACTTTTACAGCAGCCAGAGGCCCGTGAATTGAATCAGATGAATGGTAGAAAATAGCTTGTTTTCACACAGCGGGGCAAATTTTCCTTCCTCCGTTCTAAACGTGATTGGCAGAGCAAATTCTGATAAGATTTGTGGGGTAGTTGAGTGAAAGAGAAATGTGAATGCTATTGAATGCCATGCTTTATGATCGCTTGCGAGTTTTTTTGTAATTTTTCCCCTTATTGTGCCCCTTCCCCAGGCCATAACAGCGAGTGAGAGAGAAGGGTTTAACTGAAAGAAGCCTGTCTATCTCTCAGCAGGCCAAAGCTCCCCCCCTCCCCGGCCCAACCCACAACTAAACAAGGCCTCCTCTGTCTTCGGCTAGCTTTCACTCGCTCTCCCTCTCTCTACTCATCTATTCATCAGGCCTCTGGAGAACATTCCCCCTTTCACTCAAGCCTTTCTTTTCTGCTTGAAGCAAGATGCCTTTTGGGAGTTTTTTTTTTTTTTTTTTTCGCGTTCTCAGAGCCTTCTTCTTTCAGTATGAGTGTATTTGTGTGCATTTGTGCGAGTTGAAGTTTGTGAGAGTTTCTTGTCAGTAGGAATTTTTTGGCATTTCTCCCTCATGGCAGGGATGGGAAGTGAAAGCTGACAACAGTAAAGCTGCTCGCAGGCATCCGACAGCAAGCACGGCCGTTTGCTGCTACACTGACGTGTGTTTGAGTTAGCGTGTTGGAGTGTGCATGTGGTAAATATGGCCACACACGGCGATACTCACTGCCAGGTAAAGCATGGTGTACATGGCGAAAGATGCATGGCCCGAGAAGAAGGACTTTCTGTTTAAGAAAAGCAGAGGGAAATATTACCAACCAAATGTCACAATCTTGCAAATCATTAAACCACTGCACTGCTTTATGGGCCGTAACATTGTCTGCATGATGTTATATTAAGTAATCACAAGCATACATGTTATTCTAAGCAAAGCTCTCCATAGTTCCATAAAACATACCATTGGATTAAAAAGAAACCTTAAAAAATTCCCCTGGTTCCACAGACAAGGCTTAGGTCTAGTCCCAGACTAAAATGCATGTTTAAGCTGTTTTAACTGAAAGCGACTTGCACTGACTTATCTGAAAATATGCTTCAAAATAAATTAGATGGACACTAGTAAAAAAAAAAAAAAGGCACGTTTATAAAAGATTTAAGGTCTAAATCAAAGCCCTGTCGGTGGAACCAGGCCTATAGCTCTGTTTCAAAATCTAGTGCACCTCCCACCAAGGCAGCACGAAGCTAGAGCTGTTCCAAACATCTAAGATGTCTTCTTTTGGCTTCTTCAGATTTCATGAGAGTTACACATTCCAAAAAAGTTGGGACAGGTAGCAATAAGAGATTGTGGCAAAGTGGAAAACTGTTCTGTGGTCAGACGAATCAAAATTTGAAGTTCTTTTGGGAAAACTGGGACAGCATGTCATCCGGACTAAAGAGGACAAAAACAACCCAAGTTGTTATCAGCGCTCAGTTCAGAAGCCTGCATCTCTGATGGTATGGGGTTGGATGAGTGTGTGTGGCATGGGCAGCTTACACATCTGGAAAGGCACCGTTAAGGCTGAAAGTTATATCCAAGTTCTAGAACAACATATGTTCCCATCCAGGTGTCGTCTCTTTCAGGAAAGACCACATACTGCATCAATTACAACATCATGGCTGCGTAGAAGAATGATCCGGGTACTGAAATGGCCAGCCTGCAATCCAGATCTTTCACCCATAGAAAACATTTGGTGCATCATAAAGAGGAAGATGCGACAAAGAAGACCTAAGACAGTTGAGCAACTAGAAGCCTGTATTAGAGAAGAATGGGACTACATTCCTATTCCTAAACTTGAGCAACTTGTCTCCTCAGTCCCCAGACCTTTGCAGACTGTTATAAAAAGAAGAGGGGATGCCACACAGTGGTAAACAGGGCCTTGTCCCAACTTTTTGGAGATGCCTTGATGCCATGAAATTTGAAATCAACTTATTTCCCTTAAAATTATACATTTTTGATAACTTTTGATATGTCATCTATGTTTTATTCTGAATAAAAAATAAATACATTTGAAACTTCCACATCATTTGATTTTGTTTTTATTTACAATTTGTTCAGTATCCCAACTTTTTTGGAATCAGGTTTGTATATTAAATGTGCACTTACAGTGTATTTTTTAAACTGTACTTCCAGGTAATATAATATTTATAAAGATAAAAGGCCACTTACAGTAAGTGTACTTAAAGAGAGTACTTTCATGGCTACTGTACATTTCTTAACTACATTAGGTACACTTTTACAAAGTGCACTTTGTAATAATGTCAAACTCAAAAGTATGACAAACAATTATTGACAATGTCAACATCACAGATGTAGAACATCTGGATTTCATACATACTACACACTCATACTATATATAACCTTTTTGTAGTAAGTACACATTCAAAAGAGTACATCATCAGAGAGTATGCGATTTTGTACGCAACTTAGGTTTTGTAACAGAGCTCATCTCATCTCTAGGCCTCCCAAAAAAAACTTGTAGTCCACTTACCTGGCCTCCTCCACTATCTTCTTATTATTCCTGCAGACGACATCTGAAATGTATGTCCCAGGTATGCAGTTGAGTGAAGCATAGGTCACGTTGCACGCCGACAGGAAGTGGGGACGGAGTCGGCCTACACTTAGCTTCGCCATGTTGGTCAAGGATTGCCCCACGCAGCAGCCAAACAGAAAGCTGCCCAGCTCCTTGTATAGACAGGACACGTAGCGGTTGCGCACAAATGCTCGTGAGTGCACATCTCTGAATCGTACCCGGTAACACTCTCCGACTGCAATCTGAAACAGACAGGGGACACTGTTGAGGTTATAGCCATGCGGCACTGAGTTAAATACTACAAGTAGGGGTGTGCGGTGCATATCGTCTACGATGATGTCGTAATTTAACAATGTGACATTATCGAGTATGTCCCTCACTTTGCACATGCCTAGACAGTGCATAATGTAGTCTTTTCGGTTTAGGTTAGACTACTGCGTGTACGCATTTAGAGTGCATGCTCTCACTGCGTGATTTACGCTATTAAAATGCTGTAAAACTGCCCCTGTATTGAGTATTGTCTTTTAGGCTATATTCATATCATATAACATAGTTAAGCAATCACACAAAGAGTGTCCGAATGAAATTCGATATTTCATTGATTTTATACAAGCAGCTAATTTTAAGTGACAAAATGTTGCCTGTTTTACTCTATTTCGCCGACGAATATAGTTCCAAACAAAGCTACAGCAGATCTCTTTTGAGTCTCTGAGCAACACATTTGTTACTGAATAAATCCATTTGAATCAGTTGAATAAATTATTCAATGACTCACTAAATGTGAAGGTCAAATGCTTCGCTCCTGAAACGATGAGCCGTTTGAACGAATCTGTTGAAATAATGACTCAATTATTCGCTCATTAACAGGACTTTCTGCCACCTACTGGGGATTTTAGTTTCAAATGTAAATTTTGAAAACTAAATTGATCATTTCTGCTGCAAACTAAACACTGCAGAGCATATGAAGAATAACTACAACTTTGGAAATCAGCTGACCAAGAAAGTCCTAAACCTGCAAGGGTACCAGCACAATAAACACACTCATCAAAATATCATCTAATTATCGTTATCGATAAAATCCCAGAAAATATTAAGATATCTTTTTTTAGCAATATCGCACAACCCTAACTACAAGGCCCATGAAGCATAAGATAAGTTCAATGACAGCCTTAAATCATTCACAGTACCTCACACACATGCTCTCTTACACAAAGAGAAACTCTTGTTCAATAGCAAAGTAGATGAAAAGAGTAAATCAATAGCCTTGAGTAACTGGAGAACCGTGGGCTAACACTGCTGTGGACAGGCAGTCTCTTAAAAGAATAATTCACCCAAAAATCTATCATCAGTTACTCACCCTCATGTTGTTTTAAATCCATACAAATTACTTTTCTTTCACAAAAGGACAATTTTAATGTACATGCGATTACAATGAAAGGATACTGAATATTTCATGCTTGTAAAATGACTCAGAACTACGCGGCAACTTTCCCCAGGAACTAGGGACTTTGGGGTAGTAGTTGGTGTGTTTCAACCACAGGAACCAGGGTCTAAAATTCGTTCTGAGTAAAAGTGTTCCCTCTCAAAACGGCCCTGCTCGCGAGGTAGAACTTTTTCAGAGTTCAGGAACTTGGGTGGGACTTAGGTGCTGAACATGCTGATTGGTCAGTTTCACGCATCATTTTATTTCAACCTAAAAGTTTATTGTGGTGCGTGCAGTAAGAGTTGTTTGCTATTGGAATAACCAAAAAAGTGTTTAAAAAATATGACTGATTATCCGACTAGGTTCAGGCTTTATTAAGCTTATATGCGGAGGACGAAATCCAGTGGGAACTGGAAAGTCGTGCGCAGTCCTACACCACCAGACTAATCTTCACTGTACTTTAGACCGCAATGGAAACGCAGACAGCAGCAGGTCTGGGGGGAAAGAGTTACTGGGAAAAACAGTTACTGGGACAAATTGTTCCAGGTAACTTCAGTGGAAACCAGGCTTAAATGATTTTTTCACCAATTGGATTGGTCAGGTTCTTGAGTTAAGCTCACTGACTTCTCAAAATTATTTTTGATTTGTTTTTGCCCATAAAAAGTACTCGTTGCTCATAAAATTAAGGTTGAACCACCCGAGTCACATTGACTATTTTAACGAAAAATATATCTTAATTTGTGTTCCGAAGATGAACGAAGGTCTTACGAGTTTGGAATGACATGAGGGTGAACTAACCCTTTAAGGCTGTGGCACTCCAATGTCAGGACTTTGTTGAGCACGTCAGACCATTTTTTAAAGTGTGGTCTGCACCATCGGCACTAGTCGGACCCTCGTCTGTGGCTTTTTTGCCGAATGAGCATGTAGAATTGGCAACAGAGCCCTTTGGTAAGAAGGATCATTCTGTTCAGCTTAGTGAACCAGTGCACGAGAAGAAAAACGAAAATTAAAAAAGCAAGCAACACACACAGAAGGCTCGCTCTTCTTTCATCGTAATCTCATTTATGATGATATTCGCAGTTTTAGCTCTTCTGGCATCCCTTTTTTAATGACGGACAAACAACTGCCACTTGAGAGTTATTTCCTTTTACACAGACACAAAACGTGTGCTAGCTGGCTGTAGTCTTGTTGAAGCGTTGCTTTTTGGCCACGAAGCAGGCGATCTGAGGTTACAAGTCTTCTGAAGGCACGGGTCGTATAGGCCACGTTTATCATACTTTCATGTTGATTTGGCATCCATTTTGATGCTTAGCCTCTGTTGTCACTCAATGCAATTCCATGGAAATGTAAGACTGGTACAATTATTGAAAATCTTTTGTGTTTCTGTGAAGATAATACATCCGACATGAGGGCCAAGTCAAGTCACCTTTATTTATACGGTGCTTTATACAATAGAGGATTGTTTCAAAGCAGTAAAAAAGAGGAAATTAGAATCAATGACGCACACTTGATCAAATATGACACCAATTAAAATGCTGTTGTAAAAGTCAGTTCAGTGTTGATTCAGGGTGAGTGAATGAAGACAGAATTGACACTGTTGGGAGAACTATCCCTTTAAGGCCTTTCAGTAAATGTGTGTATTCTCACCGTAAGTCCTGTGATTATGATGCCCCCGGTTATAAGCATGCTATCAGGGATGGCCTCGTCTTCAATGTAAGGGTAGGTGATGCTGGAGTCCCCGCAGAAGAAGCCCCTCATGTATGGAGTCACCGCTTTGAGCTCACAGGCGAAGAACGGAATGGAGGCTGTCAGGAGAGAGACAGACGGGTTAATCTTTCTGTCGAAACTACCTCGAGGAACGTTCTGGTGTGTGTCGGTGTTTCTCTGGCACCACAAGATCAGACACAGATACATCTTTAATGCTCCATTATGTGCAATTAGAATCAGGAGTGTGGCGGAGACATTGAGACTGTCACTGTCTTCCTGATGGGAATGGAGATCCAGCCCAAGGAGCTGACATTCCATGCATAGCTTTGGCAGAAAGAGCACGGGAGGGGGTGGGAGCTGAAAGAGAATGACAGCGCGGATAGATGAGACATGCGGAGAAGAAAAGACCCTGAAGAATATGGGATTGAGGTCAGAGACTGTGAGGAGGAAGATGGAAAGATTCTAGTGAGCCTTGTTGGGAATGCGGGGATATGGTTCACTTGGGGTGCGTAGGGGATTTTTCTCTTTCAGGAAAACAAAGAGATTTATTGCACACCTGGAAGGTTGCAGGCAGGTGTGTTTGACAGGCAACAGTGTCTGTGTTACAGTGTCTATTAACTACTGTAGATTGTGGAATTCCTTGCAGAGTTCCTCATGAGTGTTTGTGCACTTATTCTATCCCCTTGTTAAACAATTACTAATTTAAAGATTAAACAGTAGGTGGTAACACAGAAAAGTTCCCAGATAAGTGAACCAGGATGTTGTTCCAATTGGATCTGTGACCTCTCAAGGTATGAATCAGTCAGCAAATAAGTCATTTCAAAATCACAATCAGTTGTGGCTAGGCAGGAAGTGCATGTGCGTAGGTTAATATTTACTTTCAAATGATGTCCCATTTGGAAATTATTTTCATGCCATTGGGCAATAAGCAATACATTTCAAAGGATACCAAAATGTGTTTATGCAAGTCACATGTATGTAAAACTGTCCTCTCATTGGTCAGAGTGATATTCTTATGTTCTTCATAGCGTTATCCATCAAGATGGATCGACAAGTTAGCTCGAGTTCGCTTATACAAATGCATATAAGCCTTGATTCTCATTCAAACCGGGAATCAAGGCTTCATTGGCAATGCATCTCCTGTCTTGAAAAAGAGCAATTTAAGATGAAGAGGTGCTCTTTGGCTTTCAACTACGATAAGTGATGTGCTCGCCCACAGGATCAAACACTGTGCTGCTTTTTACGTAATGCATTTCCCATTAGGATTTATGATACAGCTTGGTTCGTTGGTCCATTGGGTCCGATTGCTTTCTCACCACTTTTCTCAAAGTTCGTTTCAATCGGGTCGAGATCAAATTGTCCAGCCAATCTTGCATTGATTATTTTGTGCGGACCTGAGCGCGATTGCAACGTGTTCATATATGAGTGATTCTATAACTAGAGATACATTTTGCATTTCAAAAAGTTTACAACTAACAGCAAATCTTTGCAGTATCTTATTGAAAAACATTCCACATAACTTTTTTTTTTTACTTTTAATAAAAAAACATATATTTATAGTATTGTGTGTGAACTCAGCTTGTGTGTCAGCATTGTTACTCTACCTTGGTTGGAAGTTTGACAAGAACATAATTGACAATTTTCAACTTTTTAGCAAAAAAAAGTTGAAACTCCACTCGCAATCATAAATGCTAAGAGCACACGTCACTAATGAAATCATGATTAAACGACTTTTAAACAACCCACTGTGTTATCAGTTATCAATTCTGTTTTCCTTGCGATGTTGTAGCAACCATTTTGGCACTTTATAAAATAACTTAGAGCAAGAACTTTTAAGATTAAAATATTTTCTGAGAGATCACACACACCTTCTAGTGTTTCAGATCTTATCAGTGAGGGAAAGTGACATCATTTCCTGTTTCCTACATAGTTGTGGGATATAATTTTACGGTATTGTACGGTAACAGAATTGAAGCAATATTAATGGACACACATTTTTATAAGGTAAAAGTTATTTTTAAACAATTTAATGTTGTAGAATTGGGAAAAAAATATATTTGGGGCTTTTATAAATAAAATAAATGAAAAATTACCAAAAGAACAGTAAAATAAAATATTTTGACAACACAATGATACATGATGAAAAAAATACACTGACTAATTCGGACAACAAGACATCATGAGTTTCAGCTATATAAAAGACACTTTTCACAGAAAACATTATATTGTTATGGCCTGTAACATCTTGTGTAAAAAAATATTAAAATACATGAAAATATAACCATTTGAAAAAAAAGTGTACCTGCAATTATAGAATCACCCATATGCCTAAACAAACAGAACTAAAGGAGAAAACGTGCCAAACGAGCTGGGTAAGAAAACCTCTAATAAATAATTCATTTTAAATACTAAAAGTGAATTTAGACCACTATATTACACTACATTATATGTACCATTTTGAGATTTGCTAAATATTTAATTATTAGTGCTTTTAAAGGATAACTTCAAGTGTTCGATTATGACAATTGTCAAAATGCAATAATTCAATATACTGTAAATAAAATTAAAAATATCAGCTGTTGGAAAGGAATATTCCGCTTTAACCACTTCTTCAAACCCATCCAAAGATATGAGAGCAAAACAAAACGTGCAAAATGATTTGCATTCATGGAGTGTTTGTGTTTTCTCAAGTGTCATTTCTCACTTATAACACTCTTAATGGATAGAGAAGGAGGGGTTAATTATTTTTATATAATCATTACTGGAAATAAATGTGGAGTACACAGCACTGATGTGTATATATATAGATTTGTACCAGGACCGGTGTATGAATATAGCAGCGATGAGTGATTCAGCTGTTGTGTTCTTGATTTTGAGCTCGCGTTCTCTCTCTCTCTCTCTCTCTCTCTCTCTCTCTCTCTCTCTCTCTCTCTCTCTCTCTCTCTCTCTCTCTCTCTCTCTCTCTCTCTCTCTCTCTCTCTCTCTCTCTCTCTCTCTCTCTCTCTCTCTCTCTCTCTCTCTCTCTCTCTCTCTCTCTCTCTCTCTCTCTCTCTCTCTCTCTCTCTCTCTCTCTCTCTCTCTCTCTCTCTCTCTCTCTCTCTCTCTCTCTCGTTTCCCCCAGGCCCGTACGGTCCCATGCCCTTGATCCACACAGAGCATGAGACTAATCATTAACCCTCCACTCTCTACCCCAACTGGAATGAATCCAGCCAGAATCACAAACCCTGCCAGGGAATCTCTCAGTGTACGTGACCGCTCGGCTTCCCGGGCACATGCTTACACACTGTAGGGGGACCAAAACAGATCCAGAGATGGAAAGAAAGAAGTGCAAAGCAGGTCACCGATGGCTGAAACATACCAGCAAGTTCACAGATCACTATTGATCTTCAAGAATATCGAGTTAACTAGGGGCTCCAACACACTAAAGTGTACAGTGCATCAACAAAACCCATTGATTTCAACAAATGGAAGAGTTTGCGGATTCGTACCTCAAATAGATTTGTGTCAAAACCTAATGCCCTGCGTCTTACCCCCCTACACTATCGTCACTCTAAATTAATCAGTGGTTTACGTTTTTTTGTTGTTGTTGTTTTTTATATTGCCCAATCAGACATTTAGTAAACATTGCAGTATATTTGTACTTAATATAAATGGCATCTAGCCTACTTCCATTAAACATTTTCTGAGAGAGGACCCACCCAAATTTTTTTGGCTTCCGACACCCATGGGCATGGGAATTTGATTTAAAACTGCTCTTTTAACATTAGTAAGAAAACTGTTTCAACTACTTATTCATATATTTTTTTTTTTTAAGTTTGTCTGCCAAATTAGTCAACCAACACGCATATTTTTAAATTATATCACAAAGAGTCCCTTATGACTTTGCACAGCTTCCCTTACCCTTGTGACTGCATGAATTTTAATAAGACTAATAATTTGACATTTTCATGACAAGATAAGGATAGTTTAGGTTGTGAAATGTCATGTGGTGTTACCGCTCCAAAACCTAATGACATTTATGAATTTATATTTTTTTAAGCATGACCTTTTAGCTACATTTAGATATAACATTTAAAATGGTGTAAATTCTCATGACTTTGAGGTGGAAGCATGTTATTCATTTCCACAATTTTGGACCACATGACAGTTAAACCATAGCCTGGATGCTAGCCAAACTCAGCCCCGCCCACAACATTTGAGCTTGGGCATTTCGGTCTGGACTCGATCCATAGAGGAGTAATTATGCCCAGAACAGAAACCAATGAAATTGTCAGGGCGGGCTTTAAACGATGATGGAGAGGGGGTAAAATGTGTGTTAATTTGACAAAGTTGCCTGCTAAAATTCACATTCCTGGGCCTATATATCACGTATTTGAGGTCGCTTCAACTTGTGGACATGGAAAACAATCCGCGGAAAAAACGCAGACTTGGCAACACAGTGCAGTTGAGCTCTGTTGACATTTGACAACTAACTTTATGCGTTGCTCTGATTGGTTGTAGGTCTGTCTAATTGAGGTCTTTCTTGGTTCAGTTGAGACACGCCTCATAATCACAGCCCAATGGAGCAGTTTCAGACTCATATTCTGACTAGAATTCAGTATGACCACGTCAGGCTAGTTAAAGACATGATGAATCATTCATTTCAAGCCTTTCTTAAATAATATAAGCGTTTTTCAAAACCGCAAATTCATTTCACAATCCAAAAGCGTCATGAATGATGATTTTTAAAAGATTTGTAAAACCGAAGCCATCAATCTCATTTCCATAACTTATGGATCATTATCGCATCAGGTGTTCGTTTAATGTTAATTTAATGAATGAAAAAATAGTATATGTTTGTATTTTTCCAGGTTTGCCACATCTTTCAGAAAATATATCCAATTTTAATTAAATATATTGAAGTATTTAAGCTGTAAACTGCAGGAAGCGTAACGGTAATGAGAGAAATCATTCAAAACTAAATACATCTAACTGCATGATTGTTAATAATTCATTTTTAAAAATGTAAAAAATGGTTACACTTTATTTTTCTTGTTACAGTGTAATTATAGATTTAAGTACTGAGTAATTTTAATTAACTAAAAGTGTACTTACTATAGGGTTAGGGTAAGTTGCATATCATTTATAGTTATTAATATAGTAACTACATGTAACAAGGATGCTAAAATAAACTGCTACCATAAAAATGTTATACCTTTCGTAATGGTATTGAGGTTTTTTTAAATGTTTTTTTGATTATTTAAGATCTGGCTATTAATGCCTAAAAAAGAGATTTGTTGATGCAAGCCTTTCTAAAAATATCATGATTGATATTTTTAAAACCAAGATTGGGTGAGAGTTACCCATTCTCTTTATAAATCCGTTTCGCTTCATTCCCGCTTGATTCAAACTGCTCTTTTTACATTAATACCGTTCAGACACTCCATCAGAGCTCTGACAAGCACACATTCAGACCTTTATATAAGGACGGAAAGCTTATGAACACTCCCTTGAAGACACTGATAAGCATAATCAGAATTTAGGACTAAATTTATACTCTGTTTGCCAACAGCTGCTTTTCTCATAACACGTAGAGGCCAGACAAAGATAAAGTGACGCACAATCCTGCACCGCTGAATATATAGAGGTGAAGAAGAGATAGATAGCGCCGAGTTCTGTGTCAGCACACCCTGATCTGACCCTGATCTCGCTTTCGCTCGCTCTCACCGTGGCGCATGCTTGACATTTCATCCATGCTTTGGACAGGCCTGTACACCGTTACCCTGCAGGGTCCTCTTTGGCCGGCCGCATGTGTTCGTGTGTAACTGAGATCTCTATCATTAGCCCTGGTCTCCGTGCAGGATTTGGATATGAAGGGCTGGAGATCAAGCTCCTGTCCAACTGGCTTTGAAATAGAGGTCTACAGTCCTACTACAAGGCAGAATGTTTTCCAAGACGAGACATTTTCCCCTCAGATTTATTCATTGAATGGTTATTGGTTACAGGCCACTCATGAGGTACATCGTTTTTAATAATCCATTTATTTGGTGACTTGTTTAACTTGAAACATACTGTACGGTACCACACTGAACATCCATCCCCCAACATGTTTGCCTTCTAGCAGGCGGGGAGGCGATGAAAGGGTCGAGCTGAGCTTCGAGCTGGTGCAATCCTGTGAAACTGCTGCGAATGCGCGATAGACTAGTGGTCTGGGGGTGACCGAGCCACGCTAGTAAGCATTATATCGCCTACGCCAGAATCTGCCACACTTTAAATGGACTGGGCTGACAAAAATTGAAAATCTTTTTTTGATTTTTGCAAGATTCTCCTCCACAGGAGCTCCTTATGGACAGTTCACCCTTAGGGGAAGTTGGCCAACAACAGTGTGCGCTTGAAAAAAAAAAAAATCGATGCCAACTGTAACCTTCTCTCGCTTTCCTGACTTGCCTCTGCCGAGGAACGAGCAGTGGTTAGCAATCATCTTCCAGGTGTGCTAATCCTCTTATCGGTGTGCACTCGCACTTTGGAAATCGGTGGAGAAATGGCACCTTAAACTCAGCCTCCAACACATCAGCTGAGCACACGTAACACACAGGCCGAGCTCACGGTGGTCCATTAGCTCACAACCCCAAAGGCAGCTGCTTATCACCAAGACAGCATATTAGCCGGCGGCTCGCTGCTGTCAGCTGAGCTAATGATTAGCTAGATCAGTCATGCTAAACTGGGTAACATGTATGCACCTCATGTACACAGGTCAAGGATTGAGAGTCAGTCCAACAACGCCTGTCCTTGAAAGCCCCTTTACATCACACTGATACGCTTTTGGTTTTGGTTAACGCTTCTTTCGTTTTATTTAAGACTAGTCAGAAAGATGGAAGTGAAGCTTTAGATGAGGAAAATTCTTAAAGTGCTCCTATTATGCTAAAGGTTCCTAACTTAGTTTTAGAGATCTCCTACAATAGTTTTTGTTGTTGTTGTTGCGTCCAAGTAAAAATGTATTTAGTCTCTCTAAACCCCTCCTTTCTGAGAGCCTGCACTGCTCTGATTGGTCAGATGGCTCAGTCTGTTGTGATTGGTCAACTTTGTTCTGATTGGTCACATGGCCCAGTCTGTTGTGATTGGTCTACTCTGCTCTGATTGGTCAGATGGCTCAGTCTGTTGTGATTGGTCTACTCTGCTCTGATTGGTCAGATGGCCCGGTCGGTTGTGATTGGTCTACTCTGCTCTGATTGGTCAGATGGCCCAGTCTGTTGTGATTGGTCTGCTCTGCTCTGATTGGTTGATTGATTGCACTTTGATCTTCGAAACTTTCCAGAGCTTTTACATTCACAAACAGCTATATTACACACTACATACATAATATCTGAAAAGGCATAATGGGGTACCTAAAAAAATAAGTACTTTAAAAAAAAAAAACATTTCCTGATCATGTCATGTAGTGTAACTATCGGATTTCCATCATACCTTGAACAAGTGCGAGTATACACATCTTAATAATTATTTTGTAAATTATTTAAATAACTTTTCAAAGCAATGCGTTTTTTCTTTTTTGTTCTTTAAATGTCATGAACATATAATTTGTGTTATACAAAATTATGAGCAAGCTGGACTAAGCTTGCCTTGTCATGGAAAGGTCAAATTATCTGATATTTGATGAGACAGAATAACCTTGACACAGTCACAGTCTGCTCTAACGTCATTATTTTTGCTTGTGCCACATGACTTTGATTTGAAAGGTTAAAAGTTTTTCGAATATTAAAACTAAGCAATTTAAGAGTGTGCTAGATACAGTGTTTGCAGGATTCCTGAGTTGAATTTTGTTTTTTTTTAGCAATTTAAGGTCTGGAACACATGGACAAACAGCTGGTTTTGTTAAGCAGTGTTTAAAAGTCCTTGAAATTAAAAAAAGAACATGTATGCCGTTTGCATGCACAAGAAACAACTCTGATAACTGCACCATTGCTTGCAAACCACACTAAAATGGAAATGAAAAGCAACTAGCCACAGCTTGCACTTTTCAAGGTGCGCTCACATCAACGAAAAATGTAAATTGTCTTGGTCAATAGTTTAGTGATATATATGAAGCAGAAATCACAGAGAAGTCACTTTTAAAACAAGTAGCCATCTAAGGAAATTTTACATTCCGTGTATTTCTGTTGAAATGTGAATTTCGCCGAACAACAATCAATGTAAAAAATTACAGTAATATGGCATGAAAGGTTCAAATCCAATTGCCCTGCGTTAATACGCATTTTAGGCTAATTTACTGTATAGTTATGTAACCACATTCATGAGCAGTTCGTTTAAGAAACAAGACAAAATGCGGAAATTAATAACGGAGTCTCTGTGCACTGTTTTTAATTATCCAACAACTAAGAAGCAATAGCAATGCGCTATACATAATGCAACCGGTGGGAAATTAATAAAGGTCTCTAAACGAAGAAGAACTCACACACAGTACTTTCTGTGTGGTAGGCAATTCAGCTTAGAAGGCTATTATGTCAGGAGCCAGCTTTTTTAAGCGTAGGGTTAACCTCATGTGGCCACCTATAGGCTTTATTTATTGAATTTGTATAATAGGAACTCATATACAAGTATATTATACAAACATGTATTCTGGCCTTAGTCTTTATTCATTTTGCATATTATATTCTGTTTATATTATATGAAGGATGAAGAGAATGTAATAAAGTCAATAAAAAAATAAATAAAAACAAGTCCTGGAACAAATATGGTGCTTAGATTATCAATAAATGGTGAACCATGAAATAACATACTTTTAAGTCTTTTTTTTTTTTCATTATTATATCAGGACAGTTATCAATCTGACATTTTGTGACTTTGTTGCATTTTTAAATAAAGCATTGCATCGCATCACTGACCAAGATATAATCTCAAAAATTAGTAGTTTTGCAGAATGTTTTGTTGGGTCACATTTTATATCAGGAGTCTTTGACTCTTTCCCCGCCAGCATTTTTAATCATTTTCACAAAAGTTAGCTTTAATAAAAAGCAACATTTTAAGCAAAAAGCTGAGAAAATCATGTTTTTGTCAGACTACATCTGGATCATATTCAGAACAATGATCAAAACACAGATGTAGAGTAAGATCAAGTCCATCAACACCCCCAAAACTTCACAGCCCTGTCACTCATCCTGGGATAACTTTTCATTCAGTAACATTAGGCAGTTTTGATTGATATGTTGTTAATGATCACGTTATATTACATATGCTATAGCTTGTTTCTGCTTCTTCTTCGTATGTGTTTTGATCAGGAGATTCAATCTTTGATCAGGATACGAAGTACTTATTGTGTTGATGTTGTATTGCAAAACACTTGTGCTGCTATTAAGGATACGGGTACGGTTAGGCACAGGTCTGGTGGAATGGGAAGGTTTTACGGGTGGGTTAAAGTGCAATTATAGATGTGAGCACAGAAATGAATTACATGAGATGTTTTAAAATATAAGTACAGAGTAAATACATGCATGCACCCAATACATGCATTGTATCAAATGATTAATCTTAGGACTTAAAGGAATCTCATGCTTTAATGTCACTAACCACATATCAGGTGTCTGCTGTCATTAAAGCTTCAAGTATCAGTGACACATCAATCGAATTAATTTATGGAACAAGGCCAGAGGGGTTGGTGTGTAGACAAAAAATCTATGCCTTCCTGGGGTATTGTGTAAAACCCAGCAAAACACTTCCAATAATGCTTAGGGACGATGTCAGGATCAGTGACCCACCCTAGCAGGCTCGCTTATCTAGAGGACATCGCTAATGGATCCGCACGGTAATGCAATATCCTGTATCCACCAGTCTCTTTACTCCGGGTTTATAACCTGGAGCCAGTCGATGCTATTGATTGAAGTACATTCTACATGCTGTTCCATTAACACTCCATCGTGCCAGTGGAGTTAGCAGATCAAAACAAGTCCATTAGCAGATCACATCCAAAAAGCCATGGACCGGGATCCCTAGCATCCCGGAGACAAACAAAGCCGTGATTCAGTCCTTACCGAGAAACATGCCGCAACCCGGCTTCACCCAAGCCCAGAGCAAACACGCTGCACACTAGACAAGCAGCATACATGAGTCAAAAATGAGTACTGTGAGGTCAGTTCAACCACAGCTACACTCTCTCACAGAGCTTCACAACAAACCTCCAAACCACCAGCTGGCCGCACGCAATCTGTCAAGCGGCCGCGAAAAAAATCCAACACCTGGCTGGAGGAGACGATACAGAGAAGATGGATGGAGAGTGAGAGAAAGCAGGCCAGAGAAGATAGGAGATAAACGGCACGCACGGGTGCTTGGAGTTGCACAATGTGCTCTTGGCCTGGGCCGGGGTCTTTTTTTTCAGTCTCAAGAGCGAGGGAACAGAACATTAAATGAGAAGCAATCCGTGCCTCGCTCGGAAAGGAAAAGGTCTGGTTCTAATTTACACTTCTGAGAACCACAGCCCAGAATGAGCTCACCGTGAAAGAATAATAATGAAATAAGAGGGAACAAGAGACGGAACAGCACAAGAAGTGGACAAAAGAAGTAGACTTAGTTTTTCGGTGTAGAGCATTTGTATTGGTAATTGATAGTAAACAAGAAAATGAAAACACATTGCATGTTGCTCTGGAGTTTTTTAATATACTGTTATGTGTTTGCTAGTGTTCTAGGTGGTTATTAGTGTGTTGCTATATGGGCACTAGGATGTTTTGGGTGCCAAGTGTGTTTAACTAACTTGCTAACATGATTTCTTACTGGCTGTCAAGAGTCAAAAATGGTTCAATTCAACCAGTGTCTGGTCACTAGATATGACTCAGATATAGTGTTGTGAAAAGTACCGACCTCGATACCAAATCGGTACTGAAATGTTAATGTGATTCTTCGAGCGCTGTTGAGCTGTAATCGTAAACACCTCTGACTGGCCATTGTGCTCACACGGTCATCGGATGTGCCTGTGATTGACTACTATGATCAACGCACGGCAGCAGTTTGAAAGAACACAGAAGTGTTTGAAAGTGGGAGCGGGAGCGTTTGAAAGCACAAGCAGGCGTCGACCAGCGGCTGATAGACACCTGCATTCAAAAGCTCTTTGTGTATCTTTGCAGGCACTCTGCCATTGATGTGTTTTTACAACATGTTTGTGAAGCGCTGATCGTAGTAGCCAATCACAGACATATTCGATGAGCGCGTGAGCAGAATGGCCAGTCAGAGGTGTTTATGATTCCACTCAACAGTGCTCAAAGCGTCACATTTTTTAAATTTCAGTACCGATTTGGTATCGATGTTGGTCCTTTTGATAACACTACTCAGATCCCTCCTCGTTTCGTTTACACGCATTTTATCATCTACCAGAAAAATGCCCAACTACTTAGAAAAGTATTGGTTACTTTGTGCGTTTTGACGTAGGAACCAGTGCATAAATTAAGGTCCGGTTAAATATTTCCCCCTCAAAATGGCCCTGCTTGCGAGGTTGTACTTTTTCAAAGTTCAGGAACTTTGGGGGTGGGACTTAGGCGCTGAACATGCTGATTGGTCAAGTTCACTAAGCATTTAATTTCAAACTAAAAGCGGTGCGTGCACTAAGAGATGTTTGCTATTCGAATCAACAATGGAGTAAAAAAAAAAAACGGACAGACAATCAGATTCAGGCTTAATTAAGCTTATATGCGGACTCCAGCTGGAACTGGAAAGTCATGTGCAGACTAAACTTTATGGTTTTTTAGACCGCGACAGAAACGCAGACAGCAATGGGGCTGGAGGGAAAAATTCCTAGGACAAATTTTTGGTAACATTAGTGGAAACAGGGTTAAAATTTCCCTTCAAAATTAGAAAAACTAATTCAGACTTCTCTTGTGATGTTTGCACATTACTGTTCAAAACTTTAGGGTCAGAAAGATTTTTTATTTTCTGATTAAATTAATACTTTTATTCAGCATGGACGCATTAAATTGATCAAAAGTTACAGTAAAGACATTTATTATGTTTCAAAAGATTTCTAATAAATGCTTTCTATTCATCAAATTCTGAAAAAAAGTCCAGGTTTTCCTTAAAATTATTAAGCAGTTTTCAACATTGATAATAATGAGTAATGTTTCTTGAGCACTGAACTGACACTGAAGACTGGAGTAATGATGCCGAAAATACAGCTTTAACATTACATTTTAAATATATATTAAGATAGATAAAAGTTATTTAAAATTGTAAAAATATTTCTCAATATTACTGTTTTTACTGTATTTTTGATCAAATAAATGAAGCCTTGGTGAGCAGAAGAAAAATATTGACCATAATTGACCAAAAAACTATGTTGAACTTTGTTAGTATACAGATGAAATAAACTAGTGAGAGAGTTAAAGTATGTCTAAAGTAAGTTTACTTTATAAAAAAGTCCAGAAGGCTGAAAGTGTCCATAGATGACGAAACACCCAAATATGAGCAATACTAAGTGATGCATGCCCAACAAACAATGCTAACAATCACCTAAACAGTCTAAAAAGCCCTCAGCGATTGAGAAGAAGCAGAAGAGAAGAACAGAGAGAGAGAGAGAGAGAGAGAGAGAGAGAGAGAGAGAGAGAGAGAGAGAGAGAGAGAGAGAGAGAGAGATATTGCCAGACGGAGGCGATTAGCGGCGGTTCTGGAATGTGAGGTCAGTGAACGAGGCTCAGCTGAGACCTACTTTGTAAACAGGGTCCCTTCTCTTTATTACAATACACACACATACACACACAAACACCTCATTAATACAAAAAAAACACCAATTCTCACAAAACTCATAACCTCAAGCCCCTACCCAGATATCCATAGACCGCCTCAACAAACAATATACAAAATATACCCAACTGACGAACTTCACCATCAAAATCACTACAACACTGAGAGTCGGCTTAAGAAACACGGCTGCAGAAACCACTGGTTCCACACGGATGCACAGATACACAAACACCTCTTAAAACCACAGCGACCACAGTGTCAATATACAACCAGACGGACGTAAACGCCACAGAAACACAGACTAAACCCACCACAGTGCACATGTTCACATACATGGTGCACATGACCCCAGTCAGTCTTGATCTATACAAACAATGAGCAGTGGAAACCCAATCAGGACTCTTCTCTGCGTGAAACGACAAATCTACAAGCACAAATACGGCTGACGCTTTCGCCGAGGGAGACGGCATTGAAAAAAAGACTGGAAATTTTGTGGGAACAAGAAGCAAAACATGCTCTTTTTATCACAGGAAGTGAGTGAGAGGTGGGATGTAATTACCTGTCTAATCTTGTTTAATCTCTGTCTTTGTCTACCCTTTGTCTTTGCGTCAGACAAAAAGAGCCTTTTGTGGAAAAATATGGTCAGGTGTGCATGAGTTAGAGTCTGACAAACACACACACACATAGATGAGACAGAAATGATATACCCTCTGGCACTGCGGCTGTGTTTTGAATCACAGGACCATCATCCACTAAACTTCTAATTGAAGCTATTGTCTGGGTGAGCGTCTGTTTGGGTAGACAGGCAGAGCTGATCTCTGCGAAGAGAAAGATAGCTCAGGGGGTGATATTACTCTTCTTGTTGTTGGTTGGTGTTCTGTTGTGTCTACCCCGATCAGCTCTCACTAAAGACAAATTACACCAAGAACAAAGACGCAGCCTGGAGAAGAAGACAGGAGCAACACACAGATACGAGCCCAAACAAATACCAAAGCTAGAGCACGATAAAATAAAGCTTACCAACAGGGTTCTTATGATGTCACAGAACCTTAAGTTCCTATGATGTCATAACTTTTTAAATACTTACGATGTCACAGAACCTTTTTAAATTCTTATGATGTCACAGAACCTTAAGTTCCAATGATGGCATAGAAACTTTTCAATTCTTTTGATAACGACACATAACCTTTTAAAGTTCTTATGATGTTACAGAACCTTTTTTAAGTTCCTATGATGTCATATAACAATTTTTTTTTTAATTCTTCTTTACTGACATTGTCTGTAATGATTACCGAGATGGCACATTCAGACGGGACTAAAATCCCAGAGAACCTCTGGTAATAATTACTTTACCCCAACGTCCCCATGTTAAACCAATCCCGTCCAAATAGGGCTTAAGACACTAAACCTTTTTTTTTTTTTTTTTTACCAACACAGTCTTTGATTTCATAACATTTTTAAAGATAACAAAGTTTCAAAAACTAATGTTGGACGTTTGATGGAGTATTTCTGTATCAAAAATACTCTTGTATGGGCCGTACGGGCTCTTCTCCCGGGAGGGTGCATGCACAGGCGTGACCAGAGCGAGAGAGGAAATGCATGTCGCCCATAAACACTGCAGTCTCAGGACTTCACCAAATCAACAATGTCACCAAAGAAGTGTGTTTTTGACGGAGCGGTCCCAACGATAAAGGTTCACGATCATGCTTTTGAAGCAGCCGGTGAGTAAAACTGCTTCAAATGTCTGTGCTGTTGTTAATTTATCTATGAAGCATGCGATCTATGGTGTGTGTTTAATACATTTGTTTAGCTGACCAATAGGTGTCGGTGTGTTTATTGAACCACCCCAAACATAAACCTAGGGGACGTTCTCACAAAGCGTGCTTTGTCATTCAAATGCGCTAACGGTTACTCCATTGTTGTTCTCTGTATAACGTTACAGTAGTCTGACGTGCAAAACCGTTTTGCTTACTACTGCTAAGGTTTAGTCGCATACAATAGTCCATAAACCGAATCATGTCCGCATAAACTGAGAGTAAAGACACACAAATGTTGACAGGCCACTAAATACAGTACATACCACAGAGACGGACGTCCTGCTGTTGCTGTTTCTCCTGTTCAATTTATTTCAGCCTCCAGATCAGATTCTGGATCATATATGTATTAGTTGAATCTGATTGATAGTCATGATTTATTAGGGTAACGTTTTCTTCTCCACGCTAGAGGACGTCACCGCTTTCAGACTCTCTCATGCAATAGGGACGCGCACTCGTGATTCTTTAGCTCCGCCCACACGATACGCCTCCATCCGCTCGTTTTTTTCCGGAAAGACTCGGTACAGCCCATATTTCTTTTATAAATTTAATAAAACTAAAGACTTTTCGGAGATATGAAGGATGCAATACTACTCTATACTCAAGACTGACATGAGATTGACCGTGAAATTAAGTTTACAGGCCTTTTAACCTTTTTGAATTCCTATGATGTCACAATTATTTATTTTTTTGAAAGTTCCTATGACGTCATTGAACTATTTTAAATTCCTTTCAGTGTCACTGAACCTTTTTAGGTTCCCGCCATGTCACTAAACCGTTTTAAGTTCATGTGATGTCACAGAACCTTTTCAAATTCCCATGATGTCATCAAACCTTTTTGAAGTTCTTGTGATGTTATGAAATGTCAATGCATGATGTCAGTGAACCTTTTTGATGTTTTCATCTATGATGTCAACCTATTTAAGACCCTATGATGTCACAGAACCTTTGGACTTTCTCAATGATAGTAAAAGACAACCTGTAGAAGTACTAATGATGCCACAGGAGAACAACTGTTGGCAAACATGATGTCATAGGAGAATCTTTATAAAGCCATGTTCTGACAGAACTAGTTTTCCCAGAGCAGGTTAGGCATGTGTTTCACAGATGTACAGTACTTTGTCATTTTAATCCCGTCTGAATCAAATACATTTGTTTTTTTCTTGCACACCCTCTGTAAGAAGCAAATCACCGTCTCGTCCAGACTTTTCTCATGAAATGCCGTATGTATGACACGCCAATTCGTATGCCATTTTGGCGTGCTATCAAGACGCATAATCGCTTTTTAGCGTGTTTATCAACGTTGTTTCATTCTAGCCCCCTACACTGCCCCTACCCCTAAACCTACCCATCACACACACGCACACTCACACACACACACTGCCCCTACCCCTAAACCTACCCATCACACACAGCCCCTAAACCTACCCATCACAAGAAACATTCAGCATTTTTACATTTTCAAAAATACATAATTTAGTATGTTTATAAATCCATTTACCTTGTGGACAGACACACACACACATATTCAGACACATTTTGAATGCGTAACTCAAACTCTTCCCTAAACCTACACATTTGTGTATTATAAAAAACAGGATAACAGGCAGATACGACTGCAGGCGCAATTTATTCAGAAAGTACAAATATTCCAAGCGGTCCGAGGCCAAACGACTGAATTGTATGATGAAAATCCCCAAAAGCGATCAGAACCTCGAGACTCTGTACTTCCCATGAAGATATCGTATGACTTCAGAAGACTTGCAACATGAGTTAATACTTTTATACAATTTTTTGGTCCGTTTTTGCAATAAATACATGTGACTGTACATTTATTTGCCTGTTACATGTTTTAAATTGTTGAGAGTGGGTAGGTTTAGGGTAGGAGTGGAGTTAGTTACTCCAAAATATAAAATTAGGCTATAAATATTCATTCTGTGAGATCAGGTTAGCGGAATCACACGGCATACACATACACGCGGAGATGACGGTTTGTTTAGGCATAGACATACACGCGGAATCACACGGCGTAGACCAAGCCTGCAGTATCCCTCTCAGAAACTGAAGCCTTACCGGTGACCGGTCCCAGTATAACCGCCCCTCCGTGTTTTCTAATAGACGCGAGGCAATTAAACAATACAATTACACTTCAAATATTTCCCCCCAAAGTTAGTTTATGTCATTGTAGGCAGTTATCATCACGATGATTTCATTTTTAAGTGTTCGTTTTTAAAATAAGTTTAGTTTTAGTTAGTTATTTGATGCTATAAAAACGGGGTGTGTGACGTAATGATTGACAGCTGAGATCAACGTCTTCTCTGAGTGAAGTTGTCACTGAGGCACTAACGGACTTTTCCCGGAATTTTTGGGAGCAGATTGGAGCTTTAGCTTTAATTTCTACATTTCCATAACTGTTTATTTCACACCAACATCATTAATTGTTCTGCGTCCGTGAGAGTGTGGGCGGGCTTTTGATATCGCGACTGTACTTCCTGCTCTACTTCCTGCTCTCTACTGCGCAACTCCGGTCCTGAAATCGCTACTACGCAGACTCGGTCCCAAGATGTCAGCGCCGTGCAGGCCGCCTGAAAGCTTCAAACTGCCAAGCCTGAAACTGATGATGTCGCGTCGTCCATATTTTTTTTTACGGTCTATGGCATAGACATACACGCCACTTGGCTTTAGAAAGTGCCGTGTATGTTTACGCAAAGTCATGATGTCATGTTGGTCTCGTCGAACTCAGGTGTCCGCAGAGAAAACCAATCCAATCGGAATCGTCTGTGATTGCAGCATTGTATGCTTCTGGTCTCCTTGCACTGCCAGGACAACAACTCACGTTTCCTGATACCAAAAGAACATGTTGAGCTGAAGAATCTGTACTGTAACAAAAAAAAAAAAAAAACATATGGCCAACTGAAGAACTGCCGTAAGAAATAGTGCGCACCTACAGAGTTTAACATTTCTGCATTTCTATATAGCACAGCCAACATTTATCCCCTTCGAGCATTTCTAAAAATGCTTCCTTCGCACCTAAAAATAAACAAATCTGTCAGGCAATGAGGTGATTGAGGGCAGAACCACAGGGAAAGATGAGTTGGAGCTTGCCTGAGATTCCCTCTCATCCCTCTCTGACCCCCACCGCTAGCAAAGCTGCGTCTCTGGTGTTACTGTAGCCCAGTCCAGACATGCATCCTCAGGCTGGGGGTTATACTTTACCCCGTCTTACAACACGCTGTTCACAGGAGACAGCCAACAGCTGAGGGGGGTCAGACTCTTAAAGAGCATGAGTGTTTTCAGGAAGGAGGCTGTGTTGAGGCAGGTCAGAGAGCGAGATGGCTTGATAAAAGCTGATGCTCTATTGTAACACATCTTAGGGAACCCGTCGGTCTAATGCAGAGGGGTGTAGAAGGGCAGGAGGTGTTACGGTCTACACCGCAGCAAAAGAACAGACAGGAACAGACAGGACCGCATATTTTCGGTGCATAACTTTCAGTAATCGTTCTGTGGTAATTGTACCGATAACTGCCACTCATTTGCTCCTCTCTTGCAAAGAAACGGTGTAATCCTCTAATTTGTTGTGTCTCTCAGCAGGATTCAGTCTGGTTTCCTTTCACTCACGACGGAGACGAGCTGCTATCGTATATCTCAGCCAGCACTGTCCTTTAACCTCCGACCTTTCACCAAATCCATAACAACAGTATTAATCCACCAGCAAACACACACACACAAACTCTCTCCCTCTCTGACGGCCCTGGGCGGTTTCCTCATTTAGAGCTGTAACCCTGTACAGCAGAGAGTTGGCAGGCTCCAGCAGGCCGCACTGGATCAGTGTTGAGTAGCTTAGAGCGAGTCTGATGCTAGACTAATGCACTTTAGCCAGAGGGGAGAACACAGACAGAGATAATGGCAGGGTGGTCTCTACGGTCATTTACTGAGCAAATGAGAGTGGATTGAACAGCTAGACTGCCTCTGACAGGATGATTAGTTGCTAATAAAACAGGTGCATGCTATATAAATTATAGAATCTTTGCTAAATTGAATAGGTAATAATTAAATAAAACCGAAAAATATGATTTATTGTAAGTTTAAATATGTTTAAATATTTTATTATAAATGTACAAAAGTCTTTTAAAGAGATAAAACAGATTCAACAATATGTGTTTTATAGAGATATATACCAAAAAATATTATAGAACAAATATATGTGAAAAAATATTTAGATTTGATGTATTTAAACCTTTAACTATTTACTTAGGATCAGTGTTGGGTAAGTTACTCTAAAAAAAGTAATTCATTACTAGTTACTAATTACATCTTCAATAGTGTAACTAGATTACTGTACAAATTACTCTCTGCAAAAAGTATTTAATTACTTATTACTAATTACTTTCTAAATCCTATATCAACCGCGATTCAAAGCGATTCAAGGTTAGGCATGAAACGGCTCTTTTAATTCATTCAAATAAATAATATAAAACTACATAAATTACTCTTATTAACTGACCAAAGTATTACAAATTTGAGAAAGATTTTTAAATAGCATTTTAAAGTTAGACTTTAAATGTTGATGTTAAGTCCACAATTGAATTATGTATAATTATATTTAGTTCAATTACATCAGAAGTAACTGTAATTAAATTACAGAAAAAATAAGAGTAATCCCTTACTTTACTTTTTCAAGGAAAGAGTAATTAAAATACTGTAACTAATTACACCCAACACTGCTTAGGATATGATATCACATCTATAATAATATTAGATTATGTATTAGATAATCTATAGTTATTATAATTTAAATTTTAGAGTTACATTATTATGATTTACATTTATAAATTAACATCTATACACTTATTTTAATGTGTTTTTATTCATAAAATATATTTGTATTATATGTAAAAAATTATATTATATTTAGAATTTATGCACTTAAACTTATATACAACTATATATTCAGGATTTATATATTTACATCTATAAAAACTGTGGTATTAAATTCTGTATTAGATACAATTACACATAACTACAATTTTAGACTTATTATAGATTCATTATTAAGATTTGCATTTATATACTCTTTTTATTTACGTTTTTGTTCATAAAATTATATTATATGTAAATATTTATCTTATATTCAGATTTGATGTACTTATGTACTTTACTTATATTTAGAGTTATATTCAATTATATATATTCCAGATTTATATATTTGCATTAAAAAAATATATCGATATATTCAGGACAAATTATACATATTTATAAAAGTATGTTGTATTATAAGTTGTAAAAAATGTATTGTATTTAGAATATATAAATCATGAATGTGTGTGTGTATTCATGATTTATAATATATTGATCGTATGTTAAATACTCTAAATTATATTTATAGAATAATTATATATAAGTTTATATATATATATATATATATATATATATAATTAGATCATTTATAGTTTATATATATATATATATAAAATTAGATCATTTATAGTTTATATATATATATATATAAAATTAGATCATTTATAGTTTATATATATATATATATATATAAACTATAAATGATCTAATTATATATATATATATATATATATATATATATATATATATACACTGCTGCATATACATATATATTTATTAGATAAAACATTTATCAATATTTTATCAACATTTACAAATTCTGATTTATACTGTATATTAAGATGTACAGTTTCATACATATTTATACAATTAGATCATTTTTGGTTATTTACATTTGAAGGGTATGTGTAATGAGATTTACAATTATGCAATACGTTTTATTTTTACATACAACCATGTAGATTTCTAAATAGTTTTAGTAACAAAACAAAAAAATCTACTATATTATTAGTACAATATTTGATACTTCTTATACAGCCATATTGATTGAGCTATTAATATGCAGAAAACAGGGATGCATTTATCAACAGGACTGAGCATGTGGAAACAGCAGACATGCACCATGTGCTCGTGAGCGTCTGAATGTGCTGCCGCCCACATAACTGACATGCTGCAGCGTGCTGCAATCTCACTGTCTCACTTGACAGCTTTCTCTGCCAACTTAATGGAAACACAAGACGTTTCATACAAACAGACACTTTATATATACACACATACACACACACACAGACACATACACACCTGCCTCACACTGACATACACTCCACTGGGTCCTTTGTAAGAGTACCTTTGATTAAATGCTGCATTTTGTGGCAGAGAAGAAAGGCAAAGGACAGAGAAGTGATAAACAGGAAGAGGCCTTCAGGTACAGCCCCACTTCATCTGATAGGCCGTCTGTCCTCCTTGAATAGATGCTTTACTCACTCAATGAGATGTTAACACACACACACACACACTCGCTCACCGCCATATCTATGTCTTTTGCTTTGATGTCTCAGTCATTTCCTTCAAATCAGACCTGTGGCATCTTACCGGTACAAATCTGCCAAGGCACTTCAAATGAGCTCTCAAATGAATCACTGAAGCAAAGCTAATACCAAATCATTCACAAACCACTTCTGACAGTCCCATTGCTCAGAGATATCAGTGCCACACTTTCAATACATTGACTTACTGAAAAGGGTACACTTTGAGATATATACAGGATATAAAGTATATAAGTGTTCTAAGTTATTTCAAAGAAGCCCATGGTATTGCCATCAAGGCAGTATTGATAGTTTGTACTTTTTTCTAGGGGACAGTCTTAAACAGATTTGGAAAACACCTAAGAAATCACCTTTCAGCCATGCAGAAGCCACAGAATCACCTATCCATCTATCCATCCATCCATTTATCCATCCATCCACATATAGGGCAGGGTATTGTTTGAATTGTAACAATTCAGATACTTATTAATTGCTTATTTTGTATTCCACTTATCCATCCATCTGTCCATCCACCCTCTTATCCATCTATCCGTCCATCCACCCACTTATCAATCCATATATCTGGCCCCACCCACTTATCCATCCATATATCTGGCCATCCACCCTCTTATCCATCTATCTGTCCATCCACCCATCCATTCACCAAATTATCCATCCTTTAATCCATGCATCCATTCACACACTTACCCATCCATCCATCCACCCATCCATCCACCAAATTATCCACCCATCCATTCACCAAATTATCAATCCATCCATCCACCCATCCATCCAGTCACCCACTTATCCATCCATCCAGTCAACCACTTATCCATCCTTTAATCCATGCATCCATTCACACACTTACCCATACATCCATCCATCCATCCATCCATCCATTCACCAAATTATCCATCCATCCAACCATCCAGTCAACCACTTATCCATCCTTTAATCCATGCATCCATTCACACACTTACCCATCCATCCATCCACCCATCCATTCACCAAATTATCCATCCATCCACCCATCCATTCACCAAATTATCCATCCATCCATCCACCCATCCATCCAGTCACCCACTTATCCATCCATCCAGTCAACCACTTATCCATCCTTTAATCCGTGCATCCATTCACACACTTACCCATCCATCCATCCATCCATGCATCCATTTATCCACCCAATTATCTATCCATCCATCCATTCACCAACTTTCCATCAATCCAGTCACCATTTTATCCATCCATTTATCCATCCAGTCACCCACTTATCCATCCATCTAGTCAACCACTTATCCATCCTTTAATCCAAGCATCCATTCACACACTTACCCATCCATCCATCCATCCATCCATCCATGCATCCATTTATCCACCCAATTATCTATCCATCCATCATTCACCAACTTTCCATCAATCCAGTCACCCTTTTATCCATCCATTTATCCATCCAGTCACACACTTACCCATCCATCCATCCATCCATCCATCCATCCATTCACCAACTTTCCATCAATCCAGTCACCCTTTTATCCATCCATTTATCCATCCAGTCACACACTTACCCATCCATCCATCCATCCATTCACCAACTTTCCATCAATCCAGTCACCCTTTTATCCATCCATTTATCCATCCAGTCACACACTTACCCATCCATCCATCCATCCATCCATCCATCCATCCATCCATCCATCCATCCAACCATCCATTCACCAACTTCCCATCCATCCATCTACCCACCATGCATCCATTTACCCATTTATAGATCCATCCATCCACCCACTTATCCATCCATTCATCCACTCACTTATCCATCCACCCATCCATCCAGTCACCCACTTATCCATCCATTTCTCCATGCATCCATTCACACACTTACCCACCCATCCATCCATCCATCCATCCACACCCACTTATCCATCCATCCACCCATCCATTCACTCACTTACCGTATTTATCCATGCATCCATTCACACACGTACCGTATTTATCCATGCATCCATTCACACACTTACCCATCCATACATCCATTTACCCACTTATCATATTTATCCATGCATCCATTCACCCACTTATCGTTCAACCATCCACCCACTTATCCATCCATCCATATATCCATCCATCCACTTATACATCAATCCATCTATCTACTATCATGATCTCTATAAAGCCTATATGGCCTTCAAACCTTTTAAACTTTCAGAGAAAGAAACATTTGTGTATCCTGACAAACTTTCCAGTTCCTCAGTGAGATCCAGCAGAGTGCTGTTCTGCAGCCAATTACGACCACATAAACTTTACCCACAAAAACAACAAAAAAAACCAAACATGACCCTGAGAAAAAGTGTGCTGTTTTAAAAACATGGCACAAGTTCAAATTTACATATACTCAGATATAACATGGAATATGCATATATTTTGCATGCTGTCCAAATACAGGGATCCGAGCTCGGAATTTAGCTCAAACCCAGAGTATTATTTGTCAATGCAAAAACATGTTCAATGTAAATGGCCCCAACGCATGATCATTCTGGGAAGTCCACCCAAAACAAGCATTTCAAACATCGCTGCTTCATTCGCTTCTTTTCCCACTCACAAGGGGTTCGTTCCTTCAATATAGTATTCATTGTGGCACACTCAACGGTGAAGAAAAAGTATCTCGATCCAAACACAGGTGGTCACAGGAGACACGTGAAATTTTAACACCGGATGTAAGTGATAATGCATCTCGACCAAGCACTTGCAATCGGATCACTGAAAACCCATCTTATTACCAGATGTAAACCTGATCCTTACTGTTCACACTTACATGAGGATTGTGAAATTTGCGAAAAGAGTGATAAGAAATCAGTATTGCTTGTTTCAGCAAGCATTCTCACATCGCACACAGGTATGCCTGTGACCTTTCTTTCACACTTTCACCTTTGACCCAGCTCAAGCTAAAGCTACTGAAGCATATCTCCAGGGCTAGCATTTCTCCAAAGCCTCCTTATGTATCGCAGTCTGGCCGAGTGGAATGTACTGACAAAAGAGTTGCAGAGAAGCGGAGCCAAGTTAGTGATCGATCGCCTCAGCGTGTCCGAGCACCTCTGTAAACAATCTGCAGTGTTGTTTTCCGCTGCTGATGCAGTCAGCGCTCGCATTCACATGCACAGCAAGAGTTTCTCAGACAGATCCGCCATCAAAGCTGTTCTCATTCCAGCTTTTGTTGGACTTATTAAAAGTGGATCAGAATGCCGTGGCATGAATACCCTATTCACTGCTGAAAAAACACACTGAAATCAGTTACAATCCTTCAGCCTGCGATGGTATCGAGCTTCAAAAGCAATAAGCCAGGAACAGTATGATGAAAGACACCAATGTTTAGTAAATATTCCGATATATTAGTAATAAAATTGAGAATCGACTTCTGCCAACAGTTATTATTCAGTAAATTGGAAATGATTCAGTTTCCAAGCAACTTGTTGCATACAGTGGAAGCCAACTGTTGTGCTGTCACAGGTGTGTTTATATCAGCTATGTTACAGCGCCTATGAAAAAGAGATTTCAGAGTCATTACAGTATGTTTATAATGGGCGATAAACACAACTATGACTGTACATTCTATATTAACGAGTCAGCTGCTAAACAAATAATAATCATTAGCCAAACTGAAAAGACATTTGAGGCTGCCAAGCACTAACAAACTTGGTGAATTGTACAGAATTCAGTTGATGCCTTAGTCGCAGTCAGATTTTAGAGCCTTATTTCCATCCAAATGGAGAATCCAACTATTTGATCAAACATACTATTGTGAGAAAAAAGTGGCAAATTGTATTGAATCATTCATTTAGTGTTACGCAGCACGTTTGAGCTTCAGCAAGAACCAATGAGGTTCATTCTCCTGTTACGCAGCACGTTTGAGCTTCAGCAAGAACCAATGAGGTTCATTCTTGTGTTACGCAGCACGTTTGAGCTTCTGCAAGAACAAATGATTTTAATTATTGTGTTACGCAGCAGGTTTGAGCTTCTGTAAGAACCAAAGAGATTCATTCTCACATTACGCAGTACATTTAAGCGTCTATAAGAACCAATGAGGTTGATTCTTGTGTTACGCAGCACGTTTGAGCTTCAGCAAGAACAAATGATTTTAATTATTGTGTTACGCAGCAGGTTTGAGCTTCTGTAAGAACCAATGAGGTTCATTGAATTGATTGAACCTCATTGACTTTGTATTAATTTCAAATTAAAAGATTTACTTTAAATTAATCTGTTTTCATACTTTAAAGAAGTTTTAATGCAGGCTACTAAATTGCAAATTCAACATTACAAATGTGTAATTAATAATGTATTTAAATACATACAAAATAAGTCTCAACGTAGATTACATTTAGATAAATCCTTGTCAGTACATTCTGCTTTTACCATAAATAATAGAAGTAATTAAGAAATACATAAAAGGACAGGATGTACTCAAGTCCTAATGAAGTGGGTCAAAAAACTAAAGTCTAAAGTTCAGATATAAAACATTTCATATATTTGCGACTAACATGCAATTAAGTGTTCGAAAACATTACATCCAGTTCGTATTCAGTATATAACTTCCATAAAAAGTGCACATTTTAAAAGTATGCTAAAGTGTACTTCTTTGTCACACAAATGTAGCGTATCCATTCTAAAAAAGTAATTCAGGGGACTTTAAATAAATGAATGGTTGCAAGTAAAACATTCGAATTCATTACTTTAATTAAACCTTTTAAGTTGCAAACATTATTGTGTAGATTCTGTTAACATTATAATGTCAATCATTACATCAACTTAATATCATCTGTAATTTAAACTCATATTTCTGCATTAATCGTTCCATTGCTACAACTCTGGTAGCTGGAGAGACTTAATTGTTGAGTAATCTACTTAAAAAATTGTGTTTATGCTACAAATTATTAAGTTTATTTAACTTGATGTAGTTTGTTGGTTGAAACTCACTCAAAGTTGTCTTAAAAAAAAATATGTAAACTGTTAAAAAAGTACTTTTTTAGTTAGCGTTATTTTTATAGTACATAGTGTATACTTAAGGTGAATACGGCACAAATTAGCTGCATCACACGGCTCTGAATGTTTGACAGTCGTAACAAATGTCAAGGGGAAGCCACACTAGGCACACAATCAAAACAGGGAAATGTACGATATTAACCAGAGAGGAAGGTCGCAAATGACCTCGTCCTTTATCACATCATCATGCCTCATCCCACAGCACAGTTCCTCTCTACTAACTCCCGGCTTTCTCCAGTCTGTCGTCACATGGTTATATGAACTACACTTTCTTAATCATGCTGAGTGCATGACTGGTAACGTCATAAAGGAGAAAGTGACAGTCATTCTGAAATCAAAGGAGGCTCTCTGCGTGACTTTCCTCCATAGACATCAAGCAGCACTAGACACTTTCCTTTTTTATTAAGGACTTTTACCTGGAGGCCAAGAGGAGTTCTTACAATATGTCTCATGTGAGCAGCACAGTCAGGCTGGTGAAGAACTTACTGTAACCTGTCTGTCTGCCTGGACAGGTTCCCTTTGGCACACCAAAAGCAACGACACAAAAACATAATTAAGGTGTTCATCCACGTATCCCGGTTGTGAATGTTGTTGTGACACAATAAATCGTCTGAAACTGATGGGGTGTGCACTGATTTCACGAGCAACTCTGCGGAAAGCAGTGAACGTGTCAACAAACTAACAGGACAACATTTTGCAAGGATTAGTGCAGATGGTAGGGAGAATTTACACTTCATAATAACTTTTGTTAAGTCATGAACAAAATGTATATAATGTGAAATCAGTATATGTTTATATAGTGTAGATTCAAATATCTCTTTAGAAACTTTTTAGGAATTTTACACTATTTTAGATAAAGTGCATTTCATATGGTAACATCTAAATTTTACTGGATTTTATTTAATTTGTTTTTTTACATTCAATCTAACTGCATTTGGTTGAAATTAAAAATCAAGGTCCTGATCAAGTAGACGCACTACCTTTCAGTAACAATTGTATATACCAACAGACAATATTGTTCTGTTTATCATAAGCACATGCTCCAGTCTACCGCTTTAATTGCTGGAGCTCCTCAAAGCAGGAAGGATTCTGATTGGCTGTCAAGGTTTTTCTTGTTAATCAGCTGGGGGAAAAAATCATTCTGTAAGTGATTATTTAAAGTGTGATCTCTGCTATTCTTTTGTATTCAAAAAGATTTTAAAGATTTTAAACCTCTTTATCAGTTGGTGTGAACAGGCCTTTACACTTACTTTGAGGCTAGTATGTTTTAATAAAAGTTACAATAAAGTATATTAGCCAAAACAAAGTAAACAACAGGCAGTCCAAGCCATCTGAAAAGGCAGTTTCACTTTTCTCTGGAGAACTGCTAGTTTCCATGGATACAGCTGAATTTCCCAGGACAAACTTTCCTGCCAACTCTAAACTGAACACACACACACACACACACACACACACACACACACACACACCACGTGCGTAGAGGTTATGAACTTATTATTTTCCCTTTCTGAGCTCTGATTTGGCTTTTGAGAGGATTGTTTGGATGGAGCAACTTGGATTCCTCCACTTTTGAAATGTTGTTCCCATGTCAACTTTTGACATCTTTTATGAATATCTTTCAAAAAAAAAATTCTTTTTTTAATACATTATGAGGAAAACAGATGAAGTTGAAGTTCCACAACCTGCAGAGTCCTGCAATGAATCTGTTGTGTTTGTTTTGAACTTGCATGTTTTCTTGGCATATGAGGGGAGGGGTGGAAAAAATGCATCAGCAACAATAGCCTTCATTTATAACAGCTACTACATTATAAAGCTTATACTCATTCATTTGCGTTCTCATAGAAATGTTTTTGATTTGACCAGCAAAACATTACAGCTTAATGTTTGCTAATATAAGTAATGATAACCCAGTTCAAGTTGCTTACACGTTATGTAAATAATCTAATAACATGTCAGTATGTCATTAACATCACAATGAAAGTTATTACGAAGTGTCACCCAGCGTTCGTTCTCTTACCCACGAGCAGACAGAGGATGTCCAGCCCGACCAGCATCTTTCTGCCGGAGCAGTGAACCGTATCCACAGGTTCCGCGGGACTCGGGATGTGTTTCGTGCCGTTTTCCCTCGCTGTGTCTCCGGATCCGCCGAGATCCGCCAGCCGCTGCTGGAGCTCCGCGTGACTGTTTACCGAATTCAACTTCTGCATGATGTCCGTTTAATTCAATACTTATGCCGGGTCTTCTGTCCTTCACAACGTAAGTAAACCCAATATGACAGGTTAGGAATAAGGTTTAGTTGAAGTTTTGTTCAAATCCAGTAAGTTTTTAGCCTGCAAGCGCACGTGTAGATTTTGAACAGATGCACACAAGTCTTAACTGATGAATCGATCAGACTTGTACAGAGATCCCGGTCTGCTCTCTCTCACATAAGAAATCCTTTCTCCAGCACTTTTGAAAAGTTTCGGCTGCAGTTTGGCCATCATTATCTGGACATGATGGAGAAAAACACATTCCTGAAAATATATGTCAGTCAAAAGTTTGTCATCCTCTATGACTTGTACTCCCCATGTCAAACTCTTCTATCTTTCTCCAACCGAGAGAAAACTTGAAGCGGATCGTGTTTTGATTTGTGGGTATTAGTGTTATTCCTCCGCCCTCTTTAGGGCTGTCTCAAATCCTAGTGAGCTGACTAACCAGACAGCATGTGGCATTGTTGCGAACGCGGGGAAACTTTTTCAGGGATACACAGTTTGTACTGACAAGGATTTATCTAAACTTTACTTTAAATGTAATCTACATTGAGACTTTTTTTTATGTATTTAAATACATTATTAATTACACATTTGTAATGTTGAATTTGCCATTTAGTACATTGAAACTTCTTTAAAGTATGAAAACAGATTAATTTAAAGTAAATCTTTTAATTTGAAATTAATACAAAGTCAATGAGCTTCAATCAATTCAATGAACCTCATCGGTTCTTGCTGAAGCTCCAACGTGCTGCATGACACGAGAATTAACCTCATTGGTTCTTACAGACGCTTAAATGTGCTGCGTAAAGTGAGAATGAACCTCTTTGGTTCTTACAGAAGCTCAAACGTGCTCCATAACACAATAATTAAAATCCAGACTGATCTCATGAAATGGCGTATGTATGACACACCAATTCGCATGCCATTTTGGCGTGCTATAAAGACGCATAATCGCTTTTTAGCGTGTTTATCAACGCCGTTTCTTTCTACCCCCCTACACTCTGTGTGTGTGTGTGTGTGTGTGTGTGTGTGTGTGTGTGTGTTTGTGTGTGTGTGTAAATGATAAAGTGATAAATACCATAAGTCATCAAGGACCTTATTTAAAGTCACAATGAAATAAAAATGTAGAATTTTCTCTTCTTTTCTTTTTTCTTTTTTACATAATATTGAACAGCCTATAGGCTACTGTGCACATTAAAAAATATATATTATTATTCATGTTCCCTCAAAATAACTTTTGCATCAACATGGCTGCGTTCCACTTTTCGACACGCACTTGCGAACTTCCTTAATCACTTCCATGCCGCCATTTTGAAGTGCGTTCCACTGTGTGAAGTGGACGAGGGAAGTTTGGACAGACCCTCACTCCCTCAATTTTGACCAAGGGAATGAATCTACTCCATGTACACTTCAGGCAGCTTTACCACAATGCATAAATTGTGACGTCACAGCATAGCACGTTTACCCCACAACAAACAACTCAATATATCAAGTATTTTCTTAAATATTTAAAACAACCCAAAAAACACCTATGTACATATAGGATGCTGCATTAAACAATGTTTTTAGGGGAACAAATAACTAATAAATGACTTTATTCAGCATTGACTTCTCTTCCGCGTTTGTTTTTAAACCTCAAATAAAGATTCAAACAGTCATGAATCAGCATATTGATTCATGATTTGGATCGCGTGTCAAACTGCCAAACTGCTGAAATCACGTGACATTGGCGATCCGAATCATGAATCAATCTGCTGATTCATGACCGTTTTAATCTTTATTTGAGGATTAAAAACAAAGGAACTAACAATTAACTAACTGATGTCACATATGGACTACTCTGATAATGTTTTTATTCCCTTTCTGGACATGGACAGTGTATACACTTAGATACGCTGTCGGACTAAATATAAAATATCTTAAACTGTGTTCTGAAAATGAACTGAGGTCTTATGGGTGTGGAACGACATTAGGGTGAGGAGTTAATAACATAAATTTAATTTTTGGGTGAACTAACCCTTTAAAAGGGATAGAGTGTTCAAGCTCAGCCAATCGCAAAGGTTCCGCCAGTAATGGGCAACGTAACATAAGCAGTGACGCACATCGGCGTGAAGGAGACGGAGGGAAGTTAGCGAATGAAAGGCATAATAAAAACTAACTGGAACACAGCACAAGAATCCAGCCCATGATGATGTGTTTACCGGTGTGAGGGCGGGGCAACCTGTCACTCACTTGAGATTGACCAATAGCAAACCACAACCATCCAGTCAATTCCCCAATGGTCAAAACCAAGCCCTGCAATATATTAAAAAAAAAAAAAAAAAAAATATATATATATATATATATATATATATATATATATATATATATATATATATATATATATATATATATATATTTCTTGTTTGAGAGCTGTTTCACTCAGTAAGCTGATATATTTAACAATAAAGAAGAAAATACTATTGTAACATATGTAGAAGAGTAGCTAAGCATTATAAAATGTACCTTTGTTCTTCCTGAGACTACAAGTCCATTCTTTGCAATGTAATGGTTAGTTTTCTTAGGTTGTGACCTAAGGAGGGAGCAGCCTTCAAAATGAGACACAGCTTCTGTTTAGACTAAAGTCACATTTGAAAGTTTCGCAGGCAAAAAAAAAAAAAAAATGTCCATTGTCTTTTGTCAAGAGTGCAGTGAAATATGAAGCACGGCTCAAAGGTCACTTTTAAAACCAAGCAACCTTCTGTTGGTTACCACGATGAATTTGCATGATCAACATGAACCTGTTGTGAAATCTGCATAAGGCATTGATTTCTTTTGAGATTTTTCTATCTACTTTGCACATGAAAATGCACTCAAGAATGGTAAATGTGACTGCACCGTTAATTGTTATAGGGATAGTTCACCCTGAAATGAAATTAAAGCCATCTTTTACTCACCCTGCTGTTGATTTAATGCCCTATGTCCTACTATCCCTTTCGGACCTCAAAAGCAGTAATTTTAAAAATAGTTACTCTGTGCGCGTTCCTGTAATGAACCGTCAGCTTCCTTTGCGCTCATGCTCACGCACTGTTGTCATGACAACCGGTACACAATATTCACTTCAGGAGGTTTTATTATTAGTATTGTAATATTTCTTATCATAGACCTTATAGAAAAGACGAGAGTGGCGTTTTTTTTTTCGAGCCTGATTTCTTAAAATGTTGCGTGTATGTTTATCTTGGGTGCCACGACGGTTAGTACTAGTTATTAGAGAGTAGGCCTAATCATAGGCCTAATGGCTGAGCTCAGAGCTTTGACTGAATAATAGTTTATTTCTCTGAAACCTTATAGTAGCCTATGCCTCCTGGACATTTTCCATATATGGAGCACGTCCTTTTAACCATTTGAAACTCCATGTAAATATAATAATAAGTATTATTTTATAAAGATGGGTGTGACATCGTTGATCCATTGAATTGCATAAACACCTCCTTATAGCAAATGCTGTCTATTTAGGCAGCTCATTGGGAAATGACACACAGCCTTTCTCCTTCTCTCTTTCTGCTTGCCTTCTTTTTCATGACACCAGCAAATCTTCCCTCTCCTCGTCTTCAACTCCAGCTCTGAAGCGCTCATCAGCTGATCTTTTTACTTTTTCATTAAACGGCGACCATAGAGGAAACCTGTCAGACATTTGTCTTGATGGACAATAGAATAACCATTTTGGGTTCCCTAAAGAACCTTTCATTGAACAGTTTTTCTTAGTGTAGAACATTTTAATAATCTTAAAGAAACTATTTGCACTCTAAAGAACCTTTTTATGCAGTTGTACGATTCTGTAGATGATAAAGGTTTTTCATGAAACCATAGTTGCCAATAAAGAACGTTTATTCTTAAGTGTCAAGTGTGTAAATCATAAATAATAGAGGCTGATATCTAATGTAATAATAATAATTAAAGTCACATCTTATAAAGTCTTGGGCCTCTCTCTAAGGGTTTCTTGAAGAGGTTTGTGTAAGGTTTTCAATTTGCAGGTCTGGTGAACTTTAAAGAATTGGGAAATATTGCCATCTGGTGAGTGTTTTAACAATGACATTTTCCATCCAATCCAACAGTCTGACTGTGCCTCACGTTCACATCGACATATAGATTAAATAGCTGAAGATCAGCAAGTGCCACACTGCTGTGCACGCCCTTCTTATAGTCTTTTATCATGGATTACAATCACCAACTGTGCTTTATATGCAGACAAAATGTATGTGCTTAATATGCAGAAATGCAGTTTTTTTTCCACAGAATAAGCAACATTTTTGTTGTGGATCAACTAATGTTTTTTGTACAGTCACTTCCATTCCAGTAATGCCTGATCTACTAAACCCTCAGACATGAATGCAGAGCATCGCATAATGTGTAGAAACGTTTCAAGACCTATAGGTGGAGACAAACATGTCAGAATGACATTCAAAAGTGTGCTTACTCTATAAATGTGTCTTGATGACACAAGTTTTCAGTATACAGACTAATTCAATAAAAGTGAATAAACATATATATATATATATATATATATATATATATATATATATATATATATATATATATATATATATATATATATATATATATATATATATATATATATATATATATATAGCTTATTCACTTATTTTGTTTAATTATACTGGAAATTTGTGTACAGTGCATCCAGTATGTATAAACTGTAATGCTACAGTTTTTCCACATTTTGTTGTTACAGCCTTATTCCAAAATGGATCAAATTCATTATTTGAGTTCCTCAATTTGACAAACAATACCCCAGAATGACAATGTGAAATAAGTTTGTTTAAAATCTTTGCAAATTTATAATTAAATAAATAAACTGCATTTTAAAAATAATAATATATAGTACAATAATCACATGTACATATGTACAAGTATTCACAGTCTTTGCTAAATACTTAGCTAAAGCACCTTTGGCAACAATTAAGGCCGCAAGTCTTTTATAGTATGATGCTACAAGCTTGGCACACATATTTTTTGGGCAGTTTCTCCCATTCTTCTTTGCAGGACCTCTCAAGCTCAGGTTGGTTGGGGAGCGTTGGTAACAGTGATTTTCAGATCTCTCCAGCGATGTTCAATCAAGTTCAAGTCTGGGCTGTGGCTGGGCCACTCAAGGACATTCACTGAATTGTACAGTAGCGACTCCTTTGTTATCTTGGCTATGTGCTTAGGGTTGTTGTCCTGTTGGAAGAGGATCCTTCGTCCAGTCTGAGGTCCAGAGTGCTCTGGAGCAGGTTTTCATCAAGGATTTCTCTGTACATTGCTGAATTCATCTTTCCCTCGATCTTGACTTGATGCTGCCACCACCATGCTTCACTGTAGGAATGGTATTGGCCAGGTGATAAGCGTTGCCTGTTTTTTTCTCCAGATATGATGCTTGTCATTCAGGCCAAAGAGTTCAACCTTGTTTCATCAGACCAGAGAATTTTCTCATGATCTGAGAATCCTTCAGGTGCCTTTTGGCAAACTCCCGGCAGGCTATCATGTGCCTTTTACTGAGGAGTGGCTTCCGTCGGGCCACTCTACCATACAGACATGACTGGTGGAGTGCTGCAGAGATGGTTGTTCTTCTGGTAAGTTTTCCTCTCTCCACAGAGAAACACTGGAGCTCTGTCAGAGTGACCATCTGGTTCTTGCTCCTTAGTCCCTGACTAAGGGCCGTGTCCCCTGATTGCTCAGTTTGGCCGTGCGGCCAGCTCTAGGAACAGTCCTGGTGGTTCCAAACTTCTTCCACTGTGAACCACATGGAGGCCACTGTACTCATTGGGACAATGCTGAAGAAATGTGTATGTACCCTTCCCCAGATCTGATGCCATCCTGTCTCGGAGGTCTACAGACAATTCCTTGGACTTCATGGCTTGGTTTGTGCTCTGACATGCACTGTAAACTGTGGGACCTTATATAGACAGGTGTGTGCATTTCCAAATCATGCCCAATCCACTGAATTTACCACAGGTGGACTTCAATCAAGTTTTAGAAACATCTAAAGGATGATCTGTGGAAACAGGAGCACTTGAGCTCAATTTTGAGTGTCATGGCAAAAGCTGTGAATACTTATGTAACTTAGATTTTTTTGTCCGCTTTTTATTTTTAATGAATGTACAAAGATTTCAAACAAACTTCTTTCACATTGTCCTTATGGGGTATTGTGTGTAGAATTGAAGAAAGAAAAAAACAGGTATTCAGACCCCTTCAATTTTTCACTCTGTTATATTGCAGTCATTTTCTAAAATAATTTGTTCTAAAAACGAAAAAAAAAAGAAATATCACATGGCCCTAAGTATTCAGACCCTTTGCTGTGACACTCATATATTTAACTCTGGTGTTGTCCAGTTCTTCTGATCATACTTGAGATGGTTCTACACCTTCATTTGAGTCCAGCTGTGTTTGATTATACTGATTGGACTTGATTAGGAAAGCCACACACCTGTCTATTTAAGATCTTACAACTCAAAGTGCATGTCAGAGTAAATGAGAATCATGAGGTCAGAGATGGAATTGTGGCAAGGCACAGATCTGGCCAAGGTTACAAAAACATTTCTGCTGCACTTAAGGTTCCTAAGAGCACAGTGACCTCCATAATCCTTCAATGGAAGACGCTTGGGATGACCAGAACCCTTCCTAGAGCTGTCATTATTTGCCAGATCGTGTATCGGTCAAACAGGGCCGATCCAAATCCGATACTGTGCGTATAATATTCTGTGTTATTGTTAAGCCCCAGTGCCTCACAAAAGGCACAAAAACATTATAAAGCATCAACGATTCACGCACTATATTATAAGTGTTATGAAACCCTTTCATATTTTAATATGAGTACAGATAAATATTTAAGTTATTAAATTCAAGTTTACGTCAATGCTTCCCTCCGCTGCGGCTCAGTCACTCTCCATTCAGCTTTAACCTGTGTGTTGCATTCGGTTACGATAGTCAGCACGATGAAACTCTCTCCAAGATGATTCATTGTTCCTGTTATTATGCTTGATCTGTTGATAACGCTCTATGGTCTTTTCATAAAACATCTGCTGGCATTTATTACTGTAATTCGTAACTTTCTACCGTGTGTCTGTTAGATCACAACACTGGGCTAGATATCGTATTGTTCTTCACACACATTAACTGAAATGTTAAACTGTTAAAAGAAACGTCTCAATCAAAATATTGCATAGTTTAACTAAACTATGATAATATATCTTCCCTTTGTGTTTTGAACTTCTCAATGCGGACGGAGCATTGTGCGATGTTGCTTCAAGTGCATCATCCTGCGCACGGGATGTGCATACGCGCTTTGTGCCTCTGTGTATTATAATACTTTTCCCCTATGAAAGATAATTAATAGTTTTTCTTGTTCTGCCCTATTTATAATATGTTGCTGCTTCATTGAAAAGGTGCGCTATACATTTAAAATGTATTTAATTTCTTAGTATATAGGCCCTATTTCTATGTATTTACTTGTTTTTCACGAACTGATTTTACAACAAAGTGTAACATTTTACCAGATTTAGAGCTACACTTTTTCACTCGTATGCCCCCCTCCACTAAATATTTAGATTTTATACAATTATTGTGCACCCATGATTTTTAGTCCCATGAGTAACTTTTGCAGCTGAATTATCCACTAATCTAATTTATCCACCATTTAGTTTATAGTAGTATTTTAGTCATAAATTGTGTTTTTTTTTTTTTTTTTTATAATGAAATTGTCTGTATTTAGTAGATTGTGTTTAAAACACTGAGGTATAGAAATTCTTCATACAATTTTTAAACAAAACTGCATTGGTATCTGTCACGGCCAGCTCGTTCTCGGCCGCTACACAAAAAGAATCACACACGCAAACCAATGATTTGCTTACAAGATTATTTATTAAATAAACAATTATGATCAGTACAGAAATATAACACAATGTCTAGGGGTTTAAACAATAAAGGGAAAAATAATAATCCTAAAGGTGAGGAATGTGGATAAAGGAGAGATGATTTACAAAACAAAGTGGCGCTAAAATGACTCCTCTGGAGATGATCCCCCAAAAGAAGCACTGATAAGCAAGTTTTATACTTTCCGCCCACAAATCAATTAATGAGCATGATCGTCTGCAGCCGATCAAACACACTCAGAGACCGATAGGAGACTACCCCCCCCCCCCCACACACACACACACACACCTCGTAACACCCCCCTCCTCAAAAAGATTCTGCAAAGAATCCAAAAAGAAAAACTAATTAATTAAAGCAACTCATGAGAATAAGGACAATTGTCAAGTAGTTCCTTATTAATGAAGCATCTACCACTCAACTCCATCTGCCAACAACTCTGGGCCCTAGAGATGAAAAATGAAAGAGATGAAACATGCAACAGACATCAGGATGTTATACTCTTGAAAGGGCGTCAGCAATTACATTATCCTTTCCTCGCACATGCTTAATTTCCAAGTGGTTGTAAAATAAGACACCACCACACAATTCATTGATTTCAATTTCTCATGGTTTAAAAAACCCAAGGGATTATGATCGCTGTAAAATCGATGTGTGATCCACTTTGTGTAACGGCCGAGAACGAGCTGGCCGTGACATAAATTGGGGACTCCAACTTCCTTAACTGAAACGCTCGATCATCCCGTTCTCTCTCCAACTTATTGGTATCAGTTAAGTATCGGTATCGGATTGGATCGGTTCTGAAAAAAATGGTTTTGTGCATCCCCACTCCTCAGTGCAAGACACATGAAAGCCCGCATGGAGTTTGCTAAAAAAAAAAAAAAACACCTGAAGGACTCCAAGATGGTGAGAAATAAGATTCTCTGGTCTTATGAGACCAAGATAGAACTTTCTGGCTTTAATTCTAAGCAGTTTGTGTGGAGAAAACCAGGCACTGCTCATCACCTGTCCAATACAGTCCCAACAGTGAAGCATGGTGGTGGCAGCATTATGCTGTGGGGGTGTTTTTCAGCTGCAGGGACGGGACAACTGGTTGCAAACAAGGAAAAGATGAATGCAGCCAAGGACAGTGATATCCTGGACGAAAACCATCTCCAGAGTGCTCAAGACCTCAGGCTGGGCCGAAGGTTCACCTTCCAACAAGATAATGACCCTAAGCACACAGCTAAAATAATGAAGAAGTGGCTTCACAGCAACTCTGTGACTGTTCTTGAATGGCCGAGCCAGAGCCCTGACTTAAACCTAATTGAGCATCTCTGGAGAGAGCTGAAAATGGCTGCCCACCATTTACAATCCAACCTGGCAGAACTGGAGAGGGTCTGTAAGGAGGAATGGAAGAGGATCCCCAAATCCAGGTTGCACATAACATTATGACAGGGGGAATGGGTGGGATATATTAGGCAGCAAATGAAAATTTTGTCCTCACAGTTGATGTGTTAAAAGCAGGTAAAATGGGTAAGCGTAAGGATTTGAGCAAGTTTGACAAGGGGCAAATTGAGATGGCTAGACGACTGGGTCAGAGCATCTCGAAAACTGCAGCTCTTGTCGGGTGTTCCCGGTCTGCAGTGGTCAGTATCAAAAGTGGCCCAAGGAAGTAACAGTGGTGAACCGGCGACAGGGTCATGGGCGGCCAAGGCTCATTGGTGCATGTGAGGAGTGAAGACTAGCCCGTGTGGGCCGATCAAACAGACGAGCTACTGGAGCTCAAATTGCTCAAGAAGTTAATTCTGGTTCTGACAGAAAGGTGTCAGAATACACAATGTATTGCAGTTTTTTTGTTGTGTATTGGTCTGCATAGCCACAGACCAGTCAGGGTGCCTGTTCACCTGTCCACCACCGAAAGCAGTGGGCACATGAGCATCAGACCTGGACATGAGCAATGGAAAAAGGTGGATTGGTGTGTGTGTGTGTGTGTGTGTGTCACTTACCTTCGGAACACATGGCACCAGGATGCACTATGAGAAGAAGGCAAACCGGCTGAGGGAGTGTGATGCTTTGGGCAATGTTCTAGGGCCCTATAATTTCCGCGATCACGGAATCGCGGAATTGGCATATTAATGCGGAATTTGCATATAAACGCGGAATCTGTTGTTAACGCAGATTTCCCCGGAATTTTACATATTTTTGTAATGAAATTCTGTGTCTTGTGGGTTAAGAACGTATGTCTGAGGAAAACGCAGAGAGGGGGAAGCAAATCTTCGCGACACAACCCCTCCCGTCATTTCAGCTCGCCCTTCAAAAAAATGGAAGTACGGCGAAGTTGGTCTCCACGGCTCTGCTTTCGGCAGCGAAAAAGTTAAGAAACTCGACGCTAACGGCGGTTTCACACTGCACGCGCTGGCGCCGCAGAAGCTTTGCGTATGGAGAGCGGGAGCCGCGCGCTCGTTGTGCTCAGGCAGCATTGGTCGCGCGCACCTGAACCGCGGCTCGTGTATTACACATACAGACAAATATTGTCCATTCTGTCAGATTTTCCGGTGTTCTGCTCGACCCCTTTCATCTCGTGCTTTGATTTATAATGGGCACATTAGGCAGCAATGCATATCTGCTGCAAATGCGACCGTTTTCCCCTCTGTTCCAAACATGCATTTAACATGCTGTATATGGGTAGTTTACATGATAAGTAACCTTAAAGTTACAATTAAGCATCTAGTTTTAATAATTTAAAGGGGCCTTTTGAAGTTGTATTTTTTATTTTTCACAGCTCTGGAGATCATAATGGTGAATGTTAAACACACAGAACAATTCACTACATGATTTCATGGTGAAATGTGTTATTTTTTAATGTTAATTTTCAGCTTTAAATGTTTTACTTAATAGTACTGTATGTAAAAGATGATTCTTATGATTTTTTTTTTTTTTAGTTCTTTTTAAAAAAAATTACTTGAAAGAAAAAGCTAATGGAGCACTTTCATTTTAACTTATATAAACTATTATAATGTATTTTGCCGGAAAGTTTAAAGCTAATAACCATTAATATTTGAAGTACTTGAAGTGCAGTGTTATGTTGCATGTTGCATCATATTTGTCCTAAAAAGTAAATGTGATGTTTGTTACCTCAATAAATTTAAGGTCATTCCTATTTTTGTTTTATGTTCTATTATATTAACATTAAAAGCACACTCTTTTTTCACCAAAATAACAGTAAAGGCTAAAAAAAATCTGAATTGCCAAACATTTTAATGGAAAAAAAGGAATCTGCAAAAATTAAAACGGAAAAAAACGGAATGTGCAAAAATTAAAACGGAAAAAACGGAATTTGGGAAAAAATAAAACGGAATTTGGGAAAAAATAAAACGGATTTTATAGGGCCCTAATGTTCTAGGAAACCTTGGGTCCTGCCATCTAATCTGCTAATATCTTGGTTCCAGATACCACAGCACACCTTCAGGGGTCTAACGTTTTACCTTACCTTCCAATGGCCGGTGACTTAGGAAAATTTACCGGCTATAAATATATTAAATGATATTAAATCATCTTTTCATGAATTTTATCAATAAACTCAGTTATAATAATAAGACAAAGGGCTGGTACCAATCAAATTAAACAGTTTATACTGCAAAATTACAACTGCAATAAATAATGTTATAAGATTAGTTTTTTTAATAAATGTTTCAATATGTAAATAAGAAAAATTGCACCGATACTTTCAAACATGAACCTAAACCACTAATAGTTGGCTGCCAGTGACAGTCTTAATGAGTGAGTCATTGAGTCGTTCATTCAAATGATTCATTCAAAATGCTGAATCATTAAGTAACAAAAAAACAACACAGTGTTGCTTTCCTTTGGAAATATTTTTGTCAGTGAAATAAAACCAAAAAAGTCAATGTTGTGTCTAAAATATAAGTAACTTAATATTATCTACTTGTTTATTGAACTATAAAATCAATTTAAGATTTACAATTGTTGTGTTACTTAACTAATCATTGTTAATCATCTAAACTAATCATATGTTAATAAAAATAAAATAAAATAAAATAAAAACTCAACATTTAGAATTTTTACCTCAGTATGTTTCTTCTGTACATTTCTTGTGTGTAGTTGTGCAAAAAAAAAAAAAAAAAAAAAAAAATCCACAAAGAGAGACAAGTTGACGAGTCAAAAAAACACTATCTGGTTGCTGTTTGTAATAAAAACAGAATAATTTTCAAGTTTCAATTCTTTAGTTATTTTTTGCCACTAATGTTTTAATTTACGTGTCCAGTCAGGCAAGTAAAATTCTCTTTCACTTACACCTTCCAAAAATCCACTTTTCTGGGAAAGTGTTTAAGTTGAACCCTGACTGAGGGCTTGTATACAGTGAGGTTGTTAACTAAACACAAACCGTCTGCTTAACTTAATGATTATGGAGACAAATTAATTGAAGAACTGAGGAACACAGAAACACACACACAACAAGAATAGAAGCAAGACATACATGTTGCATTACGCCCCCTCTAGGGAAGGAGCGTCCTCGTGCTGTATAAGCTTCACATGAGGAGGGAGGACGGGGGCTCTGGAGGGGGACGTAAAACAGGAGATGGAGACCCAGGTGGAGCTGACTTCATTGACGGTAGTGGAGCCGTGGCACTAAGCGTCCATTCAGGGATCCTGAAGACTGGGGCGAAGCTGTTGGGACTGAGGACGAAGGTGAAGCCGGAGGGAAGGATGAGCTAGACAGTTCCAAAGGTGAAGTTGGTGGAATGAGGAGCCCATTAGGATGATGGTTTCTGGTGAAGTCAAGAAGTTGACAAGCCATGGTGTAGTGATGGATTCATAGACTGAAAGCAGAGCCAGGGGAACCTCCTTACTGCAAAGCTAGAGAATTGAAGCTCCGAGACAGAAAGATGTTGGAGGGACTGGAGTAAAAGGCAGTAGTTGATACAGGACTGAGGTAATTGGTACAGTACAGTGTCCTTTCGTGTATTAAGCACTAAGCAAACAGAATGCACTCTTGCATAGCTTTCTGTAACAATGTCCACTGAGGCGAGTTGTAGTTCAGAACGTGTAGTTTTATTGAATCCAAAAGTGAACAAATACAAAATAAAGACTGGACTTGGGAACATGAACAGAAACATAACACTCACCAACCCTGCGGTTACAGGGAACAAGGCTAGACAATTGGAAGATGAGGGCTATACACAACTGAGAAAACAGGACACATGAGGGCAAGGGAATCACATGACAAACCAGGAAACATGGACTATGATCATTTCAAAATAAAAGACATGAAACATAAAAGTGAACCAAATCCAAACATGAACACAATATGTATGGTTGATACTTCTGAGTGATCAGAAATTAAAAATTACAAACATCTCCAATTGAATTCAGTTTTTCCGCACCTTTCTGTTACTGTAGGTTCAAATATTTTAGAAACTGCACATACATGTCTCTTTACATGTCAGATCATTTTTGTCCAAGTTGACGATGGTTGGCCAGAATACACTAAACATCTGGTGTATAAAAAACAAAACAGTTTTCACTCAGAAATTGCTAGTGAATTTCATTAAAAACATTTTTTTTTTTTTAAAGGCAAAAAAAACTCCAAAACATAGGCCTACTCCAATAATCTTGCTGTCATTTACAAGTTTAAAGTTGTTGTTTTTCAGTGTTGGCTGCATTCAAAATGGACAAGACAAGACTAAACTCTTCGGTCCGGTTCACACGGAATGCATTTTTGCTGTTAAAAACGTGAGATGCATGTAGGTGGGAAAAAAAGTTAACCTTATAGAATGTTGTGTCGTGCACGAGCTGCTGCAGGGGTTAAAGGCATTCGTTTAGTGTGTTTGCACTGCAAACAATGGAAAAACGTGTTCTGTGAGAACGACCCCTAAGAAGAAAGGGTTCTGTCATACGGTTCAACCTTTTAAAGGTTCTGAACATGGGATTGTTTTATGGATTTAGTTTTAATATCTTTTTAAAATTGTATAATCTTAATCAAACAGCGTGTAAACAGACTTTATCAATCATTAAAGACATTTCTCCTCATAAAGAACCTTTTTGATAGCCTGGATGCCAGCCGAACTTAGCCCCGCCCACAAAAATTTTAGATTGGCCAATTCAGTCTGGCCTTGCTCCATAGAGGAGTAATTATCCCCGAACAGAAACTGTTCAGACCAATGAAATCATCAAGGGCGGGCTTTAGACGATGACGGACAGATGATCAACAGTAACGTAATCATGCACATCATCAAAGGGGCTTGGGTTATATTTGTTTGAATCCTAAACTGAGAGCTTGTTTGTATCTGCATTCACCTTCACTATTTCTCTCAGAAATGATGATCATGTTGGGTAAGTACTCTGTGTATCATTAAATTATTTTACAACACTGGCAAAGATCGTGTAATCCAGCCTGATTTCAGCACGCGTGCAGACAGGGTTGCCAAGTTTTTACAACAAAACGCGGCAACTACTAGGGGGGTTCTCCGGTGAAAAAATGGCGTTTGGGGGGAAAATGTGTGTTATTTTGGCAAGGTTGCCTGCTAAAATTTGCACTCCAGGGTCTATATATCACATAATATTCGCTTCAACCCGCGGACATAGAAAAGAACCGGTGGAAAAAATGCGGACTTGGCAACACAGTGCAGTTTAGCTCTGTTGACATTTGACAATCTGATTGGTTGTAGGTCTGTCCAATTGATGTCTTTCCTAGTTCGGTTGAAACACGCCTCATAATCACAGCCCAATGGAGCAGTTTCAGACTCATATTCTGACTAGAATTGAGAATGACCACGTCAGGCTACCTTTTTGACACAATGTGTTTTCAATCACAAAAACTGATCCACTGATGTCCGTGTGAAAATGAAAACTGAATGTGCTTTTCATATGTAAATTTATGTTTTGGTATGGGAATATCTGATACTTTTTTGGGATTTCCGCCTGGATTTGGCCTACCCAAATTGAAAAGCTTCCCATACACACATACAGTGGTCTAAGTTCAAAATGTTGGTGTCATTTTACAGGAAACCCTTTAAAGTTACAATAAGTTATGACAACATATGTTTTTACCAACCCAGGCTCATTGGAAATACGTGACTCTGCCTACATTTTTGCAACACCCAAATTATGTACCTCCAGGTACGTTTACCTGCACTTTTGGGGTAAAGCGTCCACCGGAGGCACTAAGTGGTAATATTTTTTTCTCCATTCCAGATGCGCAACATGACATCATGACTGATCTCACAGAATGAATATTTATAGCCTAATTTTATATTTTGGAGTAACTAACTCCATACCTACCCTAAACCTATCAACTCTTAACAATATAAAACACGTAACAGTAACAGGCAAATAAATGTACAATCACATGTATTTATTGCAAAAACTGACCAAAAAACTGTAGAAAAGTATTAACTCATGTTTCATTCCAAGTCTTCTGAAGTCATACGATATCTTCATGTGAAGAACAGAGTTGATCTTAATGTTTTAGTCGTTGAAATGATGATCGCGCTCCTTTGCGAACAGAACACACACGCACTCGTTCATTCATATTTCTGATTCAAATGATACACACAAGTTGAATGACGCGATCTGTCACGAGACACATGAGAGCCAATGGCATTTTACAATCAAAGCTGACGTAATGACGCAATTGGTCACGAGACACACGACAGCCAATGCTGTCAAAGCTGACGTGACGTTTCTTCCGGCGGCAATATTTGAAATGTATTATTAATCTTTGGCGGATGGACTCGACGTTACTGATCGCTTTTGGGGATTTTCTTCACACAAATCAATCGTTTTGCCTCGGAACACTTGGAGTATTTGTACTTTCTGAATAAATTATGTATGCAGTCCTATCTGCCTGTTATCCTGTTTTTTATAATACACAAATGGGTAGGTTTAGGGAAGGGATTGAGTTACGCTTTCAAAATGTGTCTGAATATGTGTGTGTGTCCACAAGATAAATGGATTTATAAACATACTACATTTTTTTTTGAAAATGTAAAAATGCAGAATGTTTCTTGTGATGGGTAGGTTTAGGGGCTTTGTGTGATGGGTAGGTTTAGGGGCTGTGTGTGATGGGTAGGTTTAGGGGCTGTGTGTGATGGGTAGGTTTAGGGGCTGTGTGTGATGGGTAGGTTTAGGGGCTGTGTGTGATGGGTAGGTTTAGGGGCTGTGTGTGATGGGTAGGTTTAGGGGCTGTGTGTGATGGGTAGGTTTAGGGGCTGTGTGTGATGGGTAGGTTTAGGGGCTTTGTGTGATGGGTAGGTTTAGGGGCTTTGTGTGATGGGTAGGTTTAGGGGCTGTGTGTGATGGGTAGGTTTAGGGGTAGTGTAGGGGGATAGAATGAAATGCCGTTGATAAACACGCTAAAAAGCGATTATGCGTCTTAAAATAGCATACGAATTGGCGTGTCATATATACGCCATTTCATGAGATCAGTCTGGGAATGGAGAAAAAATATTACCACTTAGTGCCTCCGGTGGACATTTCACCCAAAAAGTGCAGGTAAACGTACCTGGAGGTCCATAATTAGGGTGTTGCAAAAATGTAGGCAGAGTCACGTATTTCCAATGAGCCTGGGTTGGTTTTTACATTGTTTTAACTCATCAAAATAAGTTAAGAAATGTTAAACTTGTTTTTATTAGTTATACAAGATGTAACTCATTTTTAAAGTCAGTTTAACATAATTTAAGTTGAAATAACTTAAACATCCAAGTCGATTGTACTGCAAAAGTTAAAAATGTGCCTTTTTTTTACAGTGTAAGGCCATGTGTCCACCAAAGCGTTTTTAGCCAGCTAAAAACGCTAGACGCTCAGCTGAAAGCTACTCGCTGTGAGTGCTTGAGAGCGTTTTGGAAGCACAGTGTTTTTTGTTGTTTTTTTGAGACGCTTCGTTGCTATGATACGGAATATTCGCAGCAGTTACTTGTAACTGATTTCACAGCTAATTTATCAGAAAAAAATGTTGACACAGTGTAGAGTACATGCTTTGGTCCTTGCTTTAGATGAAGGGACGGCTGAACCACGTAGAAACAAAGGACGGACTCGCCGGTCTATGTGGGTTCATGAGATTTTGGAGGCGAGAAAATATCGTGGCGAGTACCATCGTTTGGTCCAAGAACTGAAGCTGGATGGTAGCCGTTTCAAGGAGTACTTTCGGATGAGCAAGACAGTTTGAAGTCTTGTTCCGGAAAATTGGACCTTCAATTACAAAGAGAGACATAAATTACCGGGAGGCCATCAGCTCGGAAGAATGTCTCTCTACAGTGATACTTTGTATTAGCCTATATTACTATGAATATTCAAAGTCTTTTGTAACCAAAAAAATGCAGTTAAGTGTCGTGGTAAAATTTAATGTGTTTATGAAGAGACATGCCAAGGCATGCACAGTCATGCCTAGTCACGCAGAGGCATTCAGAGGTCAAGAGCTCTTGAACCATCTGAGCTGATGTTGGAGGGAGACTCCTTCCTTTAGGGGGATTACATCTTGAACTAACAGTTGACTATGTACGATACATGGTGTGTGTGACATACATTGAACCTGTGAGAAGAGATACCTTGGGGTGTGTATGATCAGATATATGGCCTGCGTGACATCCTGACTTAAACAGCGGTTGTATGGAAATGTACTGAGGGGGGAGTTACTGCCAACAGTATAAAAGATTGTGACTTCTGTTATGACTTCAGTGTACACTTGGTGTGTCCTTGTGGTTGCATCAACCACACTCTTTCTTGCAAGAAACTTTTTTATTAAATAAACCTTTATAATTATAATTGGCAAATGTTTGTCTCTTATTCAGTGAAGCGACGGGCCCTGCTAATAATTAATAAGTTAATTATTTTGCCATTACAATTTGGTGTCAGATGGTGGGATTCCTTGGATGTGCCGTCTGGACCCCGTGAGCGGACGGTGACTGATCATCCTGGACGTTAGAGTCACCCCGACATGATTGAGGGAGAAGGGCCGACCACTCAGGGGGGTCCGGAGGGTCCGAACACTGGAATCAGAGAAAAGAGAAAACGAACCCAAGGTGGCAACTGGCTGGCTTCTGGTAAGAGACAAACTTAAAATTCAGTGGAATTTTAATGTGTTTAAATGAGAGTTTAACCTTTATGGTAAAAGAGATGACAATAGTGGGAGTCTGACTCTGTGATCGTCGTGACTAAGATATTCTGGGAAAACTGGAATCATGGAACTTGATCAAGAAGTTTAGGAGAATTGAGGTTACGTGGGTGATTAAAATATTCTGGGAGAATTGAGACCACGCAAGTGGTTAAGAAATTGGGAAGAAATTTAAATCATGCCAGTGGTTAAGATATTTCTGGGACGATTGAGACTACATTAGTTGGAGAGGATTGATATTGAGGATTTAAACTTGGAACGAGTTTTGGAGAAATCATATCTGAGGAAGAAACTAAGGGGTTAAGACATCCGGAAAGAAATTGAGATCACATTGAGGGCGCTTGGAAAAGCGTCCGACACGTCTGTCCTGCGGGTGAAGGATCAGATCTGTGAGAGACGTTCTACAGATTAATAGCGTGCATGTGAAAGATCACAGAGACAGACTGCCAATACGGGAAATCTCAAAGCAAGCTAGCAGAATATACACCGGTATTTTGACATATGAGAAATTATATGGCCAAAAATGTATGCACGGTATAAGGAAGTAAAGTAATTTGATTATGATTCCCAGAAGAGGGAATGCTGTGTGTCACCAGACTGGGAGTCTGAGAGAGGGGAGATAAATCAAAGAGCTGTTATGGGAAATGTGTGTGAGAAACGTGTAATTGTGCTATGTGAAGCAGATAACAGGGAAAGTGAAAGCATTGTCTCGTCACACAGAAGCCGCAGCTGTTTAAAGATCGCTGGTGAGTATGAACTTTGATTAAGCTATGGATAACAATTTGTGTTAACTAAATTAGAGCTAACAATTTGAATGACATGATCAGTAATGTGATCAGTCCGGTAAAAGATGGAGACTAGAGAGAGCAAATGCTGTAAGCAGCTCTGCTCTGAAGCCCACAATTTAAAAGCAGAACGTATTAAAGAAATGGGCAGCAATGTTTTAATTCTGTTTAAGAAAGGCAAACAGCAACTTAACAGGCTATTAAAAAAATTGAGAACAAGAGAAATTTAAATTTCTAGATGTTAGAGCTTATTCATGGATTTAAAAATGGCTGTTGTGTCAATAAAACCCCAGAGGGAAAATCCCAGTAACTGAGGGATTGTATAATTGGATAACCAAATGTGATGTTGCTTCTGAAAAAGCAGATGCAAGATATAATTAATTGCATGTTTTATTGGACCAGAGCTCTTTTCTCTGACTGTCCGAGTAATGGCTGATTTAGATTTGCGCCGGGCGCAAGAGCCATTTATCCCGCCGGGAAAATAGCAACAGCGCCGAGACCCGCCCACAAAGTTACTTGCGCTTCACGCTTTGACACTTGCGTTTCAGATCGTTAAAATAGGGCCCATAACGTGGCAAGGGGAGTAAAAATGCCTTTGGCATCACACCCACCGGCAGAAGAACCATTCGAGTACCTCATGATGGATTTCATTGAATTGAGTCTGTGTGAAGATAACAGGTACTGCCTGGTGATGGTTGACATGTGGTCAAAATGAGTAGAGGTATTCCCAACCTCCAAACAAGACGCAGCAGCAGTGGCAAAGGCCTTGCTGACTGAAATTATTCCCAGATGGGGAATTCCAAAAAAAAAAGATCAGTTCAGATAACGGAACACATTTTGTGAATGAGGCAATCAAACAAGTGGGCCAGTTTTTGGGAATAGACATGAGAACACACTGTAGTTACCATGCAGCCTCATGAGGAGCAGTAGAATGAGCAAATGCAACAATAAAGAACAAATTGGCAAAATGCTGTGAGGACACTGGAATCACATGGGTAAAGGCCCTGCCAAATGTGTTAATGTACATGAGAATGAGAAAAAGACCCAAAGCAAATTTAAGTCCGTTTGAAGTCGTCTTTGGAAAACCGCCTTTTATGGGCATGGAAGGGGGAAAACAACAGCTTCCATCCACAGATCTGTGAGAGATTGTGTTTGTAGAATTATTGCAAAGAAATAGTGTTGTGTCTGTGTTATCTAACATCAGAAAGCCAGCAGAAATTCCTCTACACAATCCGGTGGCGCTGCTCTGTAGCGACCCGGGCGCGTGCTGTCGTTGCTTGTAGTCTACGTGTTTTAAGCGTTTGGTGTTTGTTTTAATTTGTGTTTTAAGTGCTTTTGTGCTTGGCCAAAATGGCATTGGGCCTCCACATTATACTTCAAGTCCTGATTTTTATCAGTGATTACTTAATTTCCCGCTCTGCGACAATCGTGCTGTGGGAACATGAGCTAAGCCGTGGTTACTCCAGAGAAACTTTGCTGTCCCTCCGACCACTTCAATCAACACCACCGAACAACCTGCCAGCGGCCATCCGAGCAACACATACCGGCACGCGGCTTAAACGCAAGCGAGGAAGACGGGGAGGCGTCAGGGAACGGCTCCGCCGGCGAATCAACAAACCACCGCTGCCGTCAATAATCCTCAGCAATGTGCGATCGCTGACACCAAAGATGGATGAGCTTCGTAGCAACCAGAGGAGCTGTTTCGAGTACCGGGAATCTAACCTTATGGTGTTCTCCGAGACGTGGCTTCATCAGGGAGTCCCGGACTCTTTGCTCAACTTGGATGGTTACTCACTGGTGCGAGCCGACCGCTCCGACACGTCCGGGAAAAGGAAAGGAGGAGGAATCTGCATGTACGTGAGTGACAAATGGTGTAAACAATACACAGTGAGAGAGACTATATGCAGCCCTGATGTCGAACTGCTTTGCGTATCTATGAGACCCCATTACTTACCAAGGGAGTTTGGCAATATTATTATAGCCGCTGTTTATGTCCCACCTAGCGCCAACGCAGGCAGAGCCGCCGCGCACATAGCAGAGTGCGCACATGAACAGTTACAACGCTCGCCTGGGGCGCCTATCTTTTTCTTGGGCGATTATATTCACTGCAAACTGGAGAGTGCACTGCCAGGCTTTCAACAATATGTAAAATGTAACACGAGAAATAACAGGATCTTAGATAAATGTTATGGAAATATAAGGGGGGCATATTCAGTTAAGCCCAAACCCCCAATCTCCAACTCAGACCATGACACATTACATTTTATACCGTCTTACAAATCTGTTACTAGTTACTAGGCTACTAGTACTATAACAGACTACATAGGGTTTTGTGTTGATAATGTAGTGGCCAGGAAGGATATAGTAGTGTACCCCAACAACAAACCCTATATTACAAAAGAAATTAAAGACTGCATAAATAGGAAAAAGCAAGCCTTTAGAAACAAGGATAGAGCGGGATTGTCAGTGGTCCAAAAAGAACTTAAACAACTCCTCAATAATGCAAGAGAAAAACATAGGCAAACGATGGAACAAAACTTGCAAACATTAAATACCAAAAAACTCTGGCACACAATGAAATCTGTGACTAATATGAACCCTGCAAAACAACATATCATTACACTGGACGATCAACATAAATCAAATGAGCTGAATGATTTCTTCCTGCGATTTGACTCTAAAAACTTTGCTCAGGAATGTGACAGTGTTTTGCAGTCCCTGCCAGCTATTGACTCTACCTGTTACCTGGAGGTGGACCCATGTAGCATCAAACGACTTTTCAGCAAAGTACATACGGGCACGGCCACAGGCCCTGATGGCCTACCAGCCTTTCTGCTCAAAAGCTGTGCAGAAGAACTATCAATGGCTTGGTGCCCTATTTTCCAGCAGTCATTGGCTACTCATCCTGTCCCAACTCTGTGGAAGAAATCAATTATAACTCCATTGCCTAAAAAAACAGGCGCCTCAGAAAATAAAGATTTTCGTCCTATAGCTCTAACCTCGACTGTAATGAAATGTTTTGAAAAATTCGTTGTGTCTTTACTTATGAGGGATGTAGAGTCAAAACTAGATGTGTACCAGTTTGCCTATAAGCAAGAACGCAGCACTGATGACGCAATTCTATGCATCTCTCACTTTATTTCTAAACACCTCGAAAACATAAAAGCTTATGCTAGAATCTTGTTTGTCGACTTTAGTTAAGCTTTTAACACAGTCCAAACTCATGTGCTTTTAGAGAAGCTTAAAAACATGAACGTTAATACTATCTTAATTAAATGGTTTTATTCTTTTTTAAACAACAGGGCACAGCAAGTGAGGGTCAACAGGACACTATCAGAGGTCAAATACTGTAACACAGGAGTTCCTCAAGGTTGTGTAGTGTCACCAATACTGTTTACATTGTACACCAATGACTGTAGGAAATTTCATGTTAACAACTATATAATGAAATTTGCAGATGATACCGCGATCTTGAGCCTTTTATACAAGGATGTAGACTCCTCTACGTTCCAAGATGAAATAGATACATTCGTTAAATGGTGTGACAGAAATTATCTATTTTTAAACATTCATAAAACAAAGGAGATGGTCTTTGACCCGAGGAAAGTTACAGACCACAAGCCAGTGGTCATTAAAAACCAGGAAGTAACTCAGGTGTCCTCATACAAATACTTAGGTGTCCACATCGATAATCTTCTCCGCTGGAATACACATGTAGATAAACTGTGCAATAAACTGCAGCAGAGGCTTTATTTTCTGCGGCGATTAAGGTTGTATGGAGTGAGCAGTCAGATCATGATGATCTTCTACCGTGCAATATTGGAGAGTGTCATCAGATATGGAATTAGTGCTTGGTTTGGCAACTTAACACTAAAACTGAAAAACAAGCTTGCCAACATGCACAAAACGGCTATGAAAATTATAGGAAGGAGAGACTATGAGCCTATTCAGACCCTGTATGATCAGACAATTATGAAACAGGCTATGAAAATTAAATCTGATCTTAAACATCCCCTCTTCCTTGAATACGAAACCCTGCCATCAGGAAGAAGACTCCGTGTACCAAAATGTAAAACGAATCGCTTAAAATTATCATTTGTGCCAGCCTCCATTAAGCTGCTGAACAATGTAAAATAGAGCTGTGTCCAAAGGGAAAGAGGAAGAAAGGAAAAGAAAGAAGTTTATCTATGATTCCGGTGCTATTAGGGCAACGTGCAATAAACATATAAGCACTTTAGCACATGCACTTTCATTCATGGACCTGAGTTGTCAATAATGTGTTTTTCTTTTTTTTTTTTAATGAATTAACTTTGCCTTATGCCCAAGCAGTATTTGTGTGATCTGTGATGTCTGTGGTGTTTTTTATGAAGTATTTCTGCACTGTGCCTAATCAATATTTCTGTAATCGGATTCTGTTATGTTTGTGATGTTCTTTTAAGAAGCAACTATGCACTGTGCCCAAGCAGAATTTCCCCTCGGGGACAATAAAGTAACCAAACCAAACCAAAAAAAATATCGAACTGGGTGATTTCGTGGTAATACGACCCTGAGGAGGAGGAGCTGGAAGGTGAAAAGGTGGCTTGGACCTTTCGTGGTGCTGTTGACGACACACACCACCGTCAAGGTCGCAGAAAGAGCGATGTGGGTACATGCAAGCCATTGCAGAAAGGTCCCAGTGGTGACCGAGGAGGGCACTCTGAGAGGTCTCTCTAAAGCCCCTTTCACACTGCGATTCCAGCAAATACACGGATAATGCGACCCGGCATTTGTTCCCGGGCCGCTAGATTTGGTCCATTCACACTGCCAGGGAAATACCGTAATATGTGCGCTTTCACACACAACCCGTAACGGTCCCGGGTCGAGTTGACACGTGACATCCTGATGTGACGTATAACGGCGAGCTATCTCAGCTTCAGCGCGGATAGTAAGGAGCTCCGTGGTCTCGACTTGTGTCCAGTTTGCACACATTTCTGCTTGTTTAATTTTATTTTATTTTGTATACGAACACTCTCTGCGTTTAAAACACCGACTAGCTCTTCTGGCACTGCAGGGTTGTATTATTGAAAAAACAAGCTCTAGGAGTCACACGATAACCACATACACGTTGCGGCATTAGTTCTGGCTTTTGTTCACACAGCGCTCGTCCCGGGTCGAATCCCGCAATATTACTAGGTCCCCGACCCGGGTCGAATTCGGTAATCAATCCCAGGACGTGGTTGCTTTCACACAGAAGGCGACCCGGCAAAGTTCCGGGAATATTGCGGGTCCGACGTGCAGTGTGAAAGGGGCTATAGAGGAGCCGAGAGGAGAGCAACAGGAAGCACATGTCGGTGCGGGCAGAGGTCAAACATAAACATCACCTGCCATGATCGATACAGGACCAGGAACATCTGCCAAGAGTGGTACTGACAGAGCCAACATTCAAGTTAGAGCCTATTGAAAGATATCAAGCGACTGTTTCTGTGAAAAGTTGAAACCAGAGACAATTTCAAGAGCTTGTGATAAGAGATCCGAGTAGCCTTGATGTGTGCTCAAAAGTAGCCCACACACTCCAAACGGGAACAGTAGTGACTAACAAAAGGAATGGGTTGGCGTGGACTGTACGCTAAATATGTTTTAAAAGTGGTGAATGAGGAAGTGAATTAGTTTAGAAAAATGTTGGGACTCATGTTTTTTTTGAAATTCCAGATTACAGCAGTAACATCACAAACGTTATTGATCATATGAGAATGGCAGTGAAGGAACCTGTGGAAGCTGATGACACATGGTTTGGGTGGATAGCAAGCCTAGAGGGATGTTAGGATACACTGTATTGCCATTCATGGCTGTAATTGTTTGATATTGATATGTTTACCATGTGTTTTTCAATGTGTAGCGGGACTGGTGAGAAGATTGGTGACATCAATAGTATCACCTCAAATGGCTAAGGTGACGGTAAATGATGAAATTGAGGAATGGCTGAACGATTTTTATGACATGACTAATGACTTAGATAGTTCTAATGATGAGAACCCTAAGGATTAGGGAATTACGATCATTTTCTTTCTGACTTTAGACTATACTATGATTGCTACAAAAATAGAGACTATATCTCGCAAAAACAGCCAATGCATATTTTCTAACTTCTTTCACAGATTTAAGAGGGTGACCACCTATGTGAAAATCAGAGATGAAGGGTATAACTGTGATGTGACTCGAATTTGCTTGTATTTTATTTCAATTTTATATTTTGTTGTCATTTTATTATCATGTTTAATCTTTAGTTTTGAATTAGGCTGATTTAGTTTAATAACCTTTAACATTTAATCTTTAACTCTTAAGTCTAATACTAGTTTGATTTTAAATACCATTTAATCCTTAAATTTAATCTTTAACTCTTAAGTCTAATACTAGTTTGATTTTAAATACCATTTAATCCATAAATTTAATCCATTTGTCATTTTTAATCTTTAAATATTTGAGTGTAATTCATTTAATCAGTATTAGTTAATAATATAGGAGCATTGGCTCATGTTTGATTTTAGTTTTCATTAATATTTTTAAAATTAATCTTAAGAATTTGAATTTAGTTAATTTTTTACCAACATTTAATCTCTTTTTGTATATCTCTTTTTGTATATATAATTCAGTGATTTTTTTTTACACATTAATCATTTAATATAACTAAAATAATTTAAATAAATAGACGTTTTATTGAATTTTTACTTAATAAAGTATAATTTAAACAAATAGAAGTTTGATCAAATTTGTAACAATACTGACCCTTTTCAACTTTTTCTGTCTTTATTTTAGGTATCTGTCAACAGGAGACTCATTCAGATCAATAGCTTTTAGCTACAGGGTGGGTGGTAAAAGAAGTGTGTGAGGCAATATGATTAGTCATGGTCCAGGAATATATGCCCTTCCCTGAACAACACCACTGGAAGAGGATCGCTGAAGACTTCCATAAATTATGGAACTTCCCCAACTGCCTGGGAGCGATTGATGGGAAGCATGTCCCAATACATCCATGACAGGGTCCATGTATTTCAATTACAAGGGGAACTTCTCCATCGTCCGTCTAGCAGTAGTTAATGCTCGATACCTTTTCAGGATGGTGGATGTGGGGGCATACGGCAAAAGCAGCGATGGTGGGACTCTCTGTGCCTCCGACTTTGGCAAGGCCCTCAACCAGGGGACTCTCGAACTGCCAGACGATGCACCTTTACCAGGAGCAGAAGACCTCCAGCCTGTGCCACATGTGTTTGTGGGTGATGAGGCTTTTCCTCTAAAGAGACACCTTCTCTGTCATCTAATGCTTCATAACAACTTCCACTACCATCAGGACCACTGCCAATTGTACTAAAAATGCTCTTTTAAGAGCCACCTATAACCTTAGAAAATGAGCATATTTACGTTCACTAATAAGCTACACATACTACTGAAAGGGTGGTCTAAATCAAAAGAGGAAAATAAAGGACTGGGAAAGATGAATGCTTGTAGTATTATTTTAATGATAACATTTAATATACAGATTCATAAAGCAAATGGTCATTAAAAAATATTATACAAATAATATACAAAATAAAGTTAACTATTACATATATATTAATTTGCTGTGTCTCTTTTCAAAAGGAATGTGTGTGTGTGTGTGTGTGTGTGTGTGTGTGTGTGTGTGTGTGTGTGTGTGTGTGTGTGTGTGTGTGTGTGTGTGTGTGTCTGTATGCATGTGTTTTACTGATTATTAAATTCTGCTTCATGTAAAATCTGTTGAAATTTAATCTTAACCTCAGATCGACTGCGTGGAGGAAGGTTTCTCAAAGACCCAGCTAAACTTAAAAGAAAATGTTCTTCGTCATCTGGCTTGTTAGTAATGACGTTCAGGACACTGCGCTGATATTCAGTTATATCAGGCTCAGCCCTTCTTTTTGGAGCAATGGTACGGCGAGAAGGTTCAGGTGTGCGAAGTGGTGGTGCATCAGGAGATCCGGCTGTGTGGTGTTGGCCAGAGATTGTGTCAGGGACTGTGTGTTCTCATCTTATGTCTGTGGGTGGGGTCAGAAAAATAATTAAAAAAATGAATGCCAATCATAAAGTATACTATTAATAATAATTTATTTATTTAACAAAACAAAAAAACTCAATTCAATTCATTTAATATGACTATCCTACAATTCTTTAAACAGAAATAGCACCACTTATAACACTTTAACAGTGAGCTTCACGTATAATGCTACACTACCTCAACTGGTGTTACCATAGACTCAAGGAGAGCCACTACACTGACAACCTCATCACTAGCCTGCCTGAAATGACTACAGGTGTCCCTGTCTGTGATGTATGGCTCCAGGAAGTTGAGGATGGACATATACTTCCACCTCCTGTTGCCTCCTGCTGCCCCTGAACCTGATTTCTTTCTCTCTTTCTCTTCATTTTTTTCTCTCTTATAAGTGTCCCTCAGGTATTTCCATTTTTTACGGCATTTTTCTACTGAAATTTTTATATAAAAAGAGGTTAGAGATTGAGACACACCCTAAAATAAAGATAACATTCTGAGTGATCATTCATACAGGCCTTTATATATATATATATATATATATATATATATATATATATATATATATATATATATATATATATATATATATATCTTTAAAAAAGAAACGGTTTATAAACTACACTACTGCAGATCCCGTCCCCGATCAGCTGTTTTCCGCTTACCTGATAGCCCCATCGACAATGAAATGTTCCTCCAAGCACTGTTTTTTAAATTCACGTTGTGGCAATCCGGAGATGTCATCTGGTATAAACAAGCATATTCAGAAACTAGCAATATTAATTTCTCATCCATTTTTTGTTTGTTTGTTCGTTTGCTCAGCTTGTCGGTGTCGTTGTAATGTGGCGGTTGGTCTGTGTTGTATTTGTCCCGCCCCTCCTTCACTGTGATTGGACGGCTGGGTGAAAAGTCACAGTGATGAGCGCTGCGTTTTACTCAAAGTTGAACATTCTTCAACTCTCAGCGACCAGTAAAAAATGCTGTGCGCTCAGCGCTTGAACATGAAATACTCGCTCAGCGCCTCGGTGCGCTCCAGGCGTTCTAAAAACGCGGCGCTCCCATTGAAAACACTTGAAAACGCCAACCAGCAGCGTGAAAAAACACTTTGGTGGACACACGGCCTAAGCTTTCAAATGGTACCACATATGACATCCTAGCTCCTCCACGACATTTAAATTTGACAGTATATACATGAAGATGTCATTCTGGATGCTGTACAGGGTCCACGGAGTTTAACTGGTTAAAACATTCAATCCCAGAGCCTGCATGGAGCATTTAGTGAACGGATGGTTGTGTGTCTGTTGTCAGTAGCATTAAAATTACAGCACACATCCATCCTGAGCTGGTTTATTGTCACACTTTTGACATAGTCTCTCACCTTCAAAATCCCCCAGTGGCTTCTTTCATCTTTTAAACCACACCATCTTCAGCTGTTCCGTTGAAAGCCTTTCAAAGTAGCGATACACTGCAGTTTAGTACATAAATTCATTTGGTGTGATGTCAACAAGGTCAGTTGATAAAGGATGGAAAATGAGTAGGAGAGAGAAAGGTCAGTTGTAGATTATATTTTACCATTTTCAACACCATATATAACTTCCTCTCCCCACACATCTTAGTTGTTTTTTGGTCTGATCTTTATTGAGGTAGAGGGTCCCACCCACAAGAGTAGTGACCAGTCTCTAAAACCACCCGCCCCAGCTGGAGTCACTGAATGACCTTATTTTTTTAAATATACCCCTGCGTCTCCTTCTGTTCCTCTCAATCAAACACATCAGAGCAACATGGTTCCTCTTTTGATTTTGTTTGTTACAGATTTATTGTCTCACCCAAGGCTTTAAAAAGCTAAAGCTGGGGAAAATCTCCTGTGGCTTTGGAAAGTGTTGATATTTCATCATTTCCCTCTTTCTGGTTTATTGGTTTACTGTTTTCCTACAGGTGTCGTGAAGCACTTTATCTGGCTGATGACAAATAGCAAGAATCATTCATATAGAGCAACTTTCGCAGGTAGACCACAGCCTGGAGCTCACAATATAGGACATGTCAGTCAACATATACATGCCCAGACAACACACATTTCATTTCTCTGCTATTAAATGCCACAATACATAGTTATTACAGAGTTATTACAGCATTTGCATGCTTAGCAGAAATTCTCCAAAAAGATAAATTATTGTTAAATAAAAAGGGAAGCTGAAGGAGGGTCAGCTAGGGGATATTACTAACTTAATGGTTATTAATTTCTTATAATTTCTTATTTATTTTCATATTGGGGTTTTCTGAATGATTATGGGTTGCTGGTGATAACCACAACTGGGTCATATCCACCTGGGTCATATAAGGTTGCATGCATTATTTTCACACATAAAATAATGCATGCAATTTAGTGGATCTCAAAAAACCTGCCAAGAATAAATCTAGCTCATTTTACACCTCAAAATAACAAGAAAAAGAGAAGTTGTGCTTTATTAGAAAGCTAAATTGAAAATTAAGTGTATTTTCAGAACCATTAATCAAAATTAATTCCCTCACTTTTAGCAAAAAGGTACAGTGCTGTCGCTGGGGCAGTGCTCTAAGGTACAAAAGTGGAAAGGTACATCTCTGTACTTTACTCAACCCTATATGGTACGTATTAATACCCTAAAGGGTACATATCAATTATTTAAGAGCGTGTATAAGTACCTTAAATGTACATATCAGTATCTTAAAGGTACATATTAGAACCTTTTTCAGTTTTGTACCTTAGGGTACCGCGATAGTGACAGCACTGTTATTCTGACACAATTTTCTCAGTACAGTGCTAAAAATATCTCATTCTCATTACATTAGTGTGAAAAAAGGATATATTTAAGTTGTAAAATATTTATAGTATACTTATTATACTGCTATTATTACAAACACGATTCCAAAAAAGTTGGTACACTGTACAAATTGTGAATAAAAACAGAATGCAATGATGTGGAAGTTTCAACATTCAGTATTTTTTTCAGAATACAACATAGAGGACGTAACACATATTTAAATTGAGAAAATGTATACATTTTAAATTGAAAAATAAGTTGTTTTTAAATCTCATGGCATCGACACATCTCAATAAAGTTGGGACAAGGCCCTGTTTACAACTGTGTGGCATTCCCTCTTCTTTTTATAACAGTCTGCAAACGTCGGGGGACTGAGGAGACAAGTGTTCAAGTTTAGGAAAAGGAATGTTGTCCCATTCTTGTCTAATACAGGCTTCTAGTTGCTCAACTGTCTTAGGTCTTCTTTGTCGCATCTTCCTCTTTATGATGTGCCAAATGTTTTCTATGGGAGAAAGATCTGGACTGCAGGCTGGCCATTTCAGTACCCGGATCCTTCTTCTACACAGCCATGATGTTGTAATTGGTCTGACATTGTCATGTTGTAAAATGCAACGTCTTCCCAGAAAGAGACAACATCTGGATGGGAGCATATGTTGTTTTAGAACTTGGATATAACTTTCAGTATTTGTGTAAGCTCCCCATGCCACACACACTCATGCAACCCCATACCATCAGAGATGCACACTGTAAAAAGTAATAAGTTGACTTCACTTGGAAAAGCTGTGGAAACTGATTGCCTCAAAATTTTCAAGCAAATTAGGTCATCATTTTTGACTTGATAATACTTACTACTACTTTGTAGAGTTATCTTGTGTATTTGTAGAGGTAACTCAATTTCAAAAGTTCAGCCAACTTACATATATAAGTTGGAGTTTGTAAGCAGAACTCAAACAAAATAGTTCTTTTAACTAGTTCTTTTAATGTCTGCTTGTTCATTTTACTAGAAGAATGTGTGGAAACTGATTGCCTTAAAATTCTCAAGTAAGCTGAACTTAACACTCAGTTAAGTTAGCTTAATTGCATCAAGTTGATCTTACTTAAACCCTTCAAGTTGACATAATTCTATCTGTGAGCTGAGGACGTGTACTCCCAGAATGCATTGCAGCATGAATAAATTAATCACAGGGCAATCGTAACTCCGTTTTATTATTTTTGGCTTTATTTTACCATTTTATTTGCTGTCTTTTGTCAGTATAACCCCAATAATGACAGCAAATGAACTTGTAATGGTCTTATTAAGTGTAAAAAAAAAAAAATGTTACCATTGTTGTGTTTTGCACGCTGAATGTTGAAGTCTGTGTATGACTCAAGCATGGTAAATTGTTGGATATTGTTACAAATATAGAGTCATTATATCAACTCAATTAAAAATTTGTCAGAAGTGTTAGCAATAAAATGTTAAAATATCATTAATTGGTATTACATTTATATATATGTGTGTGTATATACAGTCTTGTTCAAAATAATAGCAGTACAATGTGACTAACCAGAATAATCAAGGTTTTTCGTATATAGCAGTGTGGCATTCAATCACTGAGGTCATCAATTTTGTGAAGAAACAGGTGTGAATCAGGTGGCCCCTATTTAAGGATGAAGCCAACACTTGTTGAACATGCATTTGAAAGCTGAGGAAAATGGGTCGTTCAAGACATTGTTCAGAAGAACAGCGTACTTTGATTAAAAAGTTGATTAGAGAGGGGAAAACCTATAAAGAGGTGCAAAAAATGATAGGCTGTTCAGCTAAAATGATCTCCAATGCCTTAAAATGGAGAGCAAAACCAGAGAGACGTGGAAGAAAACGGAAGACAACCATCAAAATGGATAGAAGAATAACCAGAATGGCAAAGGCTCAGCCAATGATCACCTCCAGGATGATCAAAGACAGTCTGGAGTTACCTGTAAGTACTGTGACAGTTAGAAGACGTCTGTGTGAAGCTAATCTATTTTCAAGAATCCCCCGCAAAGTCCCTCTGTTAAAAAAAAGGCATGTGCAGAAGAGGTTACAATTTGCCAAAGAACACATCAACTGGCCTAAAGAGAAATGGAGGAACATTTTGTGGACTGATGAGAGTAAAATTGTTCTTTTTGGGTCTAAGGGCCACAGGCAGTTTGTGAGACGACCCACAAACTCTGAATTCAAGCCACAGTACACAGTGAAGACAGTGAAGCATGGAGGTGCAAGCATCATGATATGGGCATGTTTCTCCTACTATGGTGTTGGGCCTATTTATCGCATACCAGGGATCATGGATCAGTTTGCATATGTTAAAATACTTGAAGAGGTCATGTTGCCCTATGCTGAAGAGGACATGCCCTTGAAACGGTTGTTTCAACAAGACAATGACCCAAAACACACTAGTAAACGGGCAAAGTCTTGGTTCCAAACCAACAAAATTGGTTTGGAATATATATATATATATATATATATATATATATATATATATATATATATATATATATATATATATATATATATATATATATATATGTATATATACTTATTCCTTCCTTTGAAATCTGTGATTTCATGTTGCATTGTTGCATCAATAGGAAGAGATTTACAGTAATATAAATTAAGTTCCAAGTGCCCAACCAAAGAGAACACTTATCACCGTAATGGTGAGAAATTTTAGGAAATCAACATAAATTTATGAAGTCAGCTTATGTGATGCTTTCCCAAAGTATTTAGTTGTATTTTTAATAACATTCAAGATGACTGTAAAATGAGTGAATGCAACTAAGAAGAACGATGACTGCAGAAGTGGAGGAAATGAGTGAAAAGTCTATTAAGAATTGCCCCGCCTCAATCTTTTGCCCGCCCACCTGTTTTTTGTGTGTGTTTTTTTCCTTTGGCAAAATGGTACTCAAACCAGTCAAGTAATGTTTACTTGGATTTTCTAAGTAACAAAGGCATAGCATGCAAACAGTTCAGATTACTAAATAGTTTTAAGTAAATTCTAATTATTGTACATTAAGTAAGTTTACTAAAAAGTCTTAGTAAGAACAGCTGTTGGATTTAACAGTGTGAACATGCATTTAGTACAACACACTCAACATTCTTAAGTACAATGTACTAAACTTGCATAGTTTAGCTATCGCATCCACCTAAAAGTTCACAATACTCAGTGTATTCAAGTTAAATCAACAAATTTTCCAAAATCAGTTCATTTTACAAGTTTTTCTTTAGTAGATTCAACAATTACTTTTTACAGTGCAGGCTTCTGAACTCAGCGCTAATAACAACTTGGGTTGTCCTTGTCCTCTTTAGTCCGGATGATATTGCATCCCAGTTTTCCAAAAAGAACTTCAAATTTTGATTTGTCTGACCACAGAACAGTTTTCACTTTGCCACAGACCATTTTAAATGAGCCTTGGCCCAGAGAAGACGTCTGCGCTTCTGGATCATGTTTAGATATGGCCTCTTTTTGTCACCTGTAGAGTTTTAGCCGGCGACGGCAAATGGCACGGTGGCACAAAAATTTCATTTATTTCAGTCGAATCGAAGCTCTCTTGAAATCCAAAATGAGCCAATATTTGGCATGACATTTCAAAATGTCTCACTTTCAACATCTGATATGTTATCTATATTCTATTGTGATTAAAATATAAGTTTATGAGATTTGTTAATCATTGCATTCCTTTTTTATTTACAATTGGTACAGTGTCCCAAATTTTTTCAGTCTCCCAGACATTTATCTGAGACTTACTGTAGTGCAAAAAATAATATTATTCAATTAAAGTTTTTGGCTGTTTTTACTGTATTTGGTCAAATAAATGCAGCATACAATACAGTACAGTACATCTTTTGAATGGCAGTGTACACAATTTTGCTGTTCATCTTTTACTTTAAGGTAAATTAAATGTTTTATTAGCTGTGCATGGATATCAACGTTTATGATGCTTTGATGGATCAGCATCCTGTTATTGTTACCACATGTCAGAACATGTTTAATCAGAATAATAAAGTATGCAGAAGATGAATACGGCACATGCAGTTTAGCTCTGGTCTGATGAGGTGTGCTAGTGGTGGATCCTTCCTTGTATATCCTTAACATGTCAAAACAAGCTCACTTTGACCACTGAGCAAGTTACAGCAAACCAAACCAAAACGAAACGAAACCAACACCTGTACACAACAGCACAATATATGGTTTGGTTCAGGTCTCATGTAGTGCGTCACATGTGGTCTATAGAATGTGATGGTTTTGTGTAGTGTAAAAACTCCCAGCAGTCTATTAAAGGGACTATGACACCTGCTTCCCTCCGGTTGACAGCGAGTAGGAGGGCCTGTCCCTGCCCAGGCGAGAGATGTTTCATTTTGCACATCACCCATGCTTTAGGGGAAAGTACACTACAGCACTCCTCTTGGACATCTGCTGAGAAACTAAACAGGAACACAGACACTCACAAACACAAAGCCATCGTACAGGAAGCTTGACACATTCTGAGGTTTTTCTACGGGCCAACCAGAAGACGAGAGGAGGAGACCACGCTTGTTTCGACATCATCAATCCCAGCCTAACCAGCTTTTTCGCCTCAGTGCGCTCGCTCTTCTCCTGCACTGAGCATCATGTCTCTATCTGCCGAATGCTGCAGTGATAAAACGGGCGACAGGGGTGGCGGTGGCGGAGCTCTGGCCCAACAGAGGAGGTTGATCCGGGGATTGCTGGTTTGGGCAACCCTGCTTACTCTAGGCTTGATCACGTCAATAACTCTGCACTGCATTCACAGAGAATCACCAGCTCCTGATCTGCAGGTATGGATTAGCTCTATAATCCGAGATTATGCTACAACCTTTATATTTGTGCTTCTTCAACTATTTGTCTGTGAACTTTATGAGATCAATCCTGCTCACTCTCAGAAATAAAAGCTACAAAAGCTGTCACTAATGGGGTACACCTTTGTACCTTATTTCCCCCTACATAGTACCTTAAAGGTACTCTAAAGTGTCCATATGACTTTTTGAAAGGGTACCGTCCGAGTTAAAGCTTTTGTACCTTTTTGTATGAGAATATGGGATGCTCTTTAAACAAAACTAAAGTTTGCATGTACAGTATGCTGACAAAAACAATAATTAAATGAAGCACTTAAGGAGAGACTTGAATCAAAAAACATTAAAAAAAATTATATACATAAAATCAAGCAATTGTCTAAACCTGTAATGTGAATCTGGTGGGATACTCTGAGACCGCAGTGGCTTGCTGACTCAAAACCGCAGATGGGGGGAACGCAGATGTGTGTAATCACAGCAACCTCGTATTTACAAACAGGACTGATTCAAATAGATAAGCTCAAATAAATGTTCAATAACTTTTATATAATATGTCCCAAAAACTCACTTCAAAACTTTCAAAAGACTTCACTTCACTGTTTTGGTTTTTATGAGTGTACTAAATGCTAGTGGATATTCAGGAGTAGACTTCATCACATCCACTGTCAGTATTATCCATATGCTGTTTCATATATGAGTGAGTCATTGACATGCAGTAAGAAAACAGCTCCTTGTGGAAACTCAGTATGCATGTCAATGTTGATATTGCCGCTCAGTATCAATCATCATTTTTCTTTCCAGCACAGTGGAGAGATCTGAATTTGCCGAAAATGTGTTTGTCTGATCAGGGATTAGCTACAGAATCATGCCAGTTGGCAGGTCAAATCTGATTACCACATGAACATGTCAAAACATGTTCTGGCTGCCGGACGAACAAATTAGCGCAAGAGAAATGAAACTTTCTGAGACGTGGTTGATAGAGATCAGCATCTGATGCAATTCCCATTTACCATCATTTTTTGAGTCACAGTCATAATATAAGGAAACTCCTTTCCTTGCACTCTTAAAAATAAATGTTCAAACAGGAAATTTTCACAATAGAAGAACCCTTTTGGGTTCCCCAAAGAACCGTTCAGCTAATAGTTGTTAAAAGAACATTATCACTTTACTAATTTCTAAGTAATGCACCTTGTTATGCATTGCATGGTCTCATGCACTGTAACAACAACAAAAAAGTTGAGAAAACTTAAAAGTTTAAGCCAACCAGCTGCAGAACCTTTTTGAGTGTTCTCAACTTAGGGTCAATAGTTGTACAAACTTTGTTTGAGTTATCTCAACTTTATGTTAAATAGTTGAATAAACTTTAAACGCTGAATTTGCCAATTTGTCATACAAAACATAAGTTGGCCTTTTTTTTACAGTGTGTTATAATGCATTATAACATGTATCTGTGCATTGAAAACACTTTTATAATGAAGAGTGTAATGCATTAAAACACAAGACAAACAACCAATTTAAGAATCAGAAGTATTATAATAAATTTTAACTTTGCTTACAATTATGAAAATATATTATGCATTATAATAAATACCTTTTGTAATGCATTATACCTAGAGGCTTTAAGCGTTTCATAACATATTTTTCCTTAGTGTGAAGAAATGTTTTAAAAATCTTAAGTACCTTTTTTTGCTATAAAGAAACTTTTGAGGAATGTAAAAATGTTCCTTCATGCAACCATCAATGCTCATCAAAATAACTTTTGTTTTTAAGAGCTAAGAAAAAACCTACACACAAGAACCTATCCTTTCCGGGTAACTTCCAGAAGACTAGGATGTGATCTTGTCAGAAAGGTTAACTGGCGGTTTAATTCAAAAGTAACACCTATAAGATATGAGAACCTGATTTTGATGTTTGAAAATGAAATTGGTTAAGTTCTGAAACTATACTTTCTCTTGAAAAAAAAAATTGTTTTCCACACTCACACACACACAAATGTAGTTGTGCAGCATATTGACTCGTGAAAACCAACCAGCAACCGCAGAACAGTAGAACATGACATTATGACATCATTCCACTGAGGGGAAATGCCACTCCACCACCCCCCCTCTTCCCTGGCTTGTTTGACATCATAAGCGCTGCTTTTGCACATGCCTTTTACATACATTTGAAAATACATTTATTTGGGGAAAACGTTAGCCAGTATAGGCCCTAAATGAGCTTGTCCTTAGTTTCCACGTTGGCCCTATATCTGAATTAACCCCAGCATGAGCCCTAAATGGGTTTGTTCATTGTTTCCGTGTCGGTCCTATCTGAATTAGCCCCAGAAAGGGCCGGTTTGTTCATGAGTTTCATGTTGGCCCTGTCTGAATTAGCCCCGGGAAGGATCCCAAATTAGTTTGTTGGTGGGTTTTATATGGGTTTTATCTGAATTAGCCACAGAAAGGGCCCTAAATGGGTTTGTTCTTGGGTTCCATGTTGCGCCTGTCTAAATTAGCTCCGGGAAGGGTCCCAAATTAGTTTGTTGATGGGTTTTATGTCGGTCCTATCTGAATTAGCCCCAGGAAGGGTCCTAAATGGGTTTGTTCATGGTTTCCATGTCAGTCCTATCTGAATTAGCCCGAGGAAGGGTCCCGAATGAGTTTGTTCAAGGGTTCCATGTTGCTGAATCTGAATGAGCCCATACACACAACCCATGGACAAACCTATTTGGGACCATACCTCAAGCCCATATCGTGCTTACATTGGCCCCACCTTGCAATGTTGGCTGGGACAGAACAACTTTGCAACCACCTAACAGCTTCCTGGCAACCAATAAAAGCACCTTATTAACCACTGCCCTAACAACCACGCAAAACAACCACCTTGCAAACTGACTAGAATTTGAACCACATGAGCATCATCTTAGTACTGTCTCTATTTATGTAGGAAACCTTAAATGCTCTAATGTTTAATGCTCATAATTAAAATTGTCTTAATCATAATTTTGAAATGTTAAATTTCAGGCAAAGAACACAAAGACCTATTATATACCTTCATTTTATAGTTCTTCTTACTCATATTAGTCTTTTTAGTTTTTTAATTTCTTATTTTGACTGTAAGCCTTGATCTTACCAAAATGTTGTCTAACCCAGCAGGATTCAAGAAACCTCAGCCAACCGCAACAATACATGGACATAAATCTAATGTCGTTTTCACCAAACTGTAAGTCAGCTCTTTGAACCTTTTAGACATTAAAGCCATCATCTTAATGTGTCTTCACCCCGACAGCAACATAGTGTCGGCCCAGATCCGGCCCACTTCTGGTACATGCAGAATCCAGACGTACCAGATGTGGGCCGGATCTGGGCCGACACTATGTTGTTGTCTTGGCCATTTGTAATTGTTCTTTTCTTACTTGACCCCAAATATTCACTCAGTATCCCAAAGTATCTCCAAAAGCAATTTGGATACTTAATTCACATTGAAAATGATATTTAACTGAAAACTGAACCGAAATGTATTCCTGTGAATTCTCAGCATCATTACTCCAGTCTTTAGTTTGTGGAAACCGTGATACATTTTAATCAGGATCATCTTTTGATAAATATAAATCTGAAAGCTTTATAATAAATGTCTTTGAATGGTATGTCCTGTATACGTTTGAACTTGAGAAGAACATCCATGAAAAACAACATTGATACCAATTGGTTAAAGATAATGATAACGAAAAGTTAATTTTGAAACAAGTTCCACCCTCATTTGTTTGCAGTTTCCACTTGGTTTGATTTATTTATTATTTGTTGCATTTCACGGAATGACATTCAAACGAGTCAAAAGTTAAAGTGCAACTTAAGTGTCCGAATACCTTTTGTGGGTCACTCAGTTATCAGTGTGTGTGTTGAAGCATAATAAAAACCTGAAAATTACTTATCTCTAGACTTGTTCACAGGGTCTGAAAAAGAAATGGTGGAGCTACTCCAGTGGAAAACAGTGGATCTCAGCTTCATCAATATAACGGAACAGTTGAATGTGAAGACCGAAGGCCTATACTTCCTGTACCTGCAGGTTACGCTTGACCCTCGCATGAAAGGAAACTATACAATCACTCTGCAATCGAATAATCGAAATGTGATTTTAAAAGGTCTTCTCAATGAATCAAAACACTCAACTGGCTTCATGGGTAAAGGGATTATGCTGAATAGCAAAGAAAGCTTAAATGTGACCTGCAAGCCTAAAGCCAAAATCTGGACCAATGAAACCTACCTGGGTGTGATCAAGCTTCGTTAAATCTGAATCTGGAAACGGATCTGTGACAGTATGAATGTGGACTCTGATTTGCACTGATCTGCTGGGTTTTGAAGTACACTGGATGTGTACGACATGTTTGATTTGGTAAGAAATGTATTACTCGTTTTTATTTATTTCGTAAAGTGGCATCTCCAAAGCTCTCTTCCTTTATTGCACTATATTTAAGCTTTTCTCCATTTGATGGACAATTTATTACTGCATAACCGAATTCTGATTGTTTTTTGGAGTGTACCAATGTAAAATTGGGTACTATTGATGCACTTTGTAAATACGTGTATTTGTGTGCAATTGACCCTTTGTTAACTGCTCCAAAAGATATTGTGAACCCTTCCCTAACGAAACAAAAATATATTGCAGTATATTGGAAAATATCATGCAATACATTAGGCAATATATTCACATATATGGGATTTAATATTTATGTTCGCCAATATATTGAAAGCGGCAATTATTTGTATATTTTGCAATTTATTACAGGAATATATAATATATTGTATAATACCATCAATATATTAATCCATGTATTTACAATATATTATAATTTATTTTGAAGTAATATATTGGTAAATATATTTTCCTTTCATAAGGGTTTATTTAATATCCACACTACAAAACCTGAATCAATAGAACAATTAAATGAGTTTAATAACATTAATTTAGGTCTTCATACTGATGTCATACATGTCTGTTTGAATATTATTATCAACATTAAATCTACTGTTTTAATTTTTTTGTCAGGATTTAACGAGAAAGGGGAATAAATGCCACTCTGGTTATCTTGTGTCAATATTATAAGCTCCTCAACAACAATATTTATTTCTTTTTTTACTGTAAAATTTGATTGAAAACTAGCCAGACACACAGAATCTCCAAACACTGAAGAGAGCAGGGTAAAAGGGTCAAGTGCACACAAAGAAGAATATCAAAAAAACCACACTCACTTAATAAGGCAATATGGCTACTATGCTAAGTTTTTGCCAGCTAACATGTCATGGGTCAGGTGGCATATCAAAGGAGCCAAGCCACTAAAATATTATATATTGTAATTGTATCTGAGCCATAAGGGGACAAGAACCCCCAACCCCCACCCCATCCCCAATAATTGGAAATAGCTAAATTGTCCTCCCCAAAATGTATTTCTTAATGTTGTTCTCCATTATGTAGCGCACTGTTTATTGTTTTTTGACAGACCGTTTAAACGTTCAATCGGATTAAAAGAAGGCGGGGCTTACTATTCACTGAAGGCGAGTGTGAATTCCAACGCAACAAACTCTAACTTCTTTATTCCTTTAAAACCCTCTTAATCCTCTAATTACTTAATTTCTTTAAATAAAATGATTAAAATTATAAAATTAAAAAATAAATAAATAAATGTTCAATACATAATTATGGCGTTGAATTGTGTTGTGTATGTGTATTTTCTTGTTTTATATATATATAATATTTGTATTTATGGTTGGTAATTACACAGTGGCAACTATCTAATTTATTGGCTACACTGTAAAAAAAAAAGGTTGTTTTTTGTTGGTTTAACTTAAAAACGTAAGTAACATGGTTGCCTTAAAATGTTGAGTATATTGAAATTAAAAATTTAAGTTGATACAATGAAGGAAATTTGTTTAATAAATAGAAACTCAAAATATGTTTGTATCTGAACATAAAAAATTTGATAAATCATGAAAATAGCACAATTTGGCATGTTTCACTGCATCATCAGAAATAAAACACACAATTATCCAATATGCTTACAAAATCTTTTAATAATCTTTCAATAAAGGTTGTCGAAGAAACCTCAGCCAACTGCAACAATACATGGACATAAATCTAATGTCGTTTTCACCAAACTGTAAGTCAGCACTTTGAACATTTTAGACATTAAAGCCATCATCTTAAAGTGTCTTCACCCCGACAGCAACATAGTGTCGGCCCAGATCCGGGCCACTTTTGGTGAATCTCAAAAAATGTTCATTGTATTAACTCACAATTTTAATTTCAATGAACTCAAAATTTTAAGGCAACCGAGTAACTTTTTTTCTAAATAATTTTTTACAGTGTACTTAAAATGTATGGTTTAGAGAACAAACATAACGAAACCAATGAGTCCAACACAATCTTCGTAACCATTTGACAGTTTGGCCAATTGGTGGCTAGTTTTGTATTAAGTGGTAAAGATCTAGTTTGTATGTTTTCGCATGATCTGCTCACTGGTGGTTAGGTTTAGAGGTGTGGTTAGGAAATTGCTTATTTTGTCCCTAAATATTTTATGATTTGTGTGATTCGCATAGAACGAATACATACGCAATCGTCACCTCGTATAACACCGTTTTCATTTCCTATGATATCAGGTTGATAAGTCATTGGTTTGGAGAACACATCAAACGAAGGCAATTCTTTTAATGGAAAATCTGTTTCACAAAAATAACTTGGCTAATGACTGGCAGTACTGTTTTAAACCCGATATACAGTTTAAGAATGGAGAAATGTGACCCGTTATGATTGTTGAATGTGACTGGATCATGTTCATAGATAATGTGATGAACAAAGCTGTGTTCTCTTTACAAATTTTAACTACTGATGCTTATCAGGCTTTTCTGGTTAGCTGACATTTGAACCGCTAGATATGTCATGAAGCAGGAAATTCTATGTAATATGTACAGTATCCTCTGGCTGGAAACTCAGGATCTGTTATGACATTTTAAAGTGTGGATTTTGTCACTTTTTGGGTCACTGTATATGGCTGAATGAATGTTTTGTTTCGTAATGTTACTTAATGTCTTAAGATCTCCTCTCAAATAAAGTTACTCAGTTTATGTTTGTTTGTTTGTGTATTTTATCAGCTATATCTGACAGAAAGCTTATACACAGTGTAAGACAATTGCTTGAATAAACAACTACACACTTTCTGCCAACGTCGTATGCATTTTTCCACCTTGTTTTAATTGTTTGGTTTTTCTGTGTGTTTTTTGTGATGACTCATTCATACTGATGGCAGACTCGCTGATATACTTACAAGAACGATACAGACAATGATAAGACTTTCCATCGAGGTGGGAGTGAGGGGGCAGAAACGCAGCAGTGACTCATTTCCATGAATCCATCAGCAAACATCATTAGCTAGCTGTGGGTTTTTCAACACTGACATGTTTTCAATAAGCATGTCGAATTTGTACCTACTCTTACGTTGGCACTAAACGGAATCATCTTTAGTGAAGTTACCTCTGAGCCTTCTGTTATGGTTCTGCGTGTGAGATCCGTCTCAGAGATCCTGAATCTATAGAGTCATCGCTCTGTGTACTGTGACATAATGTTTTGATGACTCAATAGCGGGACCCTCTTTCTGAAAAAAAGTGAGAGTGCGTAAACCGAAACATCACTCAGCACATCTGCTTTCGAGGAGCCCCTTGTTAGCTCATCAACGTCTTTTCACACACTCATCATCTCACATTTAACAGCCCTGAATATAATATGCACTACATTTTTTTAATATCAAAAGCTCTTCAGTAATCGGAAGCAATGTTATCATTTTATTTCTGGTGATTTACTCTGATTAAACAGAGACGCTAGTCAAATATGATCTAACATGGCATCTGTGGATATAAAGCCTGTTTCTATGTTTTAACGGTGCTGTTGACTGACTGACTGACTGACTGACTGACTGACTGACTGACTGACTGATTGATTGATTGATTGATTGATTGATTGATTGATTGATTGATTGATTGAGATTTTTGTGTGGAATGGGAATGCTATAGCTCTCTCCAGGTATTTTTGGCCTGTTGCTCTAAAACTAGGGTTTTCACAGTCTTATAGGTCCAAAGTTTACTTTGGTATTTAGGTTATGCGTTCACAGTCAATATTGTTATCAGTGTAGTCTGCTCCTATCCCGCCATATTATACGCAAGCACCATTAATTATCATGCAATACATACATTTGTGGCAAAAAAGGTCAATTGTCTATTGTCAATAGGAGCACAGGGCCTAACTTTTTGCCACACATGCCAATCGTCAGTGACTTAAGAAAATTCACCGGTCATAAATTGTTAAATAGGTTTCTGGACTGTATTGACTGGTTCTGACTTATTTGGGATCATCACAGGGCATCGGTAAAAATGCACAAAGTCCAATAGTCCAATCACTGTTGTTTAATAAAAGGTTCAAGCCATCTGACATACTCAGTGCAACACTTACTTTTCAAGTTACGCACACTCATCTATAGCTTGGATACACGCAAGCCCTCCGCAGCTTTCAAGCGGAACATAACAATGTGCGTCAAACTCTGGAGGCGGGACTAAGCTACAGTCGTCAATAATTCCCAACCCACCAATCACGATTAACTTCCTGAGCCTTTTCAACATACATTTTTTTCTTACTCGCCATTAAAGGACAATGTAATGACACAAACATTTTAGATACCAGTGAAAATTCAAAATTCTCTATTCCAATGTTGATGCCACAGCTAAAACTACTAGCATAACTAATATACATTTAAATTACAAGCAATAGCACAAATACACACCCATAAAGGATTATTAGGAACTTTGAGCGTGGCATGGTTGTTGGTGCCAGACGGGCCGGTCTGAGTATTTCACAATCTGCTCTGGAATTTTCACACAATCATTTCTAGGGTTTACAAAGAACGGCGTTGTTAACCCCTAGCAGTTTGAGACACAAGTTGTTTGAGGCCGAGGCGGGAGATAGTCGGTTCAGCCCCATTCGCCAGTAACAGCGGATTATCAGTGAATCCCAGTTCTCTCCGACAAAAGTAACTATCCTGTGTAAAATGATCACTAGAGGCAGATGTTGGTGGTGATCCTCGGCTCTCCATTAAAAAAGTGCGTCATCGACAGTAGGGGCGGGGCCAGGCTTAGTGGCTCCAGTGCGTCATCAAGCCGCCATTTTAGTCCTGCCTTAGAAAATCCGGAGCACAGCAATGGTGAATAACTGTTTAACGGTCTAACTCCATAATTCAGGACTTCACAGTTCACAATCTTTGCAATGTGTTTAAGCAATACATTTCTAACATTTATTATGTGTTTACAATTTTTTTTTAGAATTGCCTTTACAGGGTCTTTAAAGGTCCCATTCTTCGCGTGTTTTCGAAGCTTTGATTATGTTTACAGTGTGCAATATAACATGAGTTCATGTTTCGCATGTAAAAAAACACAGTATTTTTCACACAATTGACTTATCTGTACAGCGCTGTTTCCTCTGTCCTAAAAACGGCCTGATGATTTCCTTGTTCTATGAAGTCCCTCCTTCAGAAACACGTAACGAGTTCTGATTGGGCCAGCGCTCCCCGTGTTGTGATTGGACAGCAGCTTAGCGCACTTTGCCCGGAAAGGTCCCGCCTCTTACCATAACGGGGAGATGCAAGCGCTGAATGCGCGCTCTTCTCCACGTGGGAGAGCAACAAGACCACGCCCCCTATTTTTCGTGTTCTTGTGGGCGGAGTGTTAGTCAACAAACGGTTCTAGTGACGTCATTCCTGAAGGAAGTGCAGGGGTGTAGTCCTAACCGGCCGTTCACTGTAGGCTTTGAAAGGGAACTTCTGTTAAATAAAATATCTTGCTTGGCATTGAACTTTGAGCTTTATAATTTTACAGGTATTCTTTATGCTCTAACAGCAACATTACACACTAACTAAAATTTGAAAAATGGAATCGCGAAGAACAGGTCCTTTAATGACATAAATTTCATTTTTGGGTGAACTAACCCTTTAAATATATAAAATGTTAAGGGTCAAACTTTTGTGACAAAGCAGCACTGGCTTATCAACAGTCCTGTTCATATTTGTTCACGTTCATGTTCTCACAACATTGCATTGTTTGGATTCACAAAAATCTCACCGGCCAATTAGAGATTGATACTTTACATTATATACTCACTTTTGGCACTTGGTGAGAGTTCATTTTAGGCCCTGGTGCAACACACACAGATGTCACTTTCAACCCAAATGTTCTCTTGGTCAAAGACGAGTCATTTCACTCAGCGGCCATCTTTGAAACGCCTCTCGGGCATGCAAGTGCAGCTCCTCTCTTTGAATTGTCAAACATCAAATTCTGCAAAACTGTTCATCAAGCTTACGATTAAATTTCATATTTGAAATCACTAAATTTGACAACAACTGTCTCATAAATGTAGTTTCTAAATGCCCGAATCATGACAAAAACCTGCATTACTAAATTTTGTAAAACAGCAATGACTGTAACTTTAGACCTCTGACTTACATTACTTCTTTTTTTTCTTTGTTTCCAAAAATATCTGTCTATTGGATATTTCTCTTCATCTTCCCCATAAGGAAAGTGTTGATAAGTTGGATATGCAACTAGGATTTGTTTTCCAACATGTTTCACCATTAACACACTGGGGGAAATGGTAGGCTAATATTATGGTGAAAATGTAGCGAACAAAGTTATGTGAATTATTCAGGTCATACTATTTGACACCACTGAATCAACATAAACATATGGTTATTTATACTAGCATAAAACATTTTCATGGTTTAAATCAGGCACTCAGACTTAAAAAACAATGATAGTCTTCAAAGACATATTAATATTGATTTAAATTAGCTGATGGAATTTGGCTGAGCTTAAATAATATTGGCAGTCCTACGCATAAATAATAAATCATACATTGCGATAACTGGTTCATATCCCGTCTCTCCTGAGTGGGTGTTCCTCATTTTGTGGCCGCTCCCGCTGAGTCGGTAAAGGGCAAACACACTCATTATTAGCCACAAATTTATGTCCATGATGCTAATTTAACAGCCCACTCTTGTTAAAATCAGCCGTTATATCCACCTCCACATAAAGAGGAGATAGGGCAGAAACATTTCCGCTGCGCGTGTGCTTCTGTTGCTGAGGGGAACCTCGTTCATCAGCTTCTTTTCCCTTCTCTTTCCTAACTTCTCTTTCTCGCCCCGTGTCACTGAAATGAAATTGAAATATGCTAATTTGACGTTCTTGTGTCTCTTGTTTTGTTCGGTGGTGTCAAGAGGAAAATAGCCCTCATTTCACACACTTCAATGGCCTTTATCTGAACTCCCATTTGTCGCTACTTCCTCAAACAATAAGACAACAGTGCATGTCTGACAGATCGCGGACGATAGGGGTGAAGAGGCTCTGTCACTTGATCTCCCATGTTTCAGCAGCAGGTGGCGCTGTTTTACTTACTTCTTAACACTGTGAGCTGTTCAAGTGATGAGCTGTTGTGACTGAAAACATTTGTGTTTGTCGACAGGACCAATCCACCCGAATTCACCCTATTCATTCTTTCCTACCCAAATAAAGTTTTTGTTTAAAATACAAATATATGCAAATGACATTAGTTGTGTTGTTTTTGGAATGTTTATTATAAATTATTTAGGCCTATCCTTGGACTTACAAATAAATTAAACAAATAATTTAAAAAATCCACGTGCCATAATCTTTATCTCTTGTTCCATTGACTCTGGTACGATGGAACCGGAAGTGCACAAATTCTAACTCGCCATTTACACTCAACCCATGGCAAAACGACCCAATGTAGCTGTATTGACCCAGTAAAGCTTAAACCGGGAAGCAATTGGGATTTGCAAAGGACAAAGACAAAATGATAATACAAGTTTTTAATTTCTGCAGTCTTCTAAAAACATATTAGCTTTGTGTGATCAATATAGACTAAAAGTTCTTCCCATCCGCTGCAGATCTCATGTGTCATTCTATTGCACATATTGAAACTGGCATGTGACAATCACACAATGGCATTTTGGCCTCAATGGTCACCTGGCATGTCGCGTTTAAAAGCCCTGTTTAATGCAGTCGGTGAGATTTGAGCAATGCAGTGAATTATCAGTGAGTATGACTTCAATTAGTTCCGTTTCTTACACTAAACAATCATAGTAGTACGTGGAATACAGTCATATGAAAAGATTTGATGATGGGGATGTTGGAGCAAAAATGACGAGATTACATATTTCCTTGTTGTTTGTTTTAAAAAAAATAATAATAATTGCTGATAGATCACCCAAAAAATGAAAAGTCTGTCATTTACTCACACCGAAGTTGTTCAAGGTGAGTTTCCTTCTCCTGCTGAACACAACATATATTTTGAAGAATGTTGGTATCCAAACAGGTGATGCAAAAAAAACATGCAATGAAAGTCAATAGGAAACTAAACTGCTTGGTTACCAACATTCTTCCAAACCTCTTCCGTTGTGTTCAGCACAAGCCTCATGTTAAAAACTGAAGCCAAAACGCCTCGATCGGCCGCAGGTGGTTAATCCAAGTATAGCTCATAACTTCGCCCCTCTGTGTATTCTAAAGACAAACTAAACAATCAAATTACACTTCAAATTATTGTTTCCCAAAGACGGTTTCTGTCATTTTAGGCAGTTATTATCACGATGATTTCATTTCAAGTGTCTGTTTTTTTAAATAAGTTTGGTTTTAGTTAGTTATTTGATGCTATAAAAACGGGGGGGGGGGGGGGGGGTGATGTCCTGATTGACATCTATGATGGACGGCTATTCACTGAGGCACCGACTGACTTTTTTCAGGTTTTTTGGAGGGAATTGGAGCTTTAGCTTTCGTTTCTACATTATGGGCGGGCATTTGATATTCCACCTTTATCTCCTGCTCTCTTCTGCGCAGACTCCGGTCCCGAGGTGAGACTCAAGGCGTTTCTCAATGTCAGGGAAGGATCCTCGGAAGCCAGAATTCCGAGGGTGCCACGTCATCGACATCCAACGAAGGACTGTTCCAATGTCGAGGATCCTCGGAATTTCAACTAAGGACTGAGTCCTTCGTTTGAAAAATATGCCATATACAGGAAAGGATGCATATGAGTAGCCTTCACGCTCTTAAATCGCCCACAATCCTCTGCGCGCAGCTTTGCCATCTTCAGACATTGGCGGAGTCGGAGCGTTAACGGGGGAAATATGCTTGTATCGGGGTTGGGAGGGAAGGAGGCGGGAACCGGCAAACGTTCAACAACTTTATAAATAAAAAATAAACAAAACGAAAGTAACACGGGCAGCCCCTCACAGACGACTGCCCGCACACACGTAATAAATCATAAACAAACTATAACATAAACTCCAGGCGGTCCCTGCTTGCCACACTGCTTTTACATTTAAGTATATTTACGTTAACAAACATTTGTTATAACCGTAGTAAATATAATTAAAGTTTACGGTTTAAATGCTGGTACAAATTACTACTGTATTGATATTTATAAAAAATTAGGGGTGTCCCCGACTAAGGATTTACACATTCGAATCCGAATTTTCGAATCTCTCTATGGTTGACCGATAGTCGAATCATCTATGTGTGTGTAAACCATAGACCGGAAAAAAAAAACGGTATAAACGGTTTGGGAAGGGCAAGACCTATAGTCAGCAGGAGGCTAAGACTATTTTTATTTTAATTTACACACGGCACACAGCCACCACTTTTAATAAAGTGATCAAAACTGAATGCCACCGTCGCTGTATGTGTTCGAATTTTAAAGGCGCGGCACGTCCGGTGCGAAGCTCAGTGCCCTTAAAGGGGCGATCGCTCAGCGCAGCGACACGTCTTTATAACACTAATATTGAGCACCCCCATATTGCCAAAATGGTATGATCCTCGTTTCATAACACCCGCGAAGATTCGACCATGAGATCAGTGGTCGAATCCGGTCCTGCATATCGATGCATCGAATCTTCGACTATTAGGGGTCACCCCTAAAAAAAATATATACTCACATAACGTTATTGATGGCCAACGGACCTGTTATTTAACTAAGCTTGGTTGCTGTCACCAGCATTTTATAAATAACTAGTTAAGTTGTAGGCCTACAAATTAATTTAACGTTAATATTATGCTATTCACAGCATTATTAATAGCTTTCTCATCTTTTTTAACAGGGACCAAGGAACAAATGGAGGCGTTCATACCTTTTCACTGACGTAATGATGCAATGACGTGCACTTGCTAGCCTGTTCCATTTACGTGTTCTCCGAATGCTCAAGAGGCGCCTCACCTAGCCTCTGGAGGAAGTGACTTGGAAGGATCAGTCCTTCCAAGGAAGCATCCTTGACATTGAGAAACACCTTCAGTCCCAAATCTGCGCAAGATATTATTATCTGCGCAAAATCTGCGCCATATTCGGCGGCTTCACTTTTCTTCAGCGGAAGAGAATGAAATCGCGTCCGGAAGAGAATGAAATCGCGTCCATATTTTTTTAAGGTCTGTGGTTCAGCAGAAGAAAAAATGTCATACGGTTTGTAACAACTTGGGTATGAGTAAATGTCAGAATTTTTATTTTTGGATAAAGATCCCTTTAACCTGTTAACTGTCACCCTCCTTTTTGAAAATATACATGAAAATTCACTATCCAAACTGAAATGGTTGCAATTCAGGAATGCTTTTGAATATAGACATACGCTTGGTATCCTTCTAAAGAAGACAGTCAGCAGAGTATTGCTCAAGGGAAATCACTTCAAAAAAAAATAAAGTATAAAGTTATGGAAGTTTAAATTTACTGTAAATCAAAAATACTCTACTAGATATTTAATATTTAATATATATATATATATATATATATATATATATATATATATATATATATATATATATATATATATATATATATATATATATATTACAAAATAAGTTGTACTCTAAAATGACTATCAAATCAAAGCCATATGTCTAATCAGTTTTTGTTCCAAATTTGAAGTTGATATCACAAAAATTGAAGTTCCCATGAGGTTTTGTTTAGGCGTTGTACCAAAAAATAGCCACCGGGTGTCATTTTAATGCAATTTCCTGTGTCAAAATTATATATATTATTTCCAAATATCACAAAACAATTTGTAGATATAGAACCATGAGACTCAGACCTTTCTGAAGATATGTGTTTTGTCAAGATTAGAAAAGGTTTTTATTATAAAGTAGTTAAATAAATATGAAATATGACGACGCATCTTGGGGAGGAGGCCGCTAGAATAATTTAGAGCACCGTTTCCATGGGAACGCAAGGTCCGATTTCAAAACGGGCTTCACGGGATGAATCTTGAGTTCGTAAGCTTTCGAATGATATATAGTTTGTCAACATTAGATCAGGATAAATATAGGATATAATTGTTTTAAACATGCAGTGGCAAATGGGCCCACCAGTGGGCCAGTGAACCGTAACAGGTTAAATTGGATTTCCATGTGAGCGTTTTGTTTTTATGAGCTAAAAGCAATTTTTTTTAGTCCTGAAATCAGCAACACTTCTGATCTTAATTGTTACTCTATGTGAAGTCAAATCTCTTCGCACGCTTTACTATTTATATGCATTTACATGTGATTGGGTTGACTATATAGTGGAAATTGAAAGGGCAGGCAAATCCAGTCAAAAAACTTTCAGTTTCACCCTACCAAAGCAGGAGAAAGACTAAATATGCTAATGTGAACATACACTGGACACCCACAAATAAACTATCCACAATACATACACACACATCAACACACACAAAACCTTCCCATTCAAAATCAACTCAAGGCTGACTGTGCCTGACATCAAAGCTTCAAATATCAAACTCATGCACTGACAGCTCAAAATCAACATACTCTTTTCTGAAAGTGATAATGTCATGAAATGTTGGAGTCTAAATGTGTGGGTTGGAATCTTCCACCGAGCCTGTTAAAGGAGCTTCAGCCTTTAGACAGACAGATCTGAGTCAGCGAAACAGCCGTTCTTTGTACCTGTGTTTGTGGCTAGCGTCCCCCACCCCCATTTCCTCTGCAGTTTACAAGCTCTGCTAAGAATACACAGCAGCGTGGGCGTTCACAAAGAGAAGCTTCTTAGAACAAAACCAAACGAAACGGGACCCGATTAAAACGATAAGCGCATCTGCGTGCAAAACGGACCGTGAACCGGGCGCTTCTTGAAATGTTTGCTGCAGTGGCACGTTGATGTCATCTGACATGTAAACAGGTAGCATCTCAAAAAGACAAATGACTCATCTTACCCTACAAAGTCCCTGGTGTGGAGAGATGAGTCAGAAAAACTGTACATTATGAGTTTAAAAATACATTTGCAGATAAAGCAAGATTCACAAATGAAAGTGTCAGTGTAGATGAGAAGGAAAGGTCAAACCGCACATCATTACGGATCCTCACCCAAATGACATCTCATGCTATGAGTGTTACATAACGTGGCCGTATAATGATGACTTGGAGCCGACTGAGGTTTGCCATAAGTTTATTATGAGTAGAAAATGCATTCGAAATAAACAAACATTCACATTTAATAAAGAAAAACATAATTGAAAAGTTTTGTGCCGCTGATACACAGAGAAAATAAGCATTCAAATAAATTGCATCCTCTTTCAAATAAAGGGGTCCAAAAGTTTGAGAAAATGCGTTTATTTCGCAAAATGAATATTTCTGTGGGATTCAATGTTTCTGTATCCTGACAAGCCACATCAACATTTTTAGGTTCGGAAGCTCACAATTGACAGGGCTCAATCCGAGGGGCGGGATAAATGGTTGTCTTTCAAACTCCCTCTGCACGCGATAGGATAGCGCTACACCAACCAGAGCAACGAAGGTGAAGCGGAGCTATAGTTGATAGATTAAATTTTCGGCAAAACTCTGAACACATCTTTCCTTCTTAAGAATGACTTCAGTTCCGTTCTTTTCTCAGAGAAAAACTTAACTCCAAATATTCCAGAGTTGCGGTCAAAGCCGATTTGAAAGACCACCGTTCGCCTGCTTCTGTGTTTACTAGAAGCACGCAAGTGCAACTCTGCCGGCATTATGTTAAGCCCCGCCCACCGACTCTATACACGATGCGATTGGCCCGACCAGAGTGTGGTTTTTCCAGCTCAGAAGTCTATTTCTTTACTCCACAATGTTCAATTAGAATGTCAACTTGATATTTTCAACCAACACAACCACAACTATTTATATTTTGGCAAATTGGTAGCGAATTCCTATACATTTGTGAATTTTTTGTAAATGTGCTTATGCCCTAGACTGGGTAAACCCAGCCTGATCTGCAAGCAATTTGATTTCGCCCGGCAACTCAGTCTGAAAACCTGTACATTAAATTTTACTGCTTCTGTTACACTTTTGCGGGAACCAATCACAGACTGGTTTATCCACCTGTCACGCTATTGACGGGTTTAACGTGATGGCAGATAGAGAAGCGATGGGTCGGTGCCTGTTGATCATGTCTCTTGTGGTCTGATTGGTTGAAGGACTATCCAATTACATACAGAGTCATTCAAATAATGCTTGTTGATCACGCCTCTTGTGCAGTAAAAATACAGAGCAGACTCCCCAGATCAATGTTCAATCTTAAAGTGAGCTTGGTCTGGTGATAGCCAGACAACTTTCGCCCAAATGGAGGTTAGGTTATGGGAGGGACCTTTATGCTTACTTATTTATTATTATTATTTTACAAAATTGCAATCTTGCAAAATTCCTCAGACTTCTCTCTGGTAATGGATGCAGGACTTAATTGGATAGTTCACCCAAAAATTAAAATGTTGTCATCATTTACTCGATGTTGGCAATCAGGCAGGGGGGAAATACTATGGAAGTGAATGGCTGCTGTTAATGGTTTGATTACCAACATTGAGTGAACGATGACAAAATTTTTATTTTAACTCACTGGAAGTGATTACATGCAGAAGGCTGTTAGACATAGTGACGTATTTTGAGGTAAAAAAATGTTATAAATACTGTTCGGTTTCTCGCAAAAACCCATCGTTTCGTGTCTTAAAGGAAGTGTATGTAAGATTGTGGCCAAAATTGGTACTGCAATCACCTTTAAATGACTGTAGAGCGGTGTATCCCCTCTCCCCCTCCCCCTGAATCGAGGTTGCCAGATAAGTCTGCAGGATCAGCAGGAGTGTTTGTAGCTGCAGCTGTGGTAACTAGAGCAGATCTGGCAACCCGGATGCCGAAACACTACTGACTTTGTGATTGGTCGATTATGTGGAAGGCGGAGCTTCAGGCCAAAACACGACATGTCAACATCAACATCAGTTGAGGGCTGCAAAAACAACCTTTAAATGACAATATCCTGGCCAGACTACTGTTGTCAGTGATATAAGTATTTGATATTAACATGATTTATTAATGTCTAGTGACATATCAGGGCCATTTTATGATTTATTGAAATACAATTCTTACATATTGTTCCTTTAAGATATCAATGTGTCATCACAAGCCGCAATTTGGATGTAAATAAAGTTTTAAATAAATTATTGGAGGCTGCTTCAAAATGTTTAACTTGGATGTACGTCACAAGAAACTATTTTAAAGAAGCTGTTTCATTGTGACATGAAAGTTACAAAAATATTCACATTTTCAACATGGTCTCAGACTTTTAGGCTCCACCGTATGAAAGAAATATCTTCAAATAGTTAAATATAATTTAATTAAATATTTATAAGAACAATTCAAAAAAATAGTTTTTTAAAAAGGTAATATTTAAGATCTTTAAAGCAAGGAGCAGGTATATATATATTGCAATAATATCTTACATCTCAAGCAAATTAAAGGTACAATAAAAAATAATGTTCATCTTCATAAACAATTATTAATACAGCCGTTCTCAATTTATTCAGACACCTGTTGCTGAGGAGTCAGAATACAGATGATATTTCCTAGTTACAGACATTATAAACCAAAGCCTGTATTACATTAAGAATCAGAAAACAAAAATACTAAATGTGCCACACAAACTATAACGTCCATAAAGGTCTTTTAAAATATATATTTGAGCCGCTATTAAAGTTGAGATCTGCAGAGCGGCAGGTGCTACACACTGGCAGAAACATTACAGACTTTGAAACATAAACTACATGACTTTTACTCTTATTGTTAGTCTTTTTTAATATATATATATTTTCACATTTCTAAAGATTTGTCATATACTCTGCTGGGTTGGGTCATTTTGTGTATGACCCAAGCGTAGTTTTTCTGAAAACAGCTGCTGGGTTCAAATGGGTAAATGTAACCCAATGTTAGGTAGTTTTTGCCCAACCAGTTAAAACTGTATAATATTACAACGGTCATTTTGAGAAAACGTCCTGAGGGAAAACTTCCAGAATTAAATCAAGGTTGTATTACATTGTATTCCTATTAAATTATTACTTTAGGTAAACGTCTTTAGTCTGTTCACATGTACTTCGCAGCTAGCATCTGCTTGGAACGCTAGCTTAGCGACATGCCGGTGCTAATATGAAAATTGTACCTTTCCGCTAATGGTGCAAACCATTGTGTTGGCTGACCAAGAACTATGTCAAAACAACCCATCAAATGGGTTTAAAAATGGGTATTAAAATAACCCAGCAAGTGTTCTGCCCAATATTTAACCAGCGTTGGGTTGCCTAATAACCCAGAAATTGTTGTTTTTATCCCAGCATTTTTGGTACCCTTTCATAAAGGTACAAAAATGTTACCATATTTCCTTCTAAAGTGTACATATTTGTACTTTTTAAAAGGAAACTGCCCCAGTGACAGCTTTTCTGAAAGTATTTGGTAATTATCTGACTCCATGAAAATCATCTAAACCATGAAGACGCCAAAGTAGTTCTCAGCAGCTGTGGACAACACAAGTGTACAATTTTTCACCCGGACAAAGAGAACATCATCTTTGTAGAGATGAAAAACGCCACTGAGGTAGCTGTTGTCTGTGGTCGCCGGCCTCAGGGGTGTAGAACGAAACCTAGAGGACTGGAGCAGCACAAGCTCACTCCCTGCATATCGGGGTGTAATCCAGAGCACAGCGTGGGAGCATGAGATGGTATCGTCATGGAAGTTGATCTTAGAGTAGACGGAGTAATAGCCCTCTTTCTCTATGATGAGTTTGTCCTCGCTGTGTTTGACATGGTGAAGGATGGCTTGATAATTCCACAGTATGACTCCATTAACTGGTTTCTGATTGGCTATAGAGGAGAGGACATTACATTAGCACTCAAATGTGTGACTGGCTGAATTTATGTTTCTCATGATCCCATGTATAAAGGTCTTATTATTTCTTATTCTTATGTAAAAGCTTTGCTTGTTTGATTAACTGGGTTGAATTGCAGTGGATACTGCAGTAAAACCAGCTAACAAGTGTCCACTGTCCATGTGAATGTTGGAATTCCCATATTTATATTCAGGTTATTATTATTATTATTATTATTAATATTATTATTATTATTTCAGTTCTGATAACAAATGTAAAACTGAGATGCGGTGGATATGGGCTGAATGTAAATTTCCAGAAAGTTTCCAAAAAATATATTTTTTTAAATCTCTTCAAAATAATTCCTGGAAAGTTTCCGGAAAAACTGTGTAGACATCGGTAGTGTTGATTGTCAATGATGCCAAACAAACAAACAGAAAATTTAATAAAATGAACTTACTTGCCAGTTGTGCCATTGGTTTTGATGGCTTAATTTCTCCAAGCTTGTGTTTGGAGGGTACGCGGTCTATTTTATCTATAGAAAAAGCATACATTTACCATAGATTTAAGTGCAATCTGATATTCTTAATATGCCATGTTTAACTAGAATAAAAAAAATGAAATCAGAGTAAACTTGTGACATACAGACTGTTTGAGTGATCTTTACCTTGTTTTCTCATGGCAGTCTGAGGTTCATCTGGAGGCACCTGAAAAGAGAATCACACATTTATGATTTCACTTCGAGTCTATGATTTTTCAAATGCCTTGGGTGAAAACGCCTCATAAAAAAAATACAATACTGTCTCATGGCCTGCTGCTACTGCTGCATTTATTGTGTCTAATTAGCAGCAAAGTCTTGCACTTTATTTAATGTAAAATGGCATCAGTTCATAAGCATCACCTCTATATTTTCTACATGTACATCTTGATTCCATCTGGAAAACATCTGTTGTGTAGACATCTTTTAAAAAGAAGTTTTACACACATTCGAAACCATAAACTTCCTCAAAACATCTTCCAAATGTCTATATACAGTGGGGAAAATAAGGATTTGAACACAGTGCTATTTTGGAAGTTCTCCCACTTGGAAATCATGGAGGGGCCTGAAATTGTCATCGTAGGTGCATGTCCACTGTGAGAGACACAATCTAAAAAAAAAAACAGATCCAGAAATCACAATATATGATTTTTTAACTATTTATTTGCATGATACAACTGCAAATAAGTATTTGAACACCTGTCTATCAGCTAGAATTCTGACCCTCAAAGACCTGTTAGTCTGCCTTTAAAATGTCCACCTTCACTACATATATTATCCTAAATTAGATGCACCTGTTTGAGGTTGTTAGCTGCATAAAGACACCTGTCCACCCCATACAATCAGTAAGAATCCAACTACTAACATGGCCAAGACCAAAGAGCTGTCCAAAGACACTAGAGACAAAATTGTACACCTCCACAAGGCTGGAAAGGGCTACGAGGAAATTGCCAAGCAGCTTGGTGAAAAAAGGTCCACTGCTGGAGCAATCATTAGAAAATGGAAGAAGCTAAACATGACTGTCAATCTACCTCCGACTGGGGCTCCATGCAAGATCTCACCTTTTGGGGTCTCAATGATCCTAAGAAAGGTGAGAAATCAGCCCAGAACTACACAGGAGGAGCTGGTAAATGGTTACTGTTGCTAATACACTAAGAAGTCATGGTTTAAAATCATGAATGGCACGGAAGTTTTCCCTGCTTAAACCAGCACATGTCCAGGTCCGTCTTAAGTTTGCCAATGACCATTTGGATGATCCAGAGGAGTCATGGGAGAAAGTCATGTGGTCAGATGAGAAAAAAAAATTGAACGTTTTAGTCATAATTCCACTAAACGTGTTTGGAGGAAGAAGAATGATGAGTACCATCCCAAGAACACTATCCCTACTGTGAAGCATGGGGGTGGTAGCATCATGCTTTGGGAGTGTTTTTCTGAACATGGGACAGGGCGACTGCACTGTATTCAGGAGAGGATGACCGGGGCCATGTATTGCGAGATTTTGGGGAACAACCTCCTTCCCTCAGTTAGAGCATTGAAGATGGGTCGAGGCTGGGTCTTCCAGCATGACAATGACCCGAAGCACACAGCCAGGATAACCAAGGAGTGGCTCTGTAAGAAGCATATCAAGGTTCTGGCGTGGCCTAGCCAGTCTCCAGACCTAAACCCAATAGAGAATCTTTGGAGGGAGCTCAAACTCTGTGTTTCTCAGCGACAGGCCAGAAACCTGACTGATCTAGAGAAGATCTGTGTGGAGGAGTGGGCCAAAATCCCTCCTGCAGTGTGTGCAAACCTGGTGAAAAACTACAGAAAAACGTTTGACCTCTGTAATTGCAAACAATGGCTACTGTACCAAATATTAACATTGATTTTCTCAGGTTTTCAAATACTTATCTGTAGCTGTATCATACAAATAAGTTAAAAAATCATACATTGTGATTTCTGTATTTTTTTATTTATTTTTTTATCACAGTGGACATGCTCCTACGATGACAATTTCAGATCCCTCCATGATTTCCAAGTGGGAGGACTTGCAAAATAGCAGGGTGTTCAAATACTTATTTTCGTCACTGTAACATCTGAAAAGAAACGTTTTAAAAGGGTTAGTTCACCCAAAAATGAAATTTCTTTCATTAATGACTCACCCCAATGTCGTTCCACACCCGTAAGACCTCCGTTCATCCTCGGAACACAGTTTAAGATATTTTAGATTTAGTCCGAGGCCTTTCTGTCCTTTGAATGTAAGTGTATGCCCACTTGCTGTCCACGTCCAGAAAGTAAACATCATCAAAGTAGTCCATATGTGACATCAGTTGGTTAGTTAGACTCTTTTGAAGCGTCAACAATGCATTTTGGTCCAAAAATAACAAAAAATAAAATAAAAATTTCAGCATTGCCTTCTCTGACACGTTCCTCAAACAAAAATTCAAAAGGTCATGAATCAGAACGAGCTCTATTTCATGTCACAATGATTCAGAACGCATTTCAAACTGGCAAATTGCTGAAATCACGTGACATGGCGATACAAATCACGAATCAATCTGCTGATTCACGACTGTTTGATTCTTTATTTGAGGTTTGAAAGCAAACAAGAGAACAAACAAGGAAGAGAAGACAATGCTAAATAAAGTCATATTTTTTGTTATTTTTGGACCAAAATGTATTGTCGACGCTTCTAAAGAGTCTAACTAACCAACTGATGTCACATATGGACTACTTTGATGATGTTTTCATTACCTTCTGGACGTGGACAGCAAGTGGGCATACACTTACATTCGAAGGACAGAAAGCCCTCGGACTAAATCTAAAATATCTTAAACTGTGTTCCGAGGATGAACGGAGGTCTTACGGGTGTGGAACGACATTGGGGTGAGCCATTAATGAAAGAAATTTCATTTTTGGGTGAACTAACCTTTATACGATATGTAGCACGAGTACATCTCGGAGACGTCCATCTGCTAGAAGTATTGTTTGTATTAAGCATTAAAGTCTTCACAAAATGAAACTACTTCTAAATTCATGTACTAGATCTTATTGTGAATGATTTATCATATTTTCATAGAAAAAAAAGTACCCCAATTTTTTAGTTTATCATAAATGTCGTAACTAAACCCCTTTCCAAGCTTGCGTTCATCTGCCTCCACTTTTGAGAGCAACATTCACATTTCAAAATCCAATCAGCCGATGCACATAAGCAAGTCCCCGTCCTACAGATTTGATTATTTTCCGACAAAACTTGGACGATATAGAAGAAAAGATTGGTCACTTTTTTAGGTTTGTACAGCTTTTTTAAACGATTTCACGTTACTTTTTTACTAAATAAAATGCTGAACAGGGACTTTTGTGAAGATAACCCTTCTGAGACTCAAATGAGTCAATAAATCATTTTCGCTATTCTTCTCATCAACCGAACTGACTTGTAACGTTCTATATAGCGTTCGCTCGGTTGTAAGGAATTGTACAATAAATAATATGCATAAAAAACAGTGATGTAGGCCAACGTTATCAAGCGCAGCTAATGTGTAAACCAAAAATGTGTGTTACTTCAATTTAGTTATCAATGAACTAAAAGACTCCTTTTTCCCTAGTTCCTCCAGCTAACTCATTTGTGTCACACTACCACATTAGATAAGATCAGATAACCCTGCTGCATGTTGGTTAAGACACATTTCTCATAACTGTGTTTGGGTCAACTAACCACAGCATGCTATGTGGTTTGAGCACCAGCAGCTCTGTCCAGCTGCATTTCTGCAAACTTCATGTGAGGAAGAAAGGAGCCTGACAGAAACCTTGCAATCTACACACAGTGCGTAGTCATGCACTGACAATGTTTCTATTGTTGTATTATCAGCATGACAATATGAGTGAAAAGTTGGTAACACTTTATTTCAATGGTCCACTTTTTAAAATTCTACTGACTTTAAGTAACTACATGTCAACTTTTTCTAATAACCCAAACCCTAACCTAACAGTCTACTAATACTCAAGAGAGTTATTTGATATGTACCATAGTTCCAAAGATACTATTCAAGACTAAATGAAACGCTAAATAAATGCTGGACTGGATGGTACTTACAGGCTGTTCTTTGGTTGAGTACAGACGGTAGATGAAGCAAGCCTCCACGGTCATCCCAAATAAAGCCAGACTGACTAGGATCACCAGCAGGGTCTGGATCCACTTCTGCCGGTTTCTATAGACGGGTTTGGGTGGCAGCGGAGGGGGTCTCGTTGGACTGTCCACCACAAACACTGAAGGGTACGAAATTTTACCTTGAGCCATGTGCACACCGTCTCTGGCCACGTTATAGATGACAACTGCTCATCTAGAGAAGTGTGACAAGACCCACTGCAACACAGAGAGAGCGAGACCCACAGTAAGAGTGAGATAACCATCACTTATAACCTCAGGTGGGCGTACGGTGCATGTGAGCTCACTCCAGCGAGGGCCAAAAAAAACCTGTCAAACCATTCTTATCAAATCTGGACTTAACCTGTAATGTTGTTTCAAGTGACAGTAAAAGCGAAAACTACACACTACCAAAAAAACTACAAAAAATAAAAAGTGCAACATTTAAGTCTAATTTGGTTTCAAAACGAGTTTAAAAATCTTCAACGGTAAAAGCTGAATTTTTTTTCTTCTCTTTTTTTGTCTTTCAGACTGACATATTCCGTTTGGGTCTGAGTAGGTTGGAAGTGGAATCTACATACATGGGATAAAGCAAAGACATGTGGGACAAAAGCCTACACAAGAAGACACGCATTTTCACGGCCATGCAACTGGCCCACCTATTCACACCCTCCTCTCTCCTGTGCATCAGCTCTCAGCCACAGCTTCCCGTCCTACACACGGCACACACACTTCTTCAGTGTTTAACCCTTACGCTGGGTTGAAAACCTTGTTTCACCTTTGATGTCTCTGGTCAAAAATGGCTGGCCTTTTAAAAAATGCTTGTAAATTGCTCGCTATTCTATGTTATCATCAAATAATGGCTTCAGTCTTTTTGTTGACTTGATTTCCCTAAATTAGGTCTGGTTTTGTATTTATTGTTGGTCATGGGCCTCAATGATTTGAGCCACCTCAGTTTTTGTGTGAAAAGAAACATAATTTGTGGACAGTTTTGTCAATATTCAACAAAATACTTAATGTTATTTAATATTCATCTGAGTTTGTTTTGAAATGCTTTTATTAAGTACAAAATGCCACAAAGTCACACTTGTGGTTGTTTCTGTCCGAAAATGACTATCCTACAAAAGAATAGCTTATAAATGATATCATATCCATTGTGATAACACCTATTATTGGATTGGTGTAGAATATTGGATAAGAATATTGTTTCCTTTCAGTTCTTTGAAATTAAAAATTTGAGTTAATACAATGAACATTTTTGAGAATCGACAACCTTTATTCAAATATTATTCAAATATTTTAGTTTTTAAAAGAAGCATATTGGGTAATTGTGTGTTTTATTTGTGATGCAAGTAAAACATGCCAAATTGTGCTATTTTAATGATTTATCAAATTTTTTATGTGGTTCAGATACAATAATATTTTGAGTTTCTATGTATTAAACCAATTTTCTTCATTGTATCAACTCAAATTTTTAATTTCAATAAACTCAAGTTTAAGACAACCTGATTACTTACTTTTTTAAGTTAAACCAACAATTTTTTTTACAGTGTAGTTAATAAAATAGTTTGATGATGTGCATGAACATGTGTGTGTGTTTGTGTGTGTGTGTGTGTGTGTGTGTGTGTGTATGTGTGTGTGTCCATGCATCCACAGGTCTGAGGCTTCTATCTTTGCAAGCACACATGAGCATTATGTGAACATGAATATGATACGCACTTTATAGCATATTATACATACGAACCCCCCACCCAACTACCCTAAACCTACCCAAGAGAGCGTGTCATATACGCACCATAAAGTGCATATCATATGCACGCGAAAAACAGCGTATCATATGCATGCCAAAATGAGTTTTGGCGTATTCATTCCACGACATTGCACACTCGTACTATTTATACGCATTTATGTGTGATCGGGTTGGATGAGCATGATCCTGAACACTGAATGTTCAACAGGTGATAATTTTTGACCAATATAAGCTCAGATCAAAAATAAATACAAAATCTGTCCAAATTGAAAGAAAACAAATTGACAAAACTATTGAATCTGATATTTGGTGAAAATGCAGCATAACCAGATTTTGTTTTGTAGATATGGAACATCACAAGTGGGTCAAGGTGGGAAAAACCCTGCCAAAAATGTACCAAAAAATATCCAAATCATTTTGGGAAGTAGTTATAACCTATGTGAGCAAGGTCAGTAAGATTTGGTCAAATATTATAAGATTAACTAACATTTTCAGGAAAAAAAAAATCCAAAAACGCCCAAAGACACAACATAAGCGATAAATAACTTGGCTGTAGGAGAAAGACACGATTTAACAACACGTCACACCAGCTCTCAAAAAGGTGTTTTGGAGCAATAGAGAAGTGACGGTCTATGCAGGCTGATGTAATATTTCTGTTTTGTTATAGTAGTGTCCATATGAGAGCAAAAGAGGAACCATGCTGAATTAGACCAGTAGCTACAAGTATAGCTGCTGATCTACCAATAAGTGCATGCATACTGAGAAAAGAATATTTGTTCAGTTATTTAGTGTTTCATGTCTTGCGACAAACCAAACCAACACCAAAGAACTAGTGGTGACTTTGTTGTTGCCTGCATCTGGGCACCGCAAAGACTACAACCAACCAGCACATCTGTGCCTGCGCTAGAGATCCTCTCCACACCAGCAGGTGGCAGTAGTCTGTATTCGTCTTTTTAAAAAAAAGAAAGCTAGGCTGTGTTCGAAATCCCCCCCCCCCCATACCCTCATTCACTATTCCCTACATTACTCATAATCCACTTGAAGGAGTGAATGAAAATGAGCGAGTGAATTCAGACACTGGGCGCGCAGGAAGAGCTAGTATGTATAAACTGTAATTAAACAATTTAACAATCAATTAAAAATGATGTTATACCTGTATGATATTACGCTGCACCCACATTAGACCAGCGGTTTGGAAAATGTAAGGATGATTCATCTACGGCACCATCTTCTGGTCAGACGCAGGAATTCATTCGACACGCGACTCTCACAGTGCATTATGGGTATTATTTGGCCGCTGAACGTATATCAGTACACTCGTTATTGCGGTGCATTGTGGGATTTAATGAGTGCACTCAGTAACGTCCACTATGGTTTTGGTAAAGGCTGAAATAGTGCCCTTTTTAAGGGTCGGCTATTGGGGCAATTTCGGACACAGCCTACACTCTAAAACTCGAAAAAATGCTGGGTTAAAAACATCCCATGTTGGGTAAAAACAGACAAACCAGCAATTTGGTTGTTTTAACCCAGTGAATGGGTTGTTTTAACCAAGCGGTTGGGTTAAATGTTTGCTTAAAGCAACCCAATTGCTGGGTTAAAGGTCTAACCTCACTATATGTCACTAAAAATCACACACTGTCTTTGAACCAACCCAATTTCTGGGTTTGTCCATTTTCAACCCAAATTGGGTTGTATTTAACCCAGCATTTGTGTGTGTGTGTGTGTGTGTGTGTGTGTGTGTGTGTGTGTGTGTGTGTGTATAGGGCTGCAGATATACAGTACCATTTTGAATATGAATCATGGGGTTCAGTTGGTCTTTACTTTCCTCGTGTCAGTGTCATTGTGAAAATATTTGCATATTGGAATGCTCTGATAAGATGATGTAAATTTTGAAGTGTTTTCTGTCTTGCTTTCATCACTTTTTTTCTATTTCTATTTCTAAAGTTTTCTCATTATTAACTGCTTTAATTTGGGACGAGAGATACAGGGGGTGTGGCTTTATTGCATCTTTACTTGCAGCTGATTGGTCCAGTTGGAGTTTGCGATCTCTAACCCAGAATAAAAACCAATCCACCTTCTTGAGCCCGAAAAAACAGAGTTTGCTCAAACTAATCTCGAACTTACCTGAAACCAGCTTTGTGCAACAGGCCGCTGGGCTTGTTTGTTTTGTTTTTAAAAAGAAGATATTTTTGGCACACCAAAAGTGACATGAATACTCAAAATGTAAATGCAAATTCACATGTGTACAGTAGAGGGCGAAGCGCAAACAAACCTTTCAGCTGTGCTGCCATTCTGGATCGCAGAAGAAGAAAGTTCAACAATTCAGCAATAAAAACACAAAATGAAACAAATATGATGCTTATCTAAAGTCATTTTTGCTTTTTAGTTGAATTGGATCATCAAAAGTCAGCAGCAAAGTCTTCGGGTTAATAAAGTGAGAATAAATACATAAAGCATATTTGTGTAATTTAATATACATAGGTTTGCGTAAAATTCTGAGTTTGCGTTCCACTGTTTTTATTCATTTTGAGGAACTCTGAATCTTGTGAAAGTGAGATGAGTAGCAAATGCATGTTCACATTTAGTCTCAAACTACAATAACCATCATGTTCACACACAACACATCTGCATTCTGCCTTCACGTGCTATCAGAAGTTTCCTACTTCCCACTTCAGAAGTCGTGATTGCGAGCTTGTTGTGTTCAGGTGCTTTGTTGTCAGAAAAAATGGAGGACGCCAGGTTCATCCTTTTTGTGCGTCTTGGGAAAATGCTATTTTCACAATATAACCATTTCCCAGTCCCAAAAAAATCATAGAATCACTGGGAAACACTAGCAGCACAACACAAGCATATTGTTTATAATCACATTTACAATAAAGGCATAATTTAGACATGGTAAGGCTACTTAAAGACGAAAATGGCAATAGTTTTCAGCCATATACATGATCCTATTGTATAGCTACTTTTACCACACTATCTAGATAGTCAGCTTGCTCACTATTCTGGAATGATGGTCAACTAGATGCGATTTTCGAAGTGTTTAAAATACACAATATGCTTCAAACGATTATTAATTTATGTAAATGTGTAGCCTACTTTACCGACAAGACAAGACGATGAAATTGTTGTGAGAAAAAAACTAATAAAACCTGCCACAGCGGAAATTCGTCTCCCATCTGGCAATTTTAACCATAGACAGTAAAATAAATGGACAGAGCGATCCCATTGACTTCAACGGCGGAAAAATGAGGCCAATCAGAGGCCCTCACTTCCTGATGGCTGAGCGAACTACGCAGGCTCAGACTGAGCTTGGCGACGTAGATGTGACGTAAGCAACCTGTCTGACAGCTGTAGGTCTTCTAGTAGTTGTGGAAAGTGAAATCTGAATCCCGTTGTTTAAATATTTTCTCCCGTTGCTTTTGGCTCACTATGGGCTTCTCCCCATTCTTCCCCCTTGACTTTATCGGACTTTATGTCTCCACGTCCCCCCGACTGCCTCATAGACAGTAAAAGATTGCTTCTGAGCGTCTCCTCAGGTCTATACGGTAATTTCTCAACTGTGGGACAGAGTCGCGTTGGTTATGACCCAATCGTTAGCCTATTTAAAAAAAAACAGCTTCTGCGGGGCGATAGTGTAAGATACAAGGTAATGGAGCCTTTTATACATTGTCGTGTTTCTTTATAAATAAACAATGGACAAATGGAGTCTTTAAACGCCTCAGATGTAAAGTTATTCACTGTCAAAGTGACGCAAAAATGAATGGGAGTCAATGGGATGCTAACAGCAGGTGATGGCTTGGTTCGCAATGGCCGCCCCTAGGGGTGGAACGCTTTCAGAGTGCTAGATTACCCCCTTGATTTTAACGGTTATGCCACGCCCATCTCAGGAACTTGGGTATCAAAATTATTTCCGAACTTCCCAGTGGTAAACACGACATCAGGGGGCGTTCATGAGCAATTTTTACCTCGAAAACTTGTATTTACGATAATTCCGATAGTAGGCCCTACGTGAAGCATTAGGCTACTCCTGATTTCTCTCGACATGGGGACAGGAGCTTTCCGTCAATAAATGGAAGTAACTTGCGCTACGTATTTTGTTGCGAATTTGCATCCCTAACGAAACAAAAATATATTGCAGTATATTGGAAAATATCATGTAATACATTAGGTAAAATATTCACATATATGGAATTTAATATTTATATTCTCCAATATATTGCAATATATGAAAGCGGCAATCATTTGTATATTTTGCAATATATTACAGGAATATATAATATATTGTATAATACCATCAATATATTATTCCATGTATTTAGAAATATATTATAATATATTTCAAGTTGGTAAATATAGTTTCCTTTCGTAAGGGATTACTTTAGTAGGAAAAAAAGTAATCCGATTATATAATAAGCATTTCTGGTAACACTGGGAGACTGAATAAAGACATTTTTTAATTTTAACATGAACTATTCCTTACAAACTTGACAATTCACACCAAAGCAAACTATGCATAAATATCATGAATTGCATAATCTTCAAAGTCAGTTCATGTTAGACCTAAACAAAACAAAAATTAAACTTCTTGAAACGTTATTTTTATGTGGGCTAATTTTTTATGTACTATGTTCTCATGACGTTGTAGGGATGTTTCTGTAACAACCACATTGCACTCGATAGACTAAAGCATTAACGGTTACATTGGTTTTATTTTTCCTTAAACAAACATTCGCAGAACGTTGCAGAGAAATGTGTGTGACTGCATTAGTGTTACTCGAAACAGTCCGAATGCAATTTACAACCAAAATGTAAAAGCCCTCAAAAAGTTTGGGAAAGTTCCGAGAAAGTATATGCTACAAAGCATGTTTAGCAACAGAAACATCGAGTCTAATAAATGAAATGTTTCCTGTAGCCTAGTGCAGCGCCCTGAGCAATTTACAGACTTAAAGCCAGACTACGACCGTTCATTCGAGCCCTCTCAAAAGTTCTGAGAAAGTGTGTATATGTCTTGCAATAGAAACACTGAGTCCAATAACAGCATTAGAAACTGAAATGTGACTACTCCGCCGCAGCGAAGCAAGCGCGCGTTCGCGTTGACGCTCGAATCTTGACGTCGAAACCTAATGGAGGCTGTTTGCGCGTTGTAAAAAAAAAAAAAAAAAAAAACTAACGCGTCCATTATCAGCGAAGCTGTCAAACTTCAAACGCGGCTGTTTGTCACTGCAAGTTCACATGTCCAAAACGAAGCGCTTGCAGTGTGGAAGGCAATGATCGCGTCTAGCTCGGTCGCGTCGCTCGCACTGCGGAGACGGGCTGTTTGAAACAGTGTGTGTTTATGAAGGGCAAAGTAATGGAGCGGTTTAAAGGGACGCGTCTCGCGGCGTGTTTGCTGCTCTTTCTGACGCTCTGCGTGGATTTGGGATTCGAGTTCGGACAGAATAAGGACAGCGAGTTCACTTTCCTTCTACCTCCCGGAGCAACCGAGTGCTTCTTCCAAACGGCCATTAAGAGCGGCAGCATAGAAGTGGAGTACCAGGTCAATGACATATTTTTAAATGAATTAACAAGACAACCAATTTAACATAGCAGCCGGACTAAATAAAGACTCGGAAAAATTAGAAATAGAAGTAACCTGTCAAAAATGGTTTGCTAAGTTAAGAATAGCTCTTGGTGTATATTTTTAACTGTAACTCTATTACATTAGCTACTGCATTACAATGCAATTTTGCTTGGCAGTAATGACCAGGAAGTAGCAGGACTTTTCCTCTCAGGTGTTTTGGTCAAAGTGCATTTGAACTAGCCTACTTTCATCTTAGTAATTTAATCAACCAACACTAGGCTTAACTTTAATACTGTATTGGTCATTGTTAAACAGATTGTGCTTGGTTTGGTTGCATGGTTGTGTTTTTTTCTACAGCTCAATATTATTGACATCAAAGTCAATTGCACTCTAAGGACTTGAGCAATCCTCATTCAGTCATCTTTAGATATCACACACTGCCTTATTAGTTATTCCTGTGGAGCCCTGTGTTGTAACCCCTTCTCAGAAGCTTGTCTGGGGTTGTGTTTGTGGAGCCGTCCCGTTTCAGGTTAAAAACAGGCACAGCTGCGGGACAGCTGACCCGACCCAAAGCTCATTCCATGTGCCGGAGGGATCAGAGTGTCTCCTGCATGGCTGCTGTTTGCAACACTTTATCTATAGAGACGGCGGCCCGGCATATTGGCTCCTCATTGAGCTGCTTTATCAGCTGGTGGAAGATTTGAATTTGGGGGGAAAAGGGGACACATGTGAAAAAAATGGGCTAGTGGCAGGGGTTGAAGTCTTTGATAGGCCTGTCTATCATTGGCCAACAACTTGGCTGGTCAAAATTTCTTCATTTATCTGCACATTTACTCATGCATTTGTGTATTTCAGAGAATGGACTGAACAACATGTTATATATTATGGGGTTCCATTTGTGCCAAAAATAAGTTGACTGCCCAGTGCTTTGTACTATACATTTGTCCTTGTCATCAGTTTTTGTCAAGTTGTTCGGAAAAATTGGTATATGTTGATGTGTGTGTTCACTGTTTATGTCGATTTGTTCTGTTGTCCTTACTGTATTGATCCTATTTTTTCAGATTAAGTCCGAGCTTTAACTGTATACTGCTGTCCCTACAGTCATCTTAACTGTCGTCCTGTTCAGTCATCTTAACTGTCGTCTTGTTCAGTCATCTTAACTGTCGTCCTGTTCAGTCATTTGAACTGTCGTCTTGTTCAGTCATCTTAACTGTCGTCTTGTTCAGTCATCTGAACTGTCGTCTTGTTCAGTCATTTGACTGTCGTCTTGTTCAGTCATCTGAACTGTCATCTTGTTCAGTCATCTGAACTGTCGTCTTGTTCAGTCATCTGAACTGTCGTCTTGTTCAGTCATCTGAACTGTCGTCTTGTTCAGTCATTTGAACTGTCGTCTTGTTCAGTCATCTGAACTGTCGTCTTGTTCAGTCATCTGAACTGTCGTCTTGTTCAGTCATCTGAACTGTCGTCTTGTTCAGTCATCTTAACTGTCGTCTTGTTCAGTCATCTGAACTGTCGTCTTGTTCCGTCATTTGAACTGTCGTCTTGTTCAGTCATCTGAACTGTCGTCTTGTTCAGTCATCTGAACTGTCGTCTTGTTCAGTCATCTTAACTGTCGTCCTGTTCTGTCATCTGAACTGTCGTCTTGTCTGTAGTCTACACATTTTAAACAATAGTAGCCTATAAGGATGAACATAGGAAGACAGTTAAGGTGAGTTTTTGAAAATGAAAATTCTGTCATTATTTAATTAAGTTTACTTATTTTAAATTGTACCCTAAAACATTATGTTTTTCAAAAAAAAATCTTGCCCCATTGACTTCCATGGTATGGGGAAAATACAATGTAATTCAAAGGGTCACCACAACTGTTTGGTTATATGGGGTTCCATTTGTGCCAAAAATAAGTTGACTGCCCAGTGCTTTGTACTATACATTTGTCCTTGTCATCAGTCTTTGTCAAGTTGTTCGGAAAAAATGGTATATGTTGATGTGTGTGTTCACTGTTTATGTCGATTTGCTCTGTTGTCCTTATTGATCCTATTTTTTCAGATTAAGTCCGAGCTTTAACTGTATACTGCTGTCCCTATACAGTCATCTTAACTGTCGTCTTGTTCACTCATTTGAACTGTCGTCTTGTTCACTCATTTGAACTGTCGTCTTGTTCACTCATTTGAACTGTCGTCTTGTTCAGTCATTTGAGCTGTCGTCCTGTTCTGTCGTCTTAACTGTCGCCCTGTTCTGTCGTCTTGTTCAGTCATCTTAACTGTCATCCTGTTCTGTCATCTGAACTGTCGTCCTGTTCTGTCGTCTTGTTCAGTCATCTTAACTGTCGTCTTGTTCAGTCTTCTTAACTGTCGTCCTGTTCTGTCGTCTTGTTCAGTAATCTTAACTGTCGTCCTGTTCTGTCGTCATCTGGTTCAGTTGTCTTAAAGGGATAGTTCACACAAGCTTTTTATTTTTTATTATGTAACGTTACTCACCATCAGGTTGTTCCAAACCTGCATGAATTTATTTGCTGAACCCAAAATAAGTTATTTTGAAAAATATGGCTAACCAAACAGTTGTGGTGACCCTTTGAATTACATTGTCTTCCTATGTTCATCCTTATAGGCTACTATTGTTTAAAATGTGTAGACTACAGACACAACAAATTCAGCAAAATGTAAAAATAAAAGCAAAATCCACAGGACGACAGTGCAGATGACAGAACAGGACGACAGTTCAGATGACTGAACAGGACGACAGTTAAGATGACAGAACAGGACGACAGTTAAGATGACTGAACAGGACGACAGTTAAGATGACTGAACAGGACGACAGTTAAGATGACTGAAGAGGACGACAGTTAAGATGACTGAACAAGACGACAGAACAGGACGACAGTTAAGACGACAGAACAGGACGACAGTTCAAATGACAGAACAAGATGACAGTTCAAATGACTGAACAAGACGACAGTTCAGATGACTGAACAAGACGACAGTTCAGATGACTGAATAAGACGACAGTTCAAATGACTGAACAAGACGACAGTTCAAATGACTGAACAGGACGACAGTTAAGATGACTGAACAGGACGACAGTTAAGATGACAGAACAAGACGACAGTTCAAATGACTGAACAAGACGACAGAACAAGACGACAGTTAAGACGACAGAACAAGACGACAGTTAAGATGACAGAACAAGACGACAGTTAAGACGACAGAACAAGACGACAGTTAAGATGACAGAACAAGACGACAGTTCAAATGACTGAACAAGACGACAGAACAGGACAACAGTTAAGATGACTGAACAAGACGACAGTTCAGATGACTGAATAAGATGACAGTTCAAATGACTGAACAAGACGACAGTTAAGATGACAGAACAGGACGACAGTTCAAATGACTGAACAAGACAACAGAACAGGACAACAGTTAAGATGACTGAACAAGACGACAGTTCAAATGACTGAACAAGACGACAGAACAGGACGACAGTTCAGATGACTGAACAGGACGACAGTTAAGATGACTGTAGGGACAGCAGTATACAGTTAAAGCTCGGACTTTATCTGAAAAAATAGGATCAATACAGTAAGGACAACAGAACAAATCGACATAAACAGTGAACACACACATCAACATATACCAATTTTTCCGAACAACTTGACAAAGACTGATGACAAGGACAAATGTATAGTACAAAGCACTGGGCAGTCAACTTATTTTTGGCACAAATGGAACCCCATATGGTTAGCCATATTTTTCAAAAGAACTTGTTTTGGGTTCAGCAAATAAATTCATGCAGGTTTGGAACAACCTGATGGTGAGTAACATTACATAATAAAAAATAAAAAGCTTGTGTGAACTAGCTCTTTAAGACAACTGAACCAGATGACGACAGAACAGGGCGACAGTTAAGATGGCTGAACAGGACGACAGTTAAGATGACTGAACAAGACGACAGTTCAGATGACTGAACCAGACGACAGAACAGAACGACAGTTAAGACGACAGAACAGCACGACAGTTCATATGACAGAACAGGACGACAGTTCAGATGACTGAACAAGACGACAGAACAGGATGACAGTTAAGACGACAGAACAGGACGACAGTTCAAATGACTGAACAAGACGACAGTTCAAATGACAGAACAAGACGACAGTTCAGATGACTGAATAAGATGACAGTTCAGATGACTGAACAAGACGACAGTTCAGATGACTGAACAAGACGACAGTTCAGATGACTGAACAAGACGACAGTTCAGATGACTGAACAAGACGACAGAACAGGATGACAGTTAAGACGACAGAACAGGACGACAGTTCAAATGACTGAACAAGACGACAGTTCAAATGACAGAACAAGACGACAGTTCAGATGACTGAATAAGATGACAGTTCAGATGACTGAACAAGACGACAGTTCAGATGACTGAACAAGACGACAGTTCAGATGACTGAACAAGACGACAGTTCAGATGACTGAATAAGACGACAGTTCAGATGGCTGAATAAGACGACAGTTCAAATGACTGAACAAGACGACAGTTCAGATGACTGAACAAGACGACAGTTCAGATGACTGAACAAGACGACAGTTCAGATGACTGAACAAGACGACAGTTCAAATGACTGAACAAGACGACAGTTCAAATGACTGAACAAGACGACAGTTCAAATGACTGAACAAGACGACAGTTAAGATGACTGAACAAGACGACAGTTCAGATGACTGAACAAGACGACAGTTAAGATGACTGAACAAGACGACAGTTCAAATGACTGAACAAGACGACAGTTCAAATGACTGAACAAGACGACAGTTCAAATGACTGAACAAGACGACAGTTAAGATGACTGAACAAGACGACAGTTCAGATGACTGAACAAGACGACAGTTCAAATGACTGAACAGGACGACAGTTAAGATGACTGAACAGGACGACAGTTAAGATGACTGTAGGGACAGCAGTATACAGTTAAAGCTCGGACTTAATCTGAAAAAATAGGATCAATACAGTAAGGACAACAGAGCAAATCGACATAAACAGTGAACACACACATCAACATATACCAATTTTTCCGAACAACTTGTCAAAAACTGATGACAAGGACACATGTATAGTACAAAGCACTGGGCAGTCAACTTATTTTTGGCACAAATGGAACCCCATAATATGTATATATATATATATATATATATATATATATATATATATATATATATATATATATATATATATATATATATATATATATATATATATATATATATAATTTTTTTTAATGAATAAAAAATTATCCTTATGAAAAATATTAACAAAACTGCTTGAATGCTTAATATTTGAAAAACGTTCTTCAACCAAATGAAATGCATTTGATTTAAAAAAAAAAATTAAAACATAATGTGAAAATGATATCATAGAATGTGTGACTGTGTATCGACGTCAATTAGTCTCTCAAAATAGCAGAAAAAGATTTTTCTTTATGACGCGGCAAAAGTTTAGTTTGTCAAATGGGGTGCAACTCCCCAAAACATAATGATTTATGGGAGTTAGGCCTTAATAAGTAATGCTATTTGTTACCAAAGAATACGTCATGTGTTAAAATGTGTAAGGTGAATTTATTACTTTTCACTTTATGGAAACATCACATTACAATTTTAGTCACCATGAAATCAAATGGATTTTTTAGTAATGGAATTTTGAGGTATTTATTGTAAATAATTTATCTGTGCACATTGCTATTTTATTTAAATTTATGTCCTAATTTAATCAAAATAACTTAACCTCCTTCTGGCAGCTCATCTCTTCTCTGATACTGGCGTGAGGGCGGGACAACCTGTCAATCACGAGATCGACCAATAGCAAAGGATCATGTGACACTGAAGACTGGAGGAATGATAATGAAAAGACAGCGTTGAATCAGAAATATATTGCATTTTAAAATATATTCAAATAGAAAAAAGTTATTTTAAATTGTAAAAATATTTCACAATAATACTTTGTTTTTGCTGTATTTTGGATTAAATACACGCAGCCTTGGTGATCAGAAGAGACTGCTTTCAAAAACAATCAAAACAGTACAGTACAGTTTCACCCAAACGTTTTTTTGTTTGTTTTTTTTTGTAGTAAAAAAGGTTTTTTTGTAGTAATTCACTTAAAAAAAAAAGTCATGTCAAAAATGTATTTTGATGTCATATTTTAACCCTGTGTGTGCAGGTGATTGCAGGCTCTGGGCTGGATGTGGGCTTCACTCTGATCTCCCCCGGCGGATACAGACTGGTCTCTGACTTCAGAAAATCAGACGGTATCCACACGTAGGTTTCACATCCCGTCGTGCGCCGAGCTGAGCCTTCACACATTTACTCATATGCAGTTATTTTCGGACTGTCACAACCCACCTGATTTGCATGTCCTCTGCTGCACATTTTGCATGCTATCTGCAAGGCTGACAGTGACCACATCCAAACTGAATTTACTGAAAGCTGTTGGCTGTTTACAGAATCCGATGCTTTAATGTGTAATCAACTCAAGAGTATAGTGCACTTAAAGGGGTGGAGCCGTGGTTTTTTTCTAGGCTTGGTTGTGTTTATGGGGCGCAGTATCGTCTTCTTCTTTCGGCTGTTCCCTTCAGTGGTCGCCACAGTAAATCATCTGCTTCCATCTAGTCCTATCCTCTGTATCCTCTTCTCTCAGACAAGACTTCCTTCACTACATCACTACATCAATAAACCTCCTCTTTGGTCTTCCTCTAGTCTTGACCTCCTGTCTGGCAGCTCTAACCTCAGCATCCTTTTACCGATATATTCACTCTCCCTCCTCTGAACATGTCCAAACCTGGCCTCTCTAACTTTGTCTCCAAAACATCTCACGTGCTGTCCCTCTGATGTACTCATTCCTGATCCTATCCATCCTCGTCACTCCCAAAGAGAACCTCAACATCTTCAGCTCTGCTACCTCTAGCTCTTCCTCCTGTCTTTTCCTCAGTGCAACTGTCTCCAAACCATACAACATCGCTGGTCTCACTACTGTCCTCTTAATACAACTTTTTTCATTTTAAACGCCATATTTTTCTTATATTTGGCCTTTATTCCACACCGCTGTCTCCACTGTCCTCTGAACCGCTCATCTGCTTCCTGCTTCTATGAAGCCCATCCCTCTGAAAAACGCAATGGTCTTTGATTGGTTAGATTGGTTAGATGGCCAAATGTAGTTTCCTGTATTTTTATTGGCTAAAGTGCCAAGCACAGGTTACCAGAAACGCCACAGCCCTTACCATTACGGGCAGAAGTCACATCTGCGGAGACTAGCGAGGGTTTATGATGTCACCAACCCAGGAAGAAGCTTGTTGTAGTCCAAACCGGCCACTTTTGTAGGCAATAAACTGCTGTAACTTTAAAAGACAATATCCCCGTTTGCATTGAACTTTCAGCGCTGTAACTTTGCAGAAACTGTTTATGCTCAAGCAGCAACATTACACACCAACTAAAGTTAAAAAAGTGAAATTGCATGCAACCACCCCTTTAAAGGCATCGTTCACACATGAAACAAAGATCCTATCATCTTTTGCCTCGTGGCGTTCCAAACCTGATATTTTGACAAATTTTGTATTCGAGCTTCTATTGCATGGACAAAAATGTCTTAGCGTCATGATGTGCATTAGAGTAATGTTTCCTGGGGGGTGTTCTGTCAGGGTGGATCCCACTGAGGAGGGCGACTACAGGATATGCTTTGATAACAGCTTCAGCCGTGTTTCAGAGAAGATGGTGTACGTAGAGGTGATCGTGGATGGACCAGAGGAGGAAGCTGACGATGAGGAAGACTGGGCTGCTTTGGCTGAACCGGAAGACTCGCTGGAGTACAAACTGGAGGATATCAGGGTACACCAGTCAAATATCTCTTCATTTGCTGAAAGGGATTTTAACGGTTGATCCAGCAGTGATTATTATGTTTCTAGCATGTTATATGTTGGGCAACGGTTCTTCTAACCCTAACTGATGGAGCGTGAATCTTTATATTTCTTAAACAACCATGTATGAAGACACATCATGGCCATATTCCTGCAGGATGACAATTTTAAGATTCATCAGGCTCAAATTGTGAACCAGGGTCGTAACCACCATAGACATTAAGAGGGACAAGTCCCCCCAAATAATTAAAAATGACCAAATTGTCCCCCCTTTATGCACTGCTCTGCTGCACTTCATTACGCAGTGCTCCTTATGTTAGGATGACAAAAAGTTTTAAAACATTTTTTTTTTAGTCTGGTTTGCCTCAGGTCTAATGTTGCTGGTTGATGTCAAAAGGATTGAGATGGCCAATCAAATCAAAATATGCGGGGTTTACGTTCTCTTCTGGCACGTGCACACAGTCTTCACACACAGACGAGTGTGTCAGTCTATCGAGAGAGACTCTATTCTTTCCGGTGAAATCCCCAAAAAATGCACACAAATATGTCCCAGCTCTTAATATACAATCATTGATGAACAAGTTTGATTTTAATGAAGAAGGAAAAAAAAAAAACATCTGAGAGCGGATTAGAACCTGGAACATTTGCCATGGTTTACGAAAAAAGAGGTGCATCAAATTTTGGTCAATATCTTGTATTGACAATGCAAGAGTCCTAGCCTGACAAGCCAGACCCACATCAAGATGTTTGGTCTGGAAACTCACCATTGACAGCTCAATCCGAGGGGCGGGATAAACGGTTGTCTTTCAAACTCCCTCTGCACGTGATAGGATAGCGCTACACCAACCAGAGCAATGAAGGTGAAGCAGAGCTTGTTGACAGATTAAACATTCACCGTCTCCGGTCGGCAAAACTCCGAACACATCTTCCTTCTTTAAGAATGACTTCAGTGCCGTTCTTTGTTCTTTTCTCAGAGAAAAGTCTTCCAGAGTCGCGGTCAAAGCTGATTCGAATGACCGCCGTTCGCCAGTTTCTGTGTTTACTAGAAGCACGCAAGCACAACTCGCAGGCCCGGTTCTACGGGGGTGCTAGAGGGTGCTAAGCACCCTCAAACGCAAGCAAAAGCACCCTCAGTTGACACAGTAACAATATTGGCGAAACAGATTTGGCATATTTTCACATTTGTGACCGAGCTCTGGAGAGCGTCAAATGCATCTATTTACAGCGTGTTTTTGCAGCCGTGAGTGGTGTAGCCAATCGCAGATACAGCAGTGAGTGATGCAGCCAATCACAGATACAGCAGTGAGTGATGCAGCCAATCACAGATACAGCAGTGAAAGATGCAGCCAATCACAGATAGTTGTTGATCTCTGGAACGCGATCAGAATCTCACCACTTGAAATTGCATAGCTCTTATTCAGCGCAGAGTTAATGCAGGCTCGCGAAACCTCTTATTAACAAACAATGTCAAGCCACTATGCAAGTAAGAGATTTGTTGACAACTTATTTTTTATAACGAAACTGTGAGATCACGATAAACTGACAAAACAACAGCATTGTAGTGAGCGATCTTGGATCTCTCTCGAGGCTACAGTCATTCATAGTTAAAATCGACGGCAAATATTGCTTGCTGCAAAGTTTTGACATCTAAATATAAATGGAACTCTGCACGAGAGACATATCCCCCTGAGACCCAGAATAGAGGTTTGGCATCGCAAACGCACAGTTTTAAGTCTGTATATTCTCATTGAATATAAGATATTCTTATGAAAATATTATTACATGTCTTTGTACATTACATATAGTCCCAAAACATTTATGGCCATGTTTACACACATATTGCATTAAGTAAAATGGTAGTCTATATCAAATTATTCTGTATCTTTCATAACATTTAGAATCATCTTTATACAAAGTATGGGTAAAATAAATGGATTGGATGAATGAAAAAAAAATCCATTGTTTGTCTATTCATGTCTTTTAATTTCCTCAATAAAGGGGTTCTGGTGTCCTCTGTATAGTAGAATATATCGCATATAACATAGGAATAAAAAAAAAGAACAAAATAATTCTAAATTCACATACCCTTTTTTAGCTCTCAGGAAGTTGCCATGTTAAAATACTAGTAACACATTAAAGTAAATGACCTGTAAATAAATAACCACACATGTCTTACTCTACACCGCTATGGTGGAACCGTTGCTAAGAGCACCCTCAGTCATTTCTAGGGGTGTAACGATTCGTTTTAACAACGATTCGATTCGGTTGAAATAAAACTTTCACACGGATTTAAATTTTTGGCTAAAAAGTTACTGAATTGATTTCAAGTCAATGAATCGTTTCGGATCATATCGTTCTAAATGAACCAATATCGTCCTTAAATCGTATCGACAACCTCAAATCGCGATACGAATCGAATCGTTGTTAAACGAATCATTACACCCTCAGTAATTTCAGAAGCACCCTCAGTGATTTGATTCTGGAACCGGGCCTGGCAACTCGGCCGTCATTATGTTAAGCCCCGCCCACTGACTCTATACACGATGTGATTGGCCTGACCAGTGTTTTTTTTTTTACAGCTCAGACGTGTATTGAGAGTTGCTAGACGACACTCGCGGCGGATTAGATTTGCTGCCGCTAGGGTGCGTCTAGATTACTAGGCTACAAGAGTCCACTCTGGAAATTCTCCTCCAGAACATCCCAAAGACTTTCAATAAATTTAAGATCTGGATCCACAAAACCAGTCATAAGTCCCACAGGTATATTTGTGACAGTAGCCAACAATACATTGTATAGGT